>NW_022992001.1:1183376-1530390 GCF_902827175.1 Gymnodraco acuticeps | reverse complement strand
ACTGGTCGTGCTAATGTTGTCTTGTGTTCACCTCTGCATGTGTGTTCTGTGTTCACCTCTGCATTTGTGTTCTGTGTTCACCTCTGCATGTGTGTTTAGTGCCGTGTGTCTGGCAAATAAAGTCAAGCCCCCCTCAAAAGTTACGGTTTATTTCATTTTAAGGATGAGCACCAAGCAACATCTCCAGGTGCTCCTTTGAGAACCAGGGCAAAAAAGTTATGTGCATGAGAGAGAGAGAGAGAGAGAGAGAGAGAGGGGGATGTGTGTGATTGTGTGAGAGAGAGGGGAGCAACACATGACTACTGTCGGAAGCAGTGAAATAACAACACGTACATTTACGCGTACATTTACGCGTACATTTACGCACACATTTTGCGGTGACGTGATATTGTAATGTACCTCAAATATATGTACCTTAATACATGAAGTAAAGGATGCTATCACAAAGCAATACTTAACAACAACAACCGTAATACTTCAGCATGAAAAGGAAAACACTGACACTTGTCACCGTGGTTACAATATCAATCGATCCAGCAGGGCACAGAAGATCAACAAAAGATATGACATAAATGAAACTTACCAAAGCTGGTTCATTCATTTTCTTTCCGTTTTACTGATTGTAATCGCTGGTGATGTGAGCTATACGCTGCTCTCTCTCGTCTCTTCACAACTACACTTTTCGCGGCACACGTACTTACAGCCAATCAGCTCTCTGAATTATGAGATGACCTTTTAGTGGGGCTGCGAGTGCTTTTCCACACTTGTGATTATTTTTTTGCTGCACACATTGAATACAAAAATACTCTTAGCATGCGCAGTGTAGTTTTCACAGTACACGTTCATTTCTACAGAGAGAGAGAGGCAGATCGGAGCTTGCCCCACATCGCTCAACACGGCTCAATAGGCACACTGTGGACACTAATCAGAAGAACGCAGACTAAAACAGCAATGTAGAGACCACTAAACATGATCTTAAAATATATTTTAACATATATTTTAGGAATTATTATTTAAATTATTTTCTGCTGACCTGTCCCTAATGACGAGTCGCCAATGATGATAACATAAGAACGTTTCCTGAATGGTGAGAAAACAGGATTGAGGGAATAATAATAAATAACTTAAATATGTTCATACAATCTGTCAGATAGACTTTACCTCAGTGGTTTGCAGAAGTGCATCTTTCTCGCTCATCCTGTCCTCATAGGCCAGCAGCAGGGGAGATAAATACTTCATGTCGAGCTACAAACAGGTACAAAGAGTAATGAGCCACAATTAGCTACAACATCAAAGCCATGAATATATTTCCATAAAGTGCTTATTTGAGGCAGGAAAATCACTTTTCAGCCCACCAGTCACAGTGGTTGGTAGATTTGACCTATACTGGGTGCAAATGGGCTTCATTTTATTCATTTATTCGGCATGATTCCAGTCACTGTGGACACATAATGAACCTCTTGAACCCCTGCTTTGATTTTCCGAAGGATAAAGCACACTCTTCCTTCTAAAATGTGAATCTGGGCCAAACTACGATACCAGCTATGTATCATCATATTCATTATTTCCTGAAAATGTAACGTCATAACTTTACCCGTACTGTAATACAATGTCCCCACTTATATCGAAGTAACCGAGCTGACGTCATGGGTGTCGAAACAGGCAAAACACAGCAAGAGCCATTGACAACACTTTTTATGGATGGTTGGTGCACAACCCAATACAAGATTAGAACTCTTACCATGGAGTAATCTGGTGGTGAAGTAGAGGAGTAGCAGATTATGGTTACATGACTTTACCAGTTTAAATAACATACCCACACTGTCCTGCTGTTATTACCATAGACCAGTGTTTCTCAAAGGGTGGGGCCCGCCCCATTGGTGGGGCGCAGAGATGTGATAGGTGGGTCGCGAATGGATGCGATGAACGGGAGATTATTTTTTTATTAATGTTTTGGACCTCAGGCCGGAATCGAACCTGGGTCCTCGCGGGCAGTAGTGGACTGTTACAGCCGGAGACTCGCAACGGCGGTGGACTTTCACGGCGCCGCTGCGCCGGAGCCCCCGGAGTGGAGTGCACCAGCTGGGCGTAAGCTGGGCGTAACTCTACGTCCGACGTAGAACCGAAGGTTAAGACCAAACTAAAGTTATGACTAGTGCACCACTTAGACCAGGGGTGCCCAACCAGTCGATCGCGATCGACCGGTCGATCGCAGGGAGATTCCCAGTCGATCGCGAGATGTGTCTAAAAATAGAACAACAATATTCTGTTTTATCGTTAATCTCCTGTAACATAATCTTCCCGTGCCAGAATAATGCACTTGAACGCATCAAAGCTTTGTGATTGGCCGGCTAGACCCCATGTGTCGGGGCGTGGCTGGTCGGCAGTGGGCACTATTTCGCTGACGTTGTCCGTGTCAACAACAGGAGTGACAGTCCGCACACACACAAGACCGCAATTATGGCAGAAGCAAAAAAGCCCAAAATATATAATTTTCACTCCGAGTGGGAGGATGATTATTTTTGTATCTATTCCAATTCAAAGTCCATCTGTCTCATCTGCAATGCGAGTGTGGCTTTATCGAAGAAGGGTAATTTAGGAGCGGCATTTCAAAACAGTGCACAAACGCTACGAGACGGAATTCCCTCCTGATTCTGCCCTACGCTCCCAAAAGGAGAGGGGCCTGAAAGGACAGCTAAATGCACAGCAGTCCATTTTCACCAGGCCCAACAACAAGAGCAAGGCTGCTACCATAGCATCTTATCGTGTCAGTCACGTTCTTGTGAAACACATGAAGTCTTTCAAAGACGGCGAAGTTGTGAAAGAAGCTTTCCTGGAGGCTGCCGACGCGCTTTTGGGGACAGTAAAAATAACAGAAGCATTTCAACAGGTTTTTGATATAATAAAAACTCAAGTTGGATACCGTTATTAATCAGCTGTAAGTTTTAGTTTGTTTGAAAGTATTCATTATAATTATTGTACAAAATGGTATAAGAATGCAAACTTAAATTGATTATAGTCTATCATCAATTCAGGTTAAGAAACTAGTGTTGCTTGCATCCTATATTAAAGGCATTTCTTTTTATAATTTACTAAAATGCAACAAAAAAAGGGTTTGATTCTATTAATTTTGTCTTTTTTATTGCACGTTGGCAGCAGATTCCTGTGTAGCTTCAGATCTGAGTTGTCTTATTAGTAAGCCTAATTTATACTTTTGTAGCAACACTATTTTTATATAATGGCAAATAAAGGGTTCAGAGTCTTTTCTTTTTTTCCTGTGTCATATGTGGCAGCACTGTAGTGACGTGTGAATAAACTCCAACTCTGTATCAACAACACTGTTGTGTAACTTCAGTTAAATACTTGTATGTGTGTAGATTAGAAAGAGCAGGTAAGATAAAGGATCTGCAGTATTTTATGGAGTATTAATCGTACAAAGGTCAGTTTTATACAAGCAGTAGTGTGTATTTACCTGGTAGTAGGCTGTCAGTAATGGCTACGCCTCTCTATTTGGACTGGTAGATCTCGGCAGACTGGCAACTTTAAAAGTTGCTCTCGGTTCAAAAAAGGTTGGGCACCCCTGACTTAGACTTAAGCCCTGTATGCGTTGCGCCCGGGTGTAACTTTTACGCCTAGTATGGAGCAGGCGTAAATTGGAAAGACAGACTAGTATCCATAGTAACGTAAAACAGGCAAGAAGGATATTAACGATGGCAGGGCGTCTTGTTTACATGTTTAACAATGAAAGGGCATTAAGAAGAGTCTCAATTTCTCCTTCTCCAGCTCAATTTGTTCGTGTTCCGCTCTCAATTTGACGGTCTCCACCTCCACACGAACGATTTATTTCTCCGTCAGTTCCCGCTGTAGCTCTGACAAATCCCTCTTTCTCTTTCGGGGTGTGTGGCCATTTGGGATTCCCCTTGAGTCATTGCTGACGCTGTGGGTGTGGGAATTCCCTCTTCTCTGCGGTCCTCTGAGTCTGTAAAATGGTAAAATGGCGTTGCTTGGCAACAATTACTGTTGTATTGTGTGTACTGCGTGTATTCACGTGGCCGCGCATTTTAAGACCAGGCGCAGCTACGCCCGAGACTAGTCAGGCTTGGTGCACTCGGTGTAAATTCGAATCACTACGTCGGACGTAGCTAAGCCCGACGTTAGAGTTAAGCCCTACTTTTTTACGCCTAGCTGGTGCACTCCACTCCTGGAGCCTCGCAACGGAGGGTGTTTGCGGCGGTGGTACCGGCGCAGCGGCGCTGTGAAATTCCACGGCCCACCTATGCCAGAGCCAGCGGCCCACCAACGGCAGCAGCCCACCGGGAAAAGTCCTGAATCTCCCGATGGCATATAGTAGGCCCTTTTTCTATATTTTTGGAACTGTTGTTATTTGTTATAGATATATTTTTTTTATATTGTTATAGAACGATACATTTGGCAATTTTAAGCTTGGCCTACCATTTTATTGGAGCGACGAGAGACAGGTGAGGCTTGAAAAGGCCCACCTGATCAAAGTGGGGAATGACAGAAAAAGTTTGAGAACCACTGCCATAGACTGTACAGACTACAGACTTCTGAACTAACCACAGACAGTTGTCTAGTTCATGGAATGAGGGCAGTGCTCCGTAGCATTTAACGGCAGCTAGCCACAAATGGCTTTACAGGAGGGAAAACACCGAAATGGAGATTTGGCTCTAATTTGGCATTTGAATAATATATATGTTTAGTCCTGGGGGGTGTCTTGTACAGTTACAGGACAAACACTGTTTTTGTAAGTATTGATGAGTTAAGTTGGTAGGACACATGTTAAGCTAGTTAACGCTGTTAACGCTGTCAGAAAACGTTCCAGTAATTTATTAAATTGCCCACTTGAATCATGTTTAACATGAGTCAATTCCAGAGACTAGAAACCACTCAACTCTGGGACAGTTTTATCCCACAGCCCATTAGACTTCTAAACTCCTGAGCTTGCACTTTTTTTATTGATTGTTTTTGTGTTATTTCTTATTTATATTTATATTTATGTTGCATTGTTGGAGGAACCTTTGACCCAAGATTTGAATGCACTGTAGCTGTGTATCTGACATTAAAACCGTTGAACCTTGAGATGATAGTTTACATGATAATGTGTCAGGATTATTATGTCGTGTCACGTTTCTATGTCTAGGTGTCGGTGTTTTTTTTTCCGTTCTCCTTGTCATGTTTTCCTCCCTGGATATTGTCTGGTCTCTTTTCCCTGTGTTTTCATGTCTGTCGTTAGTTCCCTGGTGTGTCTAATTCCCTGATTGTTCCCAGCTGTGTCTAGTTACCCTGTGTTTAAATGTCCCTGTCTCCCAGTGTTCAGTGTCAGTTCGTATTGTCTCTTGTCATGGTCAGGTCTATGCTCTTTTGTGTTCAAGAATAGTTTTATTCCTCACTACGTGAGCGATTTTCCTTTTGGTCTCATTTTTTGTCATCTCATCCTGAGATTAGTTAGTGACCTTTTTTTGTTCATCGTGTTTTATTGGAAAAATAAAGTATCTTACCAATACTTTACCTCTGTCTCCCTGTCTGCAATTGGGTCCAACATCCTAAGTGCCTGAGATCGTAACAGAACGAACTGACGAGAAATGGACCCAGCAGATGATCCTTTTGAGGTGGAGCTACAACATTTTTCCTTTTATTTGGCATGCTGCTATGATTGGTGGAAGGGAGCGTCCAGTGTTCTGCAGAGGGAGGCCGCTCTGGTAGAGGCGCACCGGTTGGCTATGGAGAAACCAGACTTGGTGAAATTCGTACCTGGCTGGATGTTGAACTTCCTCTGGATGTGTGATTTCCAGCCTGCTGACTGCAGACGTCTCGGTGTGTTCCGTCTGGGGTCAACCCATGCTTCTGCCCCAGTTCCTGCTCCTGTCCAGGAGTCGTTTTCTGGAACTCGTCTGGCTTTTGGAGGTCCACGGAGCCTTCAGGCGGCTTCTAAGAGAAGGAGTCGCAAGTCCAGGCTAGCAGCCCGAGCCCCAAGAGCCATGATTCCGGTCCCAGTTCTGGCCCCAGCGGCCATGGTTCCGGCCCCAGCAGCCATGGTTCCGTGCTCCAGTACCATCCCACATAGCCATGGTACCGTGCTCCAGTACCATCCCACACAGCCATGGATCCGTGTTCCGGTTCCTTGCCCAGCAGCCATGGTTCCGGCTCCAGTGCCGGCCCCAGCAGCCATGGTTCCGTGCTCCAGTACCATCCCACACAGCCATGGATCCGTGTTCCGGTTCCTTGCCCAGCAGCCATGGTTCCGGCTCCAGTGCCGGCCCCAGCAGCCATGGTCCCTGCTCCAGAACCGGACCTTACAGCCATGTTTCCGGCTCCAAAACCGGCCCACACAGCCATGATCCAGGCTTCAGCTCCGGACCTTACAGCCATGTTTCCGGCTCCAGAACTGGATCTTACAGCCATGTTTCCGGCTCAAGAACTGGATCTTACAGCCATGTTTCCGGCTCCAGAATCGGCCCATGCAGCCATGGTCCCTGCACCAGAGATGGCCCATACAGCCATGGTTCCGGCTCAAGTACCGGGCCCAGCAGCCATGGTTCCGGCTCAAGTACCGGCCCCAGCAGTCATTGTCCCGACTCCAGCTCCTCGTCACCTGTTGACTCATCGGCCGACGCCAGCTCCCCGAGTCCTGTCGGCATACCGGCCGACTCCAGCACCTCGTCTCCTGCTGGCTCTCCAGCCGACGCCAGCTCCCTGTGTCCTGTCGTTGTACCGGCCGACTCAGCACCTCGTCTCCGGTTGGCTCTCCAGCCAGCACCAGCTCCCCGAGTCTTGTCGGTGTACCGGCCGACTCCAGCACCTCGTCTCCTGCTGGCTCTCCAGCCGACGCCAGCTCCCCGTGTCCTGTCGGCGTACCGACCGACTCAAGTCCCCTCTCGAGTCTCCTCTCGAGTTCCCTCTCAAGTCACCTCCCGAGTTCCCTCCCGAGTTCCCTCTCAACTCACCTCCCGAGTTCCCTCTCAACTCACCTCCCGAGTTCCCTCTCGAGTTCCCTCTCCAGTCTCTTCTCCAGTCCCCTCTCGAGTCCCCTCTCAAGTCTCCTCTCCAGTTCCCTCTCAGGTCCCCTCTCGAGTCCCCTCTCGAGTCCCCTCTCGAGTTCCCTCTCCAGTCTCTTCTCCAGTCCCCTCTCAAGTCTCCTCTCCAGTTCCCTCTCGAGTTCCCTCTCAGGTCCCCTCTCGAGTCCCCTCTCGAGTTCCCTCTCGAGTTCCCTCTCGAGTCCCCTCTCGAGTTCCCTCTCGAGTCTCCTCTCGAGTTCCCTCTCGAGTCTCCTCTCGAGTTCCCTCTCAAGTCCCCTCTCGAGTTCCCTCTCAAGTCTCCTCTCCAGTTCCTTCTCGAGTTCCCTCTCGAGTCTCCTCTCGAGTTCCCTCTCAAGTCTCCTCTCCAGTTCTTTCTCAAGTCCCCTCTCGAGTCCCCTCTCGAGTCCCCTCTCCAGTTCCCTCTCAAGTCTCCTCTCCAGTTCCTTCTCAAGTCCCCTCTCAAGTCACCTCTCGAGTCTCCGATCAAGTTCCCTCTCGAGATTCCTCTCAGGTCACCTCTCAAGTCAACTCTCAAGTTCCCTCTCAAGTTCCCTCTCGAGTTCCCTCTCAGGTCCCCTCTCGAGTCCCCTCTCAAATTCCCTCTCAAGTCTCCTCTCGAGTCTCCTCTCGAGTTCCCTCTCAAGTCCCCTCTCGAGTTCCCTCTCAAGTCTCCTCTCCAGTTCCTTCTCAAGTCCCCTCTCGAGTCCCCTCTCGACTCTCCTATCGAGTTCCCTCTCGAGTCTCCTCTGGAGTTCCCTCTCAAGTCTCCTCTCCAGTTCTTTCTCAAGTCCCCTCTTGAGTCCCCTCTCGAGTTCCCTCTCAAGTCCCCTCTCCAGTTCCCTCTCAAGTCTCCTTTCCAGTTCCTTCTCAAGTCACCTCTCGAGTCTCCGATCAAGTTCCCTCTCGAGATTCCTCTCAGGTCACCTCTCAAGTCAACTCTCAAGTTTCCTCTCGAGTTCCCTCTCAAGCCCTCTCTCGAGTTCCCACTCAAGTCCCTACTCAAGTGTTGTTGGAGGTTCCGCTGGGGGTCCTGCCAACTCTTTGTCCTGTGCCGTTGGAGGCCCCGCCGACTACTCTTCTGCCGGGGGTCCTGCCAACCCTAAGTCCTGTGCCGTTGGAGGCCCCGCCAACTACTCTCCTGCCAGGGGTCCTGCCAACCCTGTGTCCTGTCCCGTTGGAGGCCCCGCCGACTACTCTTCTGCCGGGGGTCCTGCCAACCCTATGTCCTGTGCCGTTGGAGGCCCCGCCGACTACTCTTCTGCCGGGGGTCCTGCCAACCCTGTGTCCTGTTCCGTTGGAGGCCCCACCAACTACTCTTCTGCCGGGGGTCCTGCCAACCCTAAGTCCTGTGCCGTTGGAGGCCCCGCCGACTACTCTCCTGCCGGGGGTCCTGCCAACCCTGTGTCCTGTCCCGTTGGAGGCCCCGCCGACTACTCTTCTGCCGGGGATCCTGCCAACCCTTTGTCCTGTCTCGTTGGAGGTCCCGCCGCCTACTCTCCTGCCGGGGGTCCTGCCAATCCTATGTCCTGTGCCGTTGCAGGCCCAACCGACTACTCTCCTGCCGGGGGTCCTGCCAACTCCTTGTCCTCTTCCGTGGGGAATCTTGCCGACACCTGTTCCACCAGCTCTGGTTACTGTCCGGTCAACACCGGCTCCTGCCCGGTCCCCTGAGAGCTGTGGTCTTCGCCCCTCCTCGAACTCTGCCTTGCCCCCGGGCTGTCCGCCCGAGACCCCGTTTTTTAACTCTGCCTTGCCCCCGGGCCGTCCGCCCGAGTTCCCCTTTTTTAACTCTGCCTTGCCCCCGGGCCGTCCGCCCGAGACCCCATCCATGGTTTCTGCCTTACCCCCGGCTGTCAGTCAAGGCCCGTCCTCCGGACCTCCTCCACCCACCCTGCTGGACCTTTTGGATTTTTTTTAATTTTTTTTTGAGGGGGGGGGGGGGTTCTGTCAGGATTATTATGTCATGTCACGTTTCTATGTCTAGGTGTGGGTGTTTTTTTTCCGTTCTCCTTGTCATGTTTTTCTCCCTGGATATTGTCTGGTCTCTTTTCCCTGTGTTTTCATGTCTGTCGTTAGTTCCCAGCTGTGTCTAGTTACCCTGTGTTTAAATTCCCCTGTCTCCCAGTGTTCAGTGTCAGTTCGTATTGTCTCTTGTCATGGTCAGGTCTATGCTCTTTTGTGTTCAAGAATAGTTTTGTTCCTCACTACGTGAGCGATTTTCCTTTTGGTCTCATTTTTTGTCATCTCATCCTGAGATTAGTTAGTGACCTTTTTTTGTTCATCGTGTTTTATTGGAAAAATAAAGTATCTTACCAATACTTTACCTCTGTCTCCCTGTCTGCAATTGGGTCCAACATCCTAAGTGCCTGACATCGTAACATAATGTCATTCCTTTCATGCTGTTAATATATTAGTTTTGAAATGATATCGTAGCAGACAATAAGGACATAATTGAGTTTAAGCACAGACCTGCAGTCTGTGCTTAAACTCATACAATCATATTATGTGTCCTTTCTGTTAGGGCTGCTCGATTACGGCAAAAATCATAATCTCGATTATTTGGGTCAATAATTGATATCACGGTTATTAAAAACGATTATCCATTTACTTTGAAAATATCAATTTATTGATTTATTTTTTGAACAGTATGTTTTTAACAGTTGATTACCCTGAACTTTAAGTATAATTCAACTGAAAAACCAATTTAAAAATAATTAATTAAATAAAAAAATAATCGTTTTATTACGTTGTTTTTGTAATCGTTGCAAGCCATAATTGCGATTAAAATACGATTAATTGAGCAGCCCTACTTTCTGTGACACTTTACCTTCACACTAACTCAGTAGCAGTTGGAAAGTATCAGTGTGTTACTATGGAAACAGTATTGTGTGTGTGTGTGTGTGTGTGTGTGTGTGTGTGTGTGTGTGTGTGTGTGTGTGTGTGTGTGTGTGTGTTCGACACCGGCATTTGTTTTCAGATGACCATGAACAGTAATTTACACACATCTGGTTCTCCATAGGTAGGCTATATAGGCCTGCCCTTTCCAAATGGCTTCCAATGGAGCTTTCCTAGATGGTTTGGTGAAACAAACCATCTAAGTCAGGTTAGTAATGCTCCATCACATGTTTTACATCTATTACAGGGTGAATCTTAAACTGAAGCATGACTTTAACTACTACCTGTACTATTCTGTGTTTCAATGTTATTCCTGTTGCTGCTGTAATACCTGAATTGCCCTATGGGGATCCATAGAGGTATATCATATCCTATCTTAATCAGATGTATGAGCTAAATGTGAATATGAACTAGCCATATGGTTGGACTACCACCCTGCCATAATAAAGTCATGTACTGTACAGCTACATAAAGTTACTAACCAGCCCGGGAGGAGGGGAGTCTGTCTTTGGTAAGCTGCTGATTCTGGAGCTCTGGATAAGAAACAGTAAAAGAGAGGAGGAAAAAAGTCATCATACCATCATAGCATTGGTTAATGTGGCAGCTATAAATGTAGTCTTTCACACAAATTGAATATATATATATGAAAATGTGTTGATAGAACCAGAGGATTAAGAAAGAAGAAAAAATGGGGAATAAAAAGAAAATGTGTGATCTATGGAGGCAGACAGTTCTGTCTCAGCCAATTAAACCCATTCAGAGTCACCCCATTTCATATCGCTGCATCATACTACCGTATACTTTCTCCCTAATCTTATCCGTTATATATTCCTTTCACCAGCTACACTTCAGCTGCAGTAATGAGGGCTGGCAGGCACATCAAGCGACATGCTAGTGATTAGGGCAGGAGATGTCTTGCTGTGAACACACAGCGTGAGGTAGCCATGATCAAACAGCACAGGCCAGCTTTCTTCTGCCGTGTGACACACACAACAACCCCGAGCGGACACACAGCCAAGACAGGAAAAAGAAAGTCCTTTAGTGCAACAAATCAGTTGGAAGGACAGACAAAAAGGAACATTATTTCTATCTTAAAGTCTTGCTGTGAAAATAAAGTGCACTGGAAATAGATTCAGTATAAAATCAAATTAGACTAAGGGAAGAACTTTGCAGTACAGAACTAGAAAAGTACACTCAGTAAAGACAGGTGTTTCTTACTTTGGGACTTCAGATACACTTTTTACACAAAAAAAACATTTGTAACTGTCTGCAAATCGAAATGTGCTTCTCTACTTTGTTATTATCTATAGTTGCTAATTAAAACACCATAAACATGTTGAGGAAGTAAAAAGCAATATATATTTTGGTAGCCCTAAAGAAAAGAAAAAAAGTCACACAAGGATACATTTTAAGAAAGTGGTGGGTTTGAATCAAATCCTATATGACCATCACGCACATGTACACATCACCGCACGGCACAGCAGTGTGTAGGGGCGTTGGGCAGCTTCTATAGAGCGCCTGGGGAGCGGTGAGGGGGTCTGCTGCCTTGCTCCACTTTGGAGAGTACCAATACACCTTCCATTCTTGGTCTGAACCGGAGACCCTCCAGTTCCCAAGACAGGCTGAGCTTCAGCTGAGTATAACCGAGTTAAACTCAGTTATACTCAGCTGCCCCCAAAAGACAGCCATGAGCAATTTTTCTTTTTTAAGTGTAAATTAACCAAAAAAACAAACGTCAAGAAAATAAATATTCTTACACCTATTCTCCCTGTTTAAAAGTCAGCCAAACACTCTATTAATTAGATCTTAACAGAAACAAAATGAAAATGATTGAAAGCCACTTGTTCAGATCTTTCCAGTGTTCCAACAATCACCAACGAAATAAACCTTTAGTGCGCGAGTTAGATGTGAACATAATATGCAGAGTCTACAGACTGCTTATCCCCGATTTCTTTCTCCATCTTCCCCCTGAGGACAGGCAACGACTAATACAAATGGTTTAGTTCCATTAGCTGTTAGCCATTATTGGCGTGTTAAGTGTAGGGAGGAGTTAGCAGTCAATGATGGTATAGAACGGTCAAATGTATTCATTTTTTTAGCAGCCATAAATGTGGGGCCTCTGTCCCTGCTGATGAGAACTGGGGTTTGAATCCAACTCGGGGAACACTAACATGTGTCATCCAGTTGGTCTTAAAATGTGTCCAATAAAAGCTTTAGTGGCCTAAAATAATATGTTTTAAATATATTTTTTGAGGCTGATTGGTCCAATAGTATGGGGGATTCATCTGAAACAGCACATAGATAGATACACACATGGCCGATTACAATATTCATGGCTGAGATTAAAAAAAAAGATAATTCAATTATGGCTGGAGTGATAAAGGCTGATAAATAAAATAAGGGGACAGTTCTACAGCTTTTAAAGGCTAATCGACCAGAATTCAGTTGAGAAGAGGAAGGAGCCTATGACTATCTCATGCAGTCAACATGTCGATCTATCCTTAAATCCCAAGGCAGACGGTGTGTGCACTGAGTGAATGATGACTTGTAAATGTAAAGCGTAAAAAGTGGATAAAGCGCTATATAAATACAGTCCATTTACCTACATTACACTACCAGGAGGACTCATTCATGGATTGTCAATGTGTGAGTTTGAGTGAGACGAGATTCTACTCTTTAAAGCAGATGTGTTCTCGTGCAGCAAGTCATACCTCCTGTTTGGACAACGGTCTGAACTGGGTTTGGTAGCGACTCAGCTCCACATTCAGGCGGTGAACTGTCAGTTTGAGGGCATCATTTTCATCCACCAGCTCCTGAGCGTGTTGCCTCAGATTCAGCAGCTCTGCATGGCTGCCTGTAAACAAAGCAAATCAGTTTAAAGGCTTCCATATTTTGGAAACAATAAATATCACTCTTATTTAGGACTGTACCCAATGTCTTTTTTTACATTCATATCTTTTGTTGAGGTTTTGGAATTAAGTTTTTAATATTTGTTATGTTTTATGATTGTATCATATTTTATTGTGGTGTATAAATGTGATATATGGTGCTGTTAGATTGCTGCTAGACCAGCCCAGTAATACAGGTGCATTTGGCACTTTTTGGGATGAAGACTGTTTTTAGACCACTGTGAAAATTTTGTTTTTGAAAGTCTAACTCCAACAAATATAGGTTAAAGCAGAAAATATGGTTAGGCAAGAACATGTTTTGTATTTGGGAAATGATATGTGGTCAATAAAATGTGAAAACAGCCCTATGGAGGCCAACAGGGGCAAATGCAACGGCCCAAAACACTTCCATTAGGAGACATGCGCTTCACTTTAAAAAAACGATGTAGATATAAAAACACAAATGTACCAAAACACATGCAAATGTAGAAACCTCTTCACCAACTTGACAACACATTTAGGAAACATTAAACAAATTGAACAAACATGTGTAGCAATAAAAACGTTTGTTTTTTTTAATGCTGCAGGTGTTTTAATGCTGAAGGTGTTTTAATGCTGAAGGTGTTTTAATGCTGAAAGTGTTTTAATGCTGAAGGTGTTTTAATGCTGAAAGTGTTTTAATGCTGAAAGTGTTTTAATGCTGAAGGTGTTTTAATGCTGAAAGTGTTTTAATGCTGAAAGTGTTTTAATGCTGAAGGTGTTTTAATGCTGAAGGTGTTTTAATGCTGAAGGTGTTTTAATGCTGAAGGTGTTTTAATGCTGAAGTGTTTTAATGCTGAAAGTGTTTAATGCTGAAAGTGTTTTAATGCTGAAGGTGTTTTTAATGCTGAAGGTGTTTTAATGCTGAAAGTGTTTTAATGCTGAAGGTGTTTTAATGCTGAAAGTGTTTTTAATGCTGAAAGTGTTTCTTTTAATGCTGAAGGTGTTTTGTTTAAGCTGAATGGTGTTTTAATGCTGAAGGTTTTTTATGCTGAAAGTGTTTTAATGCTGAAAGGTGTTTTAATGCTGAAAGTGTTTTAATGCTGAAGAAGTGTTTAATGCTGAAAGTGTTTTTAATGCTGAAGGTGTTTTAATGCTGAAGGTTGTTAATGCTGAAGTGTTTTAATGCTGAAGGTGTTTTAATGCTGAAAGTGTTTTAATGCTGAAGGTGTTTTAATGCTGAAGGTGTTTTAATGTTGAAAGTGTTTTAATGCTGAAGGTGTTTTAATGCTGAAAGTGTTTTAATGCTGAAGGTGTTTTAATGCTGAAGGTGTTTTAATGCTGAAGTGTTTTAATGCTGAAAGTGTTTTAATGCTGAAAGTGTTTTAATGCTGAAAGTGTTTTAATGCTGAAGGTGTTTTAATGCTGAAGGTGTTTTAATGCTGAAAGTGTTTTAATGCTGAAAGTGTTTTAATGCTGAAAGTGCTTTAATGCTGAAGGTGTTTTAATGCTGAAAGTGTTTTAATGCTGAAAGTGTTTTAATGCTGAAGGTGTTTTAATGCTGAAGTGTTTTAAATGCTGAAAGTGTTTTAATGCTGAAAGTGTTTTAATGCTGAAGTGTTTTAATGCTGAAAGTGTTTTAATGCTGAAAGTATTTTAATGCTGAAGTGTTTTTAATGCTGAAGATGTTTTAATGCTGAAAGTGTTTTAATGCTGAAGGTGTTTTAATGCTGAAAGTGTTTAATGCTGAAAGTGTTTTAATGCTGAAGGTGTTTTAATGCTGAAGGTTTGTTTTAATGCTGAAGGTGTGTTTTAATGCTGAAGGTGTTTTAATGCTGAAAGTGTTTTAATGCTGATTGAAAGTGTTTTAATGCTGGAAAGTGTTTTAAATGCTGAAGTGGTGTTGTAATGCTGTGAAGGTGTTTTATGCTGAAGGTGTTTTAATGCTGAAAGTGTTGTTAATGCTGAATGAAAGTGTTTTTATGGCTGAAGGTCGTTAATGCTGAAGGTGTTTTAATGCTGAAGGTGATTTTAATGGCTGAATGAAGTGTTTTTTAATGCTGAAATGTGTTTATGTGAAAGTGTAATGCTGAAAGGGTTTTAATGCTGAAGGTGTTTTAATGCTGGAAGGTGTTTTTTAAATGGCGGAAAGTTGGTTTTAATGCTGAAGGTGTTTTAATGCTGAAAGGTGTTTTAATGCTGAAATGTGTTTTAAATGCTGAAAGGTGTTTTTATTTTGAGGTTTTATAATGCCTGAAGGTGGTTTTAATGCTGTGAAGTGTTTTAATGCATGAAGGGTGTTTTTAATGCTGAATGTGTTTTAATGGCTGAAGGTGTTGTTAAATGCTGGAAAGTTGTTTGAATGCTGAAGTGTTTAAATATGCTGAAGGTGCTGTATGCTGAAAGGTGTTTTAAATGCTGAAAGTGTTTTAATGCTGAAAGTGTTTTAATGCTGAAGGTGTTTTAATGCTGAAGGTGTTTTAATGCTGAAAGTGTTTTAATGCTGAAAGTGTTTTAATGCTGAAGGTGTTTTAATGCTGAAAGTGTTTTAATGCTGAAAGTATTTTAATGCTGAAAGTGTTTTAATGCTGAAGATGTTTTAATGCTGAAAGTGTTTTAATGCTGAAGGTGTTTTAATGCTGAAAGTGTTTTAATGCTGAAAGTGTTTTAATGCTGAAGGTGTTTTAATGCTGAAGGTGTTTTAATGCTGAAGGTGTTTTTAATGCTGAAGGTGTTTTAATGCTGAAGGTGTTTTAATGCTGAAAGTGTTTTAATGCTGAAAGTGTTTTAATGCTGAAGGTGTTTTAATGCTGAAAGTGTTTTAATGCTGAAAGTGTTTTAATGCTGAAAGTGTTTTAATGCTGAAAGTGTTTTAATGCTGAAAGTGTTTTAATAGTGAAAGTGTTTTAATGCTGAAGGTGTTTTAATGCTGAAAGTGTTTTAATGCTGAAGTGTTTTAATGCTGAAAGTGTTTTAATGCTGAAGGGTTTTTAATGCTGAAAGTGTTTTAATGCTGAAAGTGTTTTAATGCTGAAGGTGTTTTAATGCTGAAGTGTTTTAATGCTGAAAGTGTTTTAATGCTGAAAGTGTTTTAATGCTGAAAGTGTTTTAATGCTGAAAGTGTTTTAATGCTGAAAGTGTTTTAATGCTGAAGGTGTTTTAATGCTGAAAGTGTTTTAATGCTGAAGGTGTTTTAATGCTGAAGGTGTTTTAATGCTGAAAGTGTTTTAATGCTGAAAGTGTTTTAATGCTGAAGGTGTTTTAATGCTGAAGGTGTTTTAATGCTGAAAGTGTTTTAATGCTGAAAGTGTTTTAATGCTGAAAGTGTTTTAATGCTGAAAGTGTTTTAATGCTGAAAGTGTTTTAATGCTGAAGGTGTTTTAATGCTGAAAGTGTTTTAATGCTGAAGGTGTTTTAATGCTGAAAGTGTTTTATGCTGAAATGTAATGTTTTAATGCTGAAAGTGTTTTAATGCTGAAGGTGTTTTTAATGGCTGAAGGTGTTTTAATGCTGAATGTTTGTTTAATGCTGAAAGTGTTTTAATGCTGAAAGTGTTTTAATGCTGAAAGTGTTTTTAATGCTGAAAGTGTTTTAATGCTGAAAGGTGTTTAATGCTGAAAGTGTTTTAATGCTGAAAGTGTTTTAATGCTGAAAGTGTTTTAATGCTGAAGGTGTTTTAATACTGAAAGTGTGTTAATGCTGAAAGTTTTTAATGCTGAAAGTGTTTAAATGCTGAAAGTGTTTTAATGCTGAAAGTGTTTTAATAGCTGAAAGTGTTTTAATGCTGAAAGTGTATTTTAATGCTGAAGGTGGTTTTAATGCTGAAGGTTGTTTTAATGTTGAAGTGTTTTAATGCTGAAAGTGTTTTATAATGCTGAAAGTGTTTTAATGCTGAAAGTGTTTTTAATGCTGAAAGTGTTTTAATGCTGAAGGTGTTTTAATACTGAAAGTGTTTTAATGCTGAAAGTGTTTTAATGCTGAAGGTGTTTTAATGCTGAAGGTGTTTTAATGTTGAAAGTGTTTTAATGCTGAAGGTGTTTTAATGCTGAAAGTGTTTTAATGCTGAAAGTGTTTTAATGCTGAAAGTGTTTTAATGCTGAAGGTGTTTTAATGCTGAAAGTGTTTTAATGCTGAAAGTTGTTTTAATGCTGAAAGTGTTTTAATGCTGAAGATGTTTTAATGCTGAAGTGTTTTAATGCTGAAGGTGTTTAATGCTGAAGGTGTTTTAATGTATGAAGGTGTTTAATGCTGAAGGTGTTTTAATGCTGAAAGTGTTTTATGCTGAAGGTGTTTTAATGCTGAAAGTGTTTTAACGCTGAAGGTGTTTTAATGCTGAAAGGTGCTTAAATGTGCTGAAGGTGTTTTAATGCTGAAGTGTTTGTTTAATGCTGAAAGTGTTTTAATGCTGAAGGTGTTTTAATGCTGAAAGTGTTTTTAACGCTGAAGGTGTTTTAATGCTGAAAGTGTTTTTAATGCTGAAGGTGTTTTAATGGCTGAAGGTGTTTTAATGCTGAAGGTGTTTTAAATGCTGAAAGTGTTTTAATGCTGAAGGTGTTTTAATGCTGAAGGTGTTTTAATGCTGAATGGAAGGTGTTTTAATGCTGAAAGTGTTTTAATGCTGAAAGTGTTTTAATGCTGAAAGTGTTTTAATGCTGAAAGTGTTTTAATGCTGAAGGTGTTTTAATGCTGAAAGTGTTTTAATGCTGAAAGTGTTTTAATGCTGAAAGTGTTTTAATGCTGAAGGTGTTTTAATGCTGAAGGTGTTTTAATGCTGAAAGTGTTTTAATGCTGAAAGTGTTTTAATGCTGAAGGTGTTTTAATGCTGAAGGTGTTTTAATGCTGAAAGTGTTTTAATGCTGAAAGTGTTTTAATGCTGAAGGTGTTTTAATGCTGAAGGTGTTTTAATGCTGAAGGTGTTTTAATGCTGAAAGTGTTTTAATGCTGAAAGTGTTTTAATGCTGAAAGTGTTTTAATGCTGAAAGTGTTTTAATGCTGAAAGTGTTTTAATGCTGAAAGTGTTTTAATGCTGAAAGTGTTTTAATGCTGAAGTGTTTTAATGCTGAAGGTGTTTTAATGCTGAAGGTGTTTTAATGCTGAAAGTGTTTTAATGCTGAAGGTGTTTTAATGCTGAAAGTGTTTTAATGCTGAAGGTGTTTTAATGCTGAAAGTGTTTTAATGCTGAAGGTGTTTTAATGCTGAAGTGTTTGAAAAGTGTTTTATGCTGAAAGTGTTTAATGCTGAGGTGTTTAATGCTGAAGTGTTTTAATGCTGAAAGTGTTTTAATGCTGAAAGTGTTTTAATGCTGAAGGTGTTTTAATGCTGAAGGTGTTTTAATGCTGAAAGTGTTTTAATGCTGAAAGTGTTTTAATGCTGAAGGTGTTTTAATGCTGAAAGTGTTTTAATGCTGAAGGTGTTTTAATGCTGAAGGTGTTTTAATGCTGAAGGTGTTTTAATGCTGAAAGTGTTTTAATGCTGAAGGTGTTTTAATGCTGAAGGTGTTTTAATGCTGAAAGTGTTTTAATCACAACAAAAACGGGGACACTAGAAAGTGATGCACAGAGCTGGGACCGGAGTGCGTTTTGACGTTCAGGGATTATAAAGTTCCTGGCTGTTTTGTGTTTGCAGCGGTTTTTATTTGCATTGTTTCGTCAATGCTGCACTTTGAGTAAACGTTACGCTTGTTTAGTCAAGTTGGTGAAGATGTTTCTTCATTTGCATGTGTATTGGCACATGTGTTTTTATATTTGCATCTTTTTGAAAGCGTTTCTCTGCAACTGTTTTGGGCCGTAGCATGTTTGCCCCTGGTGGCCAACGTGCGGCTCTAAACTTAGAGTTGGAAACAATCCTACAGAGCCACCACTGGGATACAACTCTACAAATAGTTAAATAATACTAATAATATTATATCTGAACCTGTGTAGAATAATGGGTTCGAAAATATCTCAAATCTGCAAAGCATTTGAATGTTTATTAAGAATTTATGAATAAAGCTTCAAACTATTCTGTACAGCCCTAATCTTATTCAGAAAACTGAAAGTTAAATAGACAGTTCAAGAAGAATTAAGTTAAGTCTTAAAAAACAACATTATTCTCAAACAGAAAAGTCACAGGCTTAGAGGCCTAACAATTGACATTACAAAAGCCGAATCATTATTCTAGTTTCAGGAGAAAGGAACAGAGCAGGCTGGTGAGATGCAGGATGCTTTGGTCTTTCTTCAACATGACTCCGACTCTCTAAGTGGTCTGCTGGCTGACCCTGGACTTCAACAGAATTAACCCTTGGGGTCAAATGAAGGCAACATAATTCATGCTTCCCTTGCTGAGAATGGTTCTAGTACTTTTTCCATGCTGCTCCTTTCTGCCAACCAGGAGGCAAGAGTCTCTCACCACCAAGTCCACCTGCTTCCCATTTCTATTTTTTATTTACTCCATTTGATGTTTTCCTTTTCATGTTTCTTTCTCATTCCTCCCTCCCTCTCTCCTTTTACTCATGCCGAGGAGTTGCTGTGGAGCTCAAGGATCAGAGACATATTTACTCACCCCCTGCACATGCATCTGTTGTGACTCACTGCTTCATTCCTTCTCTCATTATCCCTTTCTCATCCCTATGTCACTTTATTGATCCCCCTTTTCCCCCACTCATTCTCTCGTCTCTCTCCAGCAGGTCCTCCACTCTACCTGCAGATGACCTTGCGTTGGTCGAGGATTGGCTGTTACTGATCTCTTGCTCCAGCCGCTGCAGCCGCTCCTCCAGCAGCTTTTGTTCATCTACCATTCTCACGTTGTTCTCTGGCGAGGCCCACGCTGCCTCCCGCTGCCCCTCGATGCTCGCCCTAATGGGCCCTGGAGACTGTTGGATGGGGGGTTTAGAGATGTTGGATTGGCTGGATTGGTTTGTGGTGGGGATGGGTAGCGCGGCTGTAAAAGGCAAGGTAAATACTTGTAATGGCAGTACATAAAACATTTAAATTGAATAAAATGTGAAAATGTAGTGCTTTCCTAAACTCTATTATATATAAGTGTTAAGGCATATTAGGTCCATTCATGCACATAAAACATCAACACAGCAAATAAACTAATTTATTGTGCTAACATTAATATTTGTATTTATTTATTTGATTCCATTCTACAATGGAGCATCTGTTTGAAAGACAATTTCCACAGGATAAATCAAATGAAACATAATAATTACAGAGCCAGGAGGCTCTAAGAGAAGAACTGAGAACATATCTCCTTTTTTTCTTCATACATTTGTTGAGAATTATAAAACAAAAATATCTATGTTTTTTCTTGTAAATGTATGACTGTCTTATGAGTTATGACAATTACAATATTTCCTCCTTCGTCCAGCTCCATCATTAATTTGTTATACCTATAATGTCCCTAATATGCCACCGTATATATGACCAGCACGTAAACAGAGAAATATGATTGTGAAGCAAATAGCACATTAACCTGTTATATATGAAATAAGTCATTTCAAATTATTTGGGCAATAACATGGACTATATTAGGGAATCAAGCTAGCAACTGTATTATAATATATCAGATACAGGAGTTCAAATCAAACAAATAATGGGTGTATGACAGAATATTTTTGAAATAGTGTCAGATAATTATTATCACAATAAGACAGAATAAAACAGACACAAAAGAAGAAACCCTAACCTACTGTTTGAATGTATGTATACAATTGTCCTAATTGCTACCAATACCTTACTCTGAGAGACACATATGCATCATGTCACTAGCATGCAGAGCACTCAAAACAATCTAACGATAGACATTCATTCGATAAAGAACATTGCAACACGTTTACTAAAATGGAATATTCTTGCTTCTAGATGCTGTTTATGAAAAGTACAAAACATACATACTATAGTTCCCATCATCAGAATGCATTGGTTTGTTGTGCTTTTCACTGATGTTTTATAACCAAAAAGCTGGCTTCATCACAGACAAATGAATAGTCAACATAACGAGCAGACACACACACACACAGCAGTCTACTTTGCGACTTACATGGCACGTCTTTTTTCAAACTTCTTGGGCTTTTCCTGACAGGCGCTTTCTTCTTGGAGTAATCAGCGCTGGCTTCTGGAGATTGGAAAACGGTTTCCTCAGGGAGATCTGAGGGATAGCATCATGCCATTATTAGTAAATGAACACAATTACAGACCTGTGTAGTGTTTTCTTTATGACTTTTTACTTGAATTGCATATTCTGTAATATTGTGTGAAGGTGACTTAGTCCATGGTTAAATGTATTGCTTTAGGTTTAGACGCACAGCCAAACTGTATTTGGCTTCATAATTTAGTGATTAAAGTAGGAGCATTGTAAGAACACATACAACATTTGAATTAGCAACCATCACAAGCCTGAGGACAGCTCTGGTCATAACAACTATAATGAGGCTTTCCATTTATGATGTAAGGCTACATTATGTGTGTTGTGAAACTACATTTTGGCTGATTAAAAGCTCACATTTTGCACTTCCCCTAGGGCTGAGGAGGAGTGTACCATTCTTTCTTTGTATGGGAGACGTTTCTAAAATTAAATTGAATGTCTCTATTTAAATGACCCTTTAAAAACACCTCTGTTGATTAACTTTAATTGAGGTGTAAATCAAAAAAAGTTATTAAAACAGAGTGTAATTCTGAAGAACACAATACACTAACACTCCCAACATAATTACATGTGATGGCCGCTTGTTGTTCCACAGGTTTTCATAACGCATTTGCTCCTCTATTAGAGTGTATTATGTAAGTTAACAATGTTCCCCTTACTCTACATAATACTGGAAGCTGGTAATAGATATTGCTTTGTATTTACTGACACCCAAGACAATATTGCTTGATGAAGTGAATGTTACCTCCCTGCCTTTACATTAGCAGTCACATCAGCTTAAATGGTTTTAGTGTAAATGTTGCATGTAAACTGAGAGTACCCTAATGGTTTAGAAAAGTCACTCTCTGTCAAAGACAATATGTTTGCTAGGGACTGGTTCTTAACGTCACTCAATCTAGTAACCATTAGCAGATATGGAAACTGGACAAAAACTATTGGGCTGTTTTGTATTTATTGTACAATATGTAGGCCAACTGTAAATAAACCACAATCAAATATGAATTGATAACACTAGAGAGTAGGTGCAGGTGTGACGTATTTTTGTAGGCCAACCAGTAAGTTAGCGATCCAAGGGTTCCCTGGACAAAAAAGCAATTGGATTTTTCCATTGGATTTTGCAGTATTCGCATAATGTGCTTTGTAGGTCTTTTGCAGGTCTCCCTTGAAAAAGAGATCTATGCTCTCAATGGGACCAACCTGGTTAAATAAAGGTATGAAATGAAATGTGGCAAACACACGTTTACTAAGTTTTGTACAACAGGTAATTTAGATATATTCACACTTTATGATATTTAAGCGTAAATGCAAAGTCAGAAGTGAAATGCTAATGTTAGGCTATAAACTAATGACATCACCATAACTGTGATGAGGTTTAGAAGTTTCCTTTAGTCACTTGTTAGCAGCAGACTGTTTTTATGACACGTAGAAGCTTAAGACATTCACGAGTGGGGTGTTTGACGTATTTTAATGTCGTAGAATAAAACACGAAAATCTTTAAAGCGTGTGTTTAACACAGACCTTGTTTTAGACATATAACCGCAAACATGTTCAAAAAAAACATTGACTTCAAGACAAGAGAGCCCAAAGTGCTAAAATGCTAACTCATTTTTGGTTTTTAAGGACTCATTCCTGTACCACTCTATACCCAGCATGTTGTCCTATTTAATTATGAGTTAGTTACTACTGTGTTCAAACACTTACCTGGAGAAGGCACTCTTCTGCCAGACATCGGAATCCGCTGCGGTGTACTAGTCTGAAAAAACAGACAGGCTGTCAGTCGGACAGATAGAGATTTCCAGAAGCCCTGTTGCCTGGAACCTTTTGTGCAAAGCTATTTTCGAGACCACTGAATTTATGCCTATTGTCAAGCTGTGGAAAAATGATATCTTGTCAGTGCGTTTCTTGTTGCGAGACACATTGTGAATGAGTCATAGTCTTCACTGGAGGGAAGAGTCTCAGTTGAAACATAGCAAGAAAGCAGCAAAGAAAGCTTGAAAAGGAATAATGTGGCAGACTGAGGAATGATGGTTTGAGGCCAAACTCATGATTATAAAATAAACTTTATTTGTATACACTGAATTGCTTTATTGCGACAGTGGTGCAAGTTTTTGGTTCAAGGTCAATATGCAGGCTGCAGTTTGTGGTATTGCATCATAAAGAGGGTTATTTTTCTTCTCTGTTATATAGCCCACACTTTAATGAAATAGACAACTGAGTGCAATTACTCTTAAGTGCATTTAACCCTGAATGATTACAAAAGCCAGCTCGTTGATGTGGCTCTCTGTTACGTTGATTTATCCTCATATGATGCAGGGAAATATAGCCTGATTATGGATCACATTTGCATGGGGGTACATATCTACTATGTTGGCTTGTATAATTGGTTTTCACATGGGTAAGGGTATGGTACAAGGAAAAGAAACATATTGTCCTCAGAATTGCATTAAGGTCTTCAGCTAACTGGTAAATAAAGTTAGATAGTCTGGACAAAACACTGACAAGGGAAAACAGAGCCCATTGAGACCAAGAAGGTTAGCAACCCAGTGTATCAGTATACAGGACGTGGACATACTGTAAATAGTATAGAACAATATCCCAATGATTATGTCCCTAGAGTCTTAGAGAAACGTAGGTGGTTGGAGCAGAATCTAGGTGATTAAAACTAAGGCACACTTCCTCTTTCAGTGCAAGACATGGGCCGTTACAGTTTAAAATACTACATTGGGATCAGTTATCAGGGCGATTTCCAGTCATAGATCCAGATTGTAGCAGTTGTAAAATCTTTAGATCTATCAACATTTTGAAGCTCGTCCAAAGTTAAAATGTATAGGAGGTATACAGTATAAGAAGTGGACCATCATTTTTTAAGTTTGGCATTTTGGCATTTTGGCTGTAGCTGTCGGTTTTTTGGAACCAGAAGTAACACGAAAGGGGTGGAGCTAAGTACAACCAAACATGCGAAACCAAACATCAACACTTTCATGAACTGAAAACACACAATGAAGGTATTAAAGGTCTCAGACAAAAACACAGACAACACCCAAACAGGACACAGCATTATTAACAAACCTTCAATCAAAAGGCAGCCCCGCCCTAAAGCATATGATGCTTTTTTAACTCTAAATTGGACCATAAGTAGCTAAATGAAAATACTTGAAACTAGTGAATGAGACCCTAAACTCATCAGGAAAATCTATACTGAGCCAATACATCAAGTGAGAAGTAGAGTAATGTTCTCATAGACTTCTATACAACCGGATTATCTTTGCAGAGGAGTTGCCCGTTCAGTGAGGGCGGTAGAAGCTTAGTCCAAAAGGACTTGGCTTGGGTACGGCAGGCAGGGTCCCTGGTTTAAGTCCAAGTCCAAGAATGAACACAAGACTACATTTGGTGTGTGTGTGTGTGTGTGTGTGTGTGTGTGCGCAGTGCTATGTAAAAGTACATGTGTGTAAATATTAAAGAGGTACTTATAGAAATCCTCCATTTATTGGCAGCTGTGAGTCACTATGTAAGTCACTTCAGATAAAAGTGGTAGCTATAATGACATGTAATTGAATGTAATATGCTGTAGTACGAATGCATTGGCTTCACTACTTAGACCTGGAGGTTGCCGCTTGATTGGACTAGTGGTTAAGGGCTATATAAATAAACATTGATTGATTAAGATATTTTCAGAGGTGTTTCAAGTAAAAATAGACCTGTGCCCTATTATAACTGTTTTTGGAGTACTGTCTGATATCTACTACAACTTCCTGCGTGGCTTCTTGGCATTCTATACACCACTTGCATGTCATTTAAACTATTGAAATTTGGCAGAGGCAATTCCTCAAACGCAGTGGATGAGGAATATTTAATATCATAACAAAAATGAAGGTTCATTTCTTTCTGAGATGCGAAGGAGAAGAGCTAGAATTACACGAGAACCTTTAATGCAAACCTGATAAGAGGATAACAGAACCCGTTAAATATCCCGCTCTAATAGACCAGAGAATTAGGATTATCCCTTCTGAATTGTATATCTTATCTCGTATAATTTGTTTTCTTTATCTTTCTATCTTATATTGGGAACTCTATTGCTATTATTTGAGTTACATTGATCGTACCAACATTTTTACCGAAACAGAAAAGGTCAGAACATGTAGAATTGGTTCTCCCTCGCTGCTATTTAATTTAATTTGTTTATTTATCTATCTATAATTTATCTAAAAAATAAAGCATGTGAGAGCCGTTTCTTAGGACATAATCATTGTGATTTTTTGCAGAAATATAGAATTTGCAGATAAACAACATGCAAATAACTATGAGTGGGTAAAGAAAGACCTTTAAATTGAGTGGCTTGTTGTCAGTGACTACCATGAATCATAATTTCAAAGTCAGTTTCGTCCATTTTACAGAGATAGAAAAATACCAAAATGTCACCACATGATTTGCTGGACCATCACATGCAAACACTACACAATTATGTTAAGTGGCAAATAAATTAAATAAAAATCAAATGATTCAGGAAGACATATAGGATATTTCAAACCTGCAAACTAATTACTTAAAATGACTTCTGAGCCTGTACAGTAAACAGTAAATTACAACTCACCACTACTCTACAGAAAAATATGACATCACCTTTTTTCTGTGTACAACTATGCCTCCCAGGGGTTCAAACGGGTATGACAATAGCAACACGTATAAACAAATTAAAGGATGAAGAGTTAACCCCTCTAAACACAAGCAGATATTCTTACTGCAAAAAAGGCACAGGTGTAACTAATAACATTAACGATGTCTCAGCCTGCAGCGCACACCTGCAACTCGTTATGCATGTCGTTATCAAGTTATTGGTTCCCCCTGTGCTGTTCCTACTATAGTAAACATAACACTGGTCAAGTCAAATAAGTGTTTACAAAGAACAATAGGCGCTTTCACACCGGAGTACTTTTTCCCAGGAATAGTTCCGATAGTTCCTGGGATTTTGCGTTCACACCAAAAAGATCTGGAACTAGAACTTTTTGCTTACCTTTTCACCCCTTTTTAGTCCCTGCTAGAGAGCAGAGACTTTCCTGGGGAGAAAAAGTTTCCAATTTCTGATTGGCTGGGCGGATTGCAAACCTCGCCCCGTAAAACTCTGAAATTATTTTGTGAAGCCGCCATTTTATTTGCTCGCATTAGCATTATTAGCATTAGCCCAGCGCACCAACGGAGTATATGCCGTGAAGTTGTTTGCGGCCTACCAGTAAACCCAAAGTAGAAGAAGAAGTGACGTCAGCGGCTCCCTCTGGACTTATTCCGGTGTGAACGCGATTTACTAGATAGTTCCAGGAAATAAAGGTTCCGGGAACTATTCCTGGGAAAGGTACTTGGTGTGAAAGCGCCTAATAGGACTGTTCTGTAGAATCTCACCTTGTGTTTTAGTGGCAGGGAATAGACAGGTTCTGTGAATGGACAATTATGTCCTTTGCCAAGAGTTTGGTAAACATGTTCTTCCCGCTCATCTTCACTCCCCACCTGCTCTTCCTCGTCCTCGTCCTGCAACTCTTCTTCCTCTGATAGGTCAGGGGAGGAGAGGCGTGGTCGGCTAGCCAAATCTTCTGACCATCTGTCTCTGAAGGAGGTAAGAATAGATTGAATTCAATTCAGATATACTGCATGTATTTTATTTTTCCTATGGTCCATTCATCCATCCATCTTCTTCCGCTTATCCGAGTCGGGATTTATAGTTTTTTTTAAAAAATGGTTTAATAATAATTCTATATTTACAAGTTAATTCCTCTTACTGTATTTGTGTATACACTATTATACATCAAAGCAAATTCATTGTATGTGTAACCCTACTTGGCAATTGAACCTTATTCTAATTCTGATTATTCAAATCTGAAGGAAACCAGGCCTGTGTTTTGAAGATATTAGTAAGTCTAATGTCAAGGCATAATTATAAAAAAATGTTACATATCACATTTTAAACTTTTTCTTCTGCTCTACCTTAAAAGCATTTTGGCCCATTGTCTTATGTGACCCACATACAGCCATAGGTGATGTTGAGTCACCTCTTGTGGTGTATTTGTCAGAGGGAGTTCACCTGTTGAAAAGTGCTGTACTGATGTTTGGTTCAGATATGAAGGACTCTGATAGGCCGCTCTCAGAGAAAGACCTCGGCCGGACAGGGGGGAGGGCCCACGCCTGTCCAGTGAGCGAAGAAGACAAGATGGCTGCTGCTAAGGCTGATCTGTTGATGTAAAGACATGATTAAAATAAGGAAAGACAGATGCTTTGAGTAAAATAAGTACACAAAATGCTGTTCTTGTTATATAAAATATCTTTCCTTTTTTCTAATTGAGTTTGAAGGTATTACCTTAAATTCACCATTAAGAGCTAACAAATGCTACTTTTGGAAAATATTGCCCATTAGTTGCCCCAAAAGACACTGCTTTCACAGGCTGTGGAGACACATTTACTCAAATAACATATGTAAAAAACAATTTTGAGGTACGTAGAACTTGAGTATTTCCATTGTCGGCTATTCAACTCCACAACATTTCAGAGAAAAAGTTTACTTTAAACTCTAACCGATTTAGCTGTCAGCTTTATTGACTTTGCAGATTCTGATTAATAATATAAAATATAACCAACAAATAAGATGTCATTTTATGGTATAAGATATAATAATTCCTGGGGGGGATTCAACAAGCTACCCAGCAGTATTTAAAATAAATATTTATTAACTTGTAGTTTACTCTAGTCATTGTAACACATGAACCACACTTTTACAGAATTATTTTTAAAGTATGTCTACACTATTACAAACATACTAAAGTGAAAGTTGTGATTACTTCTTTTAACCACTGATTATGGGGGGGATAAGAGAGGAGAGTGAATCTGTATTTTCTTTTGAATTCACTAGGAAATAACTTTGTACTAATGCATACAAGGATGTGATTTGGACCAAAGGAAGGAATTGTCAATACAAGAGGATGTTATTGGTTGGAGGTGTGGGGTACCTGGGTCTCTCAGGTGAGGGGTTTGGGCTGTGGGGGGGCGGGGTACGAGGCACAGCAGGCTTGGGGGCGATGGAGGCAGCAGGGATCAAACCATGAGCTATATGCTTCTACACAACACACAAGGGGGAGGTTAGGAAGAGGGTCAGCATCACAGACACATTATCACACACTATGTGGGTCATATGGTTGACATTGTGTCACACCAACACTGAGGAAAAAACAATAGGGACATGGGATGGAAAGGAAAGGGTAGAGAAACAGCATGACCACTTGAGATAGCAAACCCTGTAGTCAGACAACAGCCAGTTACAGCAGTGGGCTTTCCCTACTAGAAATACCACTGTTGTTATGAATTGGTCACAATATGTACTTTGACTGCCACTATAACAGCAAAGCTGTTAATGAACAATGAATGCCTCAGTTTAATGAATGCCTCAGTTTAATCACTGTTTTGAGCATGAACATCGTTGCCACACAATTTATTAACGTTACAAAAACTGGCGTTAGCAAATGTTAGCTTGAACAGTTCTGACATATATCGCTTTCGCTAACGTTTTACGAACGTAAAGTTATCTAACGCCAGGTTAATGCATGTTAGCTTAATGATTTAAAAAAAACATGTAAGATATACGTTTAGCTAGCTAGAAGTAGGACACGGTTAATTAGTTTAAAAAAAAGACGTCAAACTTACAAACTCCTTGTCTTTCTCCCTCCTGAAACTGAATTTGAACATAATGGAAAATACGTTTTTGACCCTTTCCTTCAACGGCTTCAGTTTCAGTTTAAGCGAACGGCTGGACTCGTGTACCAAACATTATTTCAGTCAAATGGCATTAGAAAGTTGTGCTTGTCATTATCTCGTGTTTCTAATGTTCTCAAATGTTACGCTTTTTGGGCTAAACCCTTATTAAATGAGCACGCGAGGTCTCTGCATTCAACAAGCTGCAGATTTCTGGTATCTAGACGCTTAGTCTCAAGAATGCACCTGGCTATAAAAGTAGTGCTGATTGGCTAAGAGCGAAAAGAGAAGCCAATCAGTGACTGGTATGTTTCACATAGCAACGAGGTCCTTACCGACCGTTGTCAAGCCAATAGGGGGCGACGTCGTTCCATGTGCTTATCAACTGTCACACCAGTCCACCAGCACAGAGCTGCTGAGACGAACAAAGACGTTCATCCTTTTTGTGTCGATAAATCAAATGTATGCATATCAAAATATATAGCATGTAATGTGTACAATCAAATAATATATTAGTTTGACCTAGATGCATATCTTACATGACAGACCATTCAAATGTGTCTTCAATCCAATACAATTTCTTCAACAATTTGTGCACAAAAGGAACATGATTAAAGGAAACTGACAGATTTGTTTTCGGCAAGTAGCCTAACCAACTAACCTTTGACATTTTTAGAGTACATGAAAAATCTAGCTTTTATCAATAGTGGACAAAAACTCGAACCTGACATCAGTTTTTTTACACTACATTATGTGTGCATAATTTATATAATCATCTTGTGACAAGTTCATAGATAGGCCTAATAAGTCAGCTAGACTAGACTGCTATTTGTAGTTTCTGCAAAAGTTATATTTTCAAAGAATATTTAGTCTTTTCTTTCAGATGTGTGCATTGACAATTCTAGCAAACCCTTCACAATTTCCCTTTGAGCATAAATGGGTCTATATACTGCAACACTTCACATACCTCAAATAAAGATGTTTGTGTGCTTCCCATGAATGTTCAGTCCTTTGGAAATAAATCAGCTGAAAATGTGTTATTATCAAGGCCTGCTCTTTGCCCTTAGGATTGGTAAAAGTGTGAATCCTATAACGAGAAAGTCAACAGATTTGGTTTCTGCAACATCAACGTTTTCTGTTCAAATAAACCCTGAAGAGAATTTGATCTAGGGGGATTTCATTTTCAAAGTTCTAAGCTATGGGAATAAACAATCATCTCTTTATTTATGGTAAAGTTCCCTACCTACCACACACAGAACACACACAGACAGACATGGCACAAAGAACATGAAAGGTACAGTATGCGTGAAGAAAGGCTTGATGGGTAAAACTCAATCCCATTGCGTTTCTTTCCTGTTTTCATGATTAGAATGTCATGTGATCCCAAGCTAGACTCCAACGGTTACAAACGCATGAGTGTTGACTTTGCATGCGTGTGTGTGTGTGTGTGCGTGCTCACTGAGGGCTGTCAAACTTCATTCCTCTCATTCCCAACCTGTCTGGTAGTCGCAAATTACTGACATATGCATAGAACACAATATATATATATATATATATATATATATATATATTTTAAAAAAACATTTATGAAATTAGTTTTGTCCCCATCTTTTATTGAGATTGTATACAAAAGCATTCACACCACAGTTGCAGGTACTATAGACATAGGCATTTAGGATCACTGTGCACAGTAACATGCATGGATAGATCTGTGAAGTCTTACACATCCTCTCTGTTATTGATATCAATTACTGCACATACACCATTAAGCAAAAATGGCACTTCAGACACCACTTTAGGTAAACAGAGACATAAAGAGCGTTCATCTTTATCAGTGTAACTGATCTATCTGACTTTATCAGTGTAACCGTTTTACATTTAAAAAAATCTTTACATAGAAAAAATGTACCAGTATATAAGTTCACCAAAAGGATTAAGCAAGTAAAATACATTCTTCCAAGAAACCAACCGAGAAATCCAACGTGCAAAAATTCATAACTTGACCGTTCACAAACTAGTTCAGAAACCAACATATTACAAGTATATATATATATATATTTTTGTGTGTATTTTTTTCATTATATAAATAATTTGATTATCAAATGTGAATAATAATCTACTTTGTAGATAAAGAGATAGTCCAACACGGCAAAGTGTCAGTAAAAATGTGGGATGTGACTTGGGTTAAGACAGATAGAGACAACTTGACTGTGGGCTTTGATCGAAGTCACTGTTGGGTGACCGGCGGCAGTCCAGGTGCGACGCAGGAATGTCCACCTACAGACATTCTTCCCTTGTGGAGACAAAACAACCTTTTAACTACATCAAGATTCACATTAACATAGAGAACACACAGCTCGTGCTCTTCTTACTAACTGATAAAAAGGGTGGGTAAGACGGACCAGGATTGTAAGCGGTACATTCTGACATTTAGACACATGGAGGCATTTTGGTCTTGTGGCTAACTGGTACATACAAATACCAATATTTCTTTTTACACGGTGTCCCATGGCACTTAGCAGAACATATTATCCTCAAAGGCTGTCTCACAAATACAAAAGTGACAATAATATATAACCAAGGAATATATATGATATTTTAGCAGCTTATTAAACATTGCATTCAACTCTTCTTAGCACAATTATTTGTTTCCCTCAATCACTGTTTAACATACTGCAACAAGGTTCATAACATCTACATATCTATTCAGAAAATGTATGCATTTCAAACCCCCAAAACTGATTGCCATGCTATTTGTTGCAATGACCTAATCCTTCATATAAACAGTATGAAACATGACATGAGAACATAAAAGAGCACAGCTACATCAGTACACAATGGAACTACGTAAGGAACTGCTGAAGTCACAATCAAATTACACCTCTTTGCAGTCGAGTGTCCGCTGGGTGTGTTTGTACAACTTTGTTATTGCTCCTCCAATTGGTCTTCGAGAAAACATACTGAGATGACAGTTTGAATAAGAGGCCTGTCTCAGTGCTGTGTGTTTATTTATAGACTGGAATGATAACCGGTGGGTTTCTTTTTCCCACAGTGCAGTTGTACTGTGCTGTACGCATACTGGCATGGTACAGAAAGATTATGTTTTGGTGTGGACACTTCAGGCGCTAACAAAAGGCACCTATATACAGTGTTTGGCACAGCTACTTTCCATGGTAGCTTGTGGAAATGTCATGATTACACCAAGCTATATTCCAGTGGAAACACCTAAGGGCAATGGTACCACAGCAGGTCCAGTATGGGTACAACTCAGTACTGTACACAGGCTAGCATGCTAGGCAGTACGATGTCTAGCTCAGTAGAGGGCACTGTCGTTGTGGTTGTAGGAGCTGGAGCTGGGGAACGTGGGGCAGGGTTTGTTCCAGGGAAGGGCCCCGGAGTGGTCCGCTGTGGGAAGGCTGAGGGTGCTGGCGCTCTTCAGCCTGTTCTTCAGGCCGAAGTTGAGGAAGGACGACTTCTTGGTCACTTTGCGGGACTTGGGGTTCTTGTCGTCGTCGTCATACGCCAGGCAGATCATGGAGTAGGTCTTGGGCAGGTTTCCGCAGAAGGTGGCACTCTTGGTAGGCTGGAGAGAGAAATTGAGGGGGTCATTTAGTGGAAAGAGAAAGTCATCGTTGGTTCAATCTAATAGTGGCTCTGGAAGTTATCAATCATGTATGGGGTCAATAAGTTAGACGTTTCTAGTTAGTCGTTTTCTCATATTCACAAGAGGTCAAAATAATCACACAAACAATTGGATTGTTGCTAGACATGGGTTTCTGTAAAACACCGATCGCATTCAATTTCAATTTCCAGTCAGATTTTACATTTCTGATATCAATTTGTCTTCTGAACCGCGGAATCAGATATTTGCGAGTTCAGATTTCCCTTTTTAGCATTAGAATTCTTACCTAGAATTCTTCTAATAACAGCTTTTTGGGAAAATCGAATTTTAATTGTGTTTTCATAAGGAAACAATGACTATTTAATAATTTCTCCAAAACTGACAATAAGTTACAGGACCTTCTCTCAAATTAATTTAACCAGAAATTGCAATAATATCATATTTCATATAATAGAACACTTACCCAGAAGAAGGTTCAAGTACATCTTAAGGTTGGTTTTGTTTTGAATGTGCAGGTTTTACAAATTGCGAGCTTTGTGTGCTAATGTGTTATAATTCGACTGGCAAACCTTGTGTTGCTAGTGGCCGATTTAATAGTGCATGTTCAGCCTATTCTGTCAACCCTGTGCCTGTCCGAGTGAGAATACGTCTCAAACTAAATCATTTCAGCTCTTTATCCTGATAATAAGGCTTTTGGCTTATAAACCATTTCCCTTCACAGTCCAGATATAAAGAAACTGTATTTGCCAGCTTATTTTAAACGCATGAAGCGGAAACCTGTTTGATTTTCTCTCGAACTATAAACTATTTGACTTGGCAAACTACCTCTTTATTTCTTTCTTTTCTTCTGCAAATAGGAAGAAAAGAGGGCATCTTACCATCTGGGGGTTGCTGTCCATAACGCTGACCACCTGGATGGCGACCCCTTCCTCGTTCACATCCTTTAGGAGTCGCATCACATCGCTCACGGCCATCCATTTAGAATCTGTGTCGCCCACAGCAACAATGTAGTCGCCCTCCTTGAGACCTTCGGCCTAGAGGAGACAGGAGGGAGAGCAGGAGTCAGTAAAGTGGTGCTGCAGCAGCAGTAAACATTTACAGCCCCTGGCCTGTATGAATGGAGACAAGTCAGGTTCCCCTTCTTTCCTTCCAACTGCCAGCCAGGCTCAGCAGAGAGAACAGCGGGTCACACCCAAACAAAGCCATTTGAAACAAGCACCTGCTAGAGAGTATGTGGGAAACCAGCATAATCTACACAACATTAGCTATTTCTGTCTGATAACTTGATCAGTTCCAAAAAGAAATGCAGTATTCAAAGTTATAAAGGAGGGTGACCTAGTTACACTTGTGTAATACAGCTAATCTGTTTCTCTGCCTGGATTAATAGAAGTCTGCTCTTTGTCAGCGCCGCTTAATGATCTGTCAGACTGGAAAGGGATTGCAGAGAATAAATACGGATTCTTAATTAAATGAGAAGCCAGAGAGGAGGTGGGGGGGAGGGGAGGGGAGGGGGCACCTCCTACATTCTTTGAGGCTGAATCCTGTTTCGGTTTCTGAGAAGGACTTCAATGAATCAAAGGTTCTCTGTGAAAATAATACATTAGAACTCATTTGATATTCAAGGGGTGGGCATGCCTACACTTTAAGCTGTTAGTTGTAGACCAAGTCACTCCCTGCTAGTGAATCGTGTTGCAGGGAGTTCATATTGAGCCACCTATGCATCTGGCATTAAAGTCTAACAGCACATTGCTTTGCTCCCATGGCAGTACTCCCATCTGTTCTTTCCGACTGTCATTTATGCAATCCCATTTCAAAACACCTGAACTACTCCCAGATCAACACAACCCGTAACATACGTTTCATAGAAACAAATCTGAGGATGATTTTTGCTGGGATTGATCAACTGTACAGCAAACACTGTTGTTCGACCCTTGCTGCACACAAGGAAAAACTCCCACCCAAAATATAGGGAAACATGGAATAAACGTGGTGGAAATCAACTGAGAAGGGTCCCCTCTGCAAGGATAAAAAACATAGACAATCCAAATGACAAAAATGATACTGTGAACATATATTAAAAAGAAGGATCCAGGTGTTAGAGCCACTTAAGCACATGCTTATATTTGAGAAAGGATATGTATGTTAGCCTGGTAGATATCACTTGAATAATACTACCACTTTTGTTTTGTTTAGTTTAGTATATATTGATATTATTGGACTATGCTAAGGTTATGTTTCTTCTACTTCATGTAGGTAAGATGCTGAAAGTCTGCCAGCTTGGAGAGAAACACGTTTTTGGCCGTCCTAGCGTGTAGTCGTGTCATTTAATGATTAAATGCAGTATTTTAGAATAAAGCCTTCTTTCGAATCATCAAGTCGGTAGTGGTCCAGCTGTGATGTCTTTTGGATGGAAACGCTGCAATTTACTTTCAATACACTTTCACCTTCCTCCTTATATAGATAGCCTTGCAGACAACGTGTGTTAGGAGCTCCGTACAATGGCTAAACGGACAGAGTCCATTTTCTCACATTCAGGCGAAAGTAAGTAATAGTGGTTGACTCACAGCGGCTGGGCAGAGGGGATCCAACGATACCACGTGGACGGGTGATTCTCCTTTCAGGGTGAAGCCCAGGTCCCTGTCTTCAGGGTGGAGCTGTATTGTGCGCGGGGCCGTCCACCGCTGCTTAGCGGAGAACACTGACAGAGGGCCCTGAGAGGAGACAGTGTGGGGAGGTTGGGGTTAATATGGCTCCAGATTCTCCTGACTCAAGTGGATAATATCCGCTCCTAAAGTTCAAAGATGTTGGTGACAGCCTGAGGGAAACTGATAATAACATAATAATCCTTTTTGTGTCTTTACAGGCTGGTTAGACATAATTAAAGTCTACATCTGTGACCTGTTATAACATCAGAACATATACTGCTTACACTCAGGGGGACAGGAAAGTCCCATTTAAATGATCTCTAACACCAGCACTCTTACCAGTGTGCTTTTTAAACCAAGGGATTCATATGAAAACATTTTGCATTATATTTAACATATTACTACAATGTGCACATTCTTACTTTATCTTCTCATGTTTATATACAAATATATCATTTAAATGTATTCTCTTATCTCCATCTAAAAATGGACTGTTTAGAAACCCAATTTCCAATCAATCAATATTTAGATTCTGTATTTGAATGCAGCAGATATGCGGTACCTGGCTGTAAATATTGATTATGTGTAATTACACATGAATGTTTGTATATCAAAATGTAACGCTTTGTTAAATGATCCTGAATCACTAAAGCACAAAGTGCTCATGTTGCCTGTCAAGCAGACACAGATAAGAGACCAAGCTTTTAAAGCAATCATAATTAAGAAGCTGTAATCTTACATTTGTAATTGGGAAAATGTCTTTGATGAGTAATACATTAAAAAGGGACATCATCACATGGACCATTTCCCTTAATTGATCAGAAACAGGTCCTACTTTTTAGACTGCTGAAGCCAAATGCTATCCTCCATTGATACTCTTGTTATCTGATGGGAACATCTCTCCTGCACAAAAGGCCTGTGTCACAGCAGATGAAGCCTCTCAGCCTCGCTGCTTTGATTATCACCAAAGCAAATGTATGTCTCTGTCTCTTTGGAAGAATCCAAATTAAATGACTTTGAATCCAAATCCAAAGTCATTTAATTTCATAAATCACTTTATTCAAATTGAGGATTTTGTTATTTAGTTATTTTTTTAGCGTGATGTCATAAAGAACAACAGTGTAACCTCAATAGAAGCTCTGATAGTTAACAACACAAATATTTGTCACAGCCCCAGGTTTGAGTCTGAGATGGCTAATGAAGAGCGAGGTTGGAGTTTACAACAGGCACCGAAGGGTTACCTATTCACAGAGGCTCCTCACACCTGCTGTCTGGGAATCTATGACCCTTGACCTTTTTAACAGTTTGCTCCCAAGGTTGTTAGTCTTGACATTTTTGTTGTAGATAGGATGGAGCAATAAAACTAAATTGGCCAAATATTTGCCAGATACAGTTCCTTACTATAAAAAAGGACACCATGATGATTTCAATATCATTTGAAGGTTTATAGAGGATAATCTGCAAAAAATATTCAAGCCTTCTTTTTTGTAATCCAAATATCAGTCAGAAATGATCTCAAATAGTTATGTTTTCTAAATCGTGTAACCCTAGTAATTGTAAACTGTGCTAAATGAAAGAAGTGACTTGCATATCGAACGCCCCTTAGAGAACATGAAGAGAAACTTGAGTAACAGACCTATGCCCCACCCCCCCTCTCCACCAGCACCATGAAGAGTCAAGCTAGGGCCAGAGCACCTTTGTCCACTGTTAGAGTTAGTTTGTTGCTATGGATGAAAGTCCAGCAAGCTTTGAACACACAATATGACTTTGGATTGGCTAATACTGAAATGTGTCAAAGCTTCCAGGAGACTCATTCTGGGTTGGTTTATTCAGAAATAGCAAGAAACAGAAACTGGGTGTTAAAAAAAAACACAAATCCAGAGCTATTTCATGTCATATTTGATGAATAACCCAACCCTCATGTACACAACGAAAAACAGTTTTGTGAGTGGAAAATATTAGTAACCCACATACCAGCCTCTGGAAGAAGTCTGTGACTTTCACCTTTGTGGTAGCAGGAAACTCCATCTCTGCTCGGTGCTCTGTTTTAGCTATGGAAAAGAAGGGAGGGAAAAACAAAGGTTTTATTCTGCAATGTTTACTGTCACAACCTCCTTTCAACTGCGGCCCTGTGGAGAGGCGAGGCGGTGCAAACATTACATCACCTATACGTGCAAATAAACGTCACTTATCACATGTGATAGCAGCAGGTGTGGTACACAACCTTGTAGCCTTTTTTCTTTTAAGAGAGCGTTCCCTGAGAGACAAATCAACACACTGGCATTCTTTGTCATTTGTTGTGGTGACACTAAGGAAAGTTTCTATGTCGACCACAGGGGGAATAACTGTCACCTCAGAAACAAAAAATAAACAAGTGTTCCGATTCGTCTTTTGAAAAGATTTAAGACTCACAAATGATGTCTGGGGCCTCCGTGTAGTCACTGAAATCTTCGTCGTCTTCATTTTCACCGCTCTTGTTGAGGGAGCGCTGCAGGCTGGCTCTCAGGATGTCTTGCAGGACCTGCAGCTTGTTCAGGTGGTGGCACAAACTGTAGACCCTCAGAGCCTCCTCGTGACCCAGGATGGCCCGGCGAATGTGTGCTTTACCTGGGGGGAGGGGGCAATTTGCCAAAGCAATGATGAGCATAAGTTGTATTGAATAAGATAATAAGGAAAGTAAAGGGACACAGTTAACCAGGAAGATAGCTCTGACGTTATGGAGGGGGAGAGTAATGAAATATTGGTGTTAAGTAATATTGCTGAAACACCTTCTGTTCGGCAGGATAATCTTTACATATTAACACAATTTAGCTTTAACATTTTCAAAGCGTAAATGTAATCACCAGAAGAAAAAAAGCTCACACAGACAATAAACAAATTGTCACAATTGTATGACGTAACGTATTCACCACTAATGTTGGATCTGAGGACGTTTAGAAGTCTAATTTAGCACCTTGTTAGAAACCGCTGTTTTTAAGACACACTTTAGGCATTCACAAGTTGGGTATTTACTGACATATTTGATGCTGTAGAACAAAAACCGTGAACCAGCACCGATGTATTTGCTCTCTACCGTTCTCTATTATCCTCTTACCAACGCGTTCACGTTCATCTTTCTTCTTCAGGATGTCAAGAGGAGAGTGTCCCTCAGGAAGGCGATCGTAGACCTGTGACAAGGTCTTCTCCTGCTGGTCTTCATCGTCACTGAGGCCCACTGAACACACAGAGAGCAACAAGAATCAATGTTCAAAATCAATAAGCTGAGTCCCTGACTCCCCTCTGCACACTGGGGTTCAAAGTCTTTATCCTAAAGCTGTGGAGGTCAGCGGATAGACCTCGAGCCAAAAAGGGGCTTACGGTTTGCTAACAGAGACATCACTCAAAATGTGACTCTTTGATAAATGGATGGCTAATTGTGATAATGATTATATGGCATTTCGTTATATAACATATACTATTTGAATGATGTAGTATAATGTGTATTTAACCTTTAATTTACGTAATGTTTGTTTTCAACATCTCTGAACAAATTATATAAAAGATTGCCTTCATTCAACAATGCATGACTTGCATCTGTCCTGCAAACAAATATGTATAGAAAACCGACGACCAGCAAGATCACATTCAATGCTGTAACAAAGGGCCGACACTTGAATGCCCTGATGCTACGATTGCATTAAAGACAGAGGGGACACTTTACAGATAAGTCGGTGCATATATACATTGTTGCACATTTCTACTTTGATGAACTCTTGTAAACTATCATCTCCTCTCCTCCATCACTTGTTTCACCAGATTAAAAGGTACATATATATTTCCCATGTAGAGTTTATTTAGCTATGCAGTACATCTGGTAACTGCAGCTATCTTCAGTCTGTGCTGTCCTGAGCTGAATCCTCTCTGTACAGTCCGTTCCGGTTGATTGCTCTTTTCTCCTCAGTCACACAGGAATCTGTTAATGAGCAGCCTCACTCAAGGCTGCTTTGCTCCACTGTTCCTCTATTCAGTCCTGTCCCATTCATAGCCCTGTCCATCCACTGTTAACTCAATATCATCTGCTGTTTTGGTTGTCACTTAAATCCCTCTAAATTGCAGTTATTGAAGTTTAGTAGGAAGAAAAAAGGATCAAAACAAGGCGGCAAAAATGACCATCAACTGCACTACTGGAGGGTTTTCTTATTTACTCAGAACATCCTTCTCTTCCTCTCTCACTCACTCAGTGTGCTTTAAGAGGCTACACACTCTAATCCTACTTTACAGTGCACTTACTCAATGTCATCCCCTTCAACATCCTTCACTCTCAATCGCTGCCCATCCTTCACTGAGTTCCTGGAAACGTAGCCTTTCTGTACCATTGGCTCTGTGCGTACGTAAATAGCTGTTATGTAATAGCATTGTGGCTGGCTGCGGTTCAGTCCAGCAACCGGGTGACCGGCCCTACACTTTAGGACGGTGTAGGGCCGGCCAAGGGGTCTCATAACACCAATGCATCACACGCTTCAACTTTACCAGCAAACGCCCAGGACACTATTATAAAGGAGGTTTAAACGTGTACGGTGAATAGGCAGATGGAGGGGGAGTTCTTTTTATGACTAGAGCCGATGCCTTTTATTAAATCAAATAACAATTAATATCTTACACTGCGCTTCAAATGTTGTTATTGTAATTTTTAGCTGTTCTTATTTTGGCTTTTTATAAACGTCACATATTTCGTAAAGGGGAACTAGTATGCTCATTTTCAGGTTTCAGAATTGTATGTTGTGCTCTACTGTCAACCTCTGTCTGAGACTCTGATTGGTTAGCTGACTACATGTAGCTCTGTTGTGATTGGTCAACCGCTTAGGACAGTTAGTAGTAACTACTATGTTGTATTCCTGTGTGTCTGTAGAGAGCATTTGTGTACCTGGTGCAGTGCACACTATATGCAAATAACTACACATTGCAGAAAGACAATGCTGCTTTAACAGTAGTGCTTCTTATAAACTGAAAGACAGCTTGCAGCATGTTGCGTGAATCAAGAAGAAGCAAATAATGCTAAATAAAGTTTCCTTTACATTTCCCTGATTTTCACATTATTTTACACATCAGATCTGTGTTCAATTCAGTTTGTCTTACACTGGTGGTCCAGTAGTGCTGAGGCTACAAAGTAGTGTGCCATGGAGCGGTAGTGGTTGGTTTTGACTTGCGACATGGTGGACCAGAAGAACGGGACATTGTCTTTGATTGGCGTCTGGATCATGGACTGATGGACTTGATCGTAGATTTCTGAGACCTGGCAGGAAATAAGGATTAGAGTTACAGAGAGAAGACTTTCAAATACACTTATCTGGATACCATCTCTGATAGAAGTGAGGAATCAGACTGTGGTGACATTATTACCTTACATTGACATTACCTACAGCTAAAGAAAGAACACTGTGTTCTAAATGATGTGTGCTATTTACCTTCGCAGCCTCCTGGGCCATTTTCATCAGGGAATTGAAATGGTTTCTGATCCCAGGCAGTGCAGTCTTCTCAAACAGGCACTCCTGAGCCTGAGCTAGCATCATCCGGATCAGCATACTGAGCATAGCTGGGCTCATGTCGTAGCTGGGGGTGTGAGTGAACGTCTCCTTCAGGTGGTTCAGGATGCCTGGGGGGGGGACGAAAGGTTAGCCCAGCTGCAAACCAACTCATTTGAAGTGTGTAGCCACAATACACACCCTTGATGATAAGAATGTCCCCTCATTGAAACCAAATTAATCACATGTTGTATCCATTGCCTTTTCAGTGTTTCACCTAAGAATGCTTTCAGAACGTAAACACACATGTAAAGAGCTCTGAAAGGGTGTGAATGATCATGACCAAAGTAAGAAATGTTCTGAACTCTAAGGACATCAGAGCAACATTTTTAATGGGATTATAAACAGATAAAAAAAGGGAGGAGGGGGGCTAAAGGATGCCATGTTTAAGAAAGCATGTAACCTAAATCCTTTTTATGCCTGTAATGAATTGGACACTACAGAGTAAGGATTTCTTTCTTTTTTGTGATTTGTTTGAGGTTAAAAGACCCTGCAGATAACATTTTTCTCTTAATGGTGAAACCAGGGACATTTAATAAACAACAGCTTTTAAGTGTCTCGCTCGGAAATATGACAAGTAGCCCCACAGCATTCAACAGTTTCTATGATAGTCATAGTTAGTTCTACTATTTCAATTGACTTCATTTCAAATAGAGAAACCCAATTCCCCCAGGATAACAATTCTGACCTTGACTGACTGATTCTGATGCCAGTAGTCTGGTAATATAGTTATTGGTTTGGTAACAGCGAACATCCATTGGCAAAACCCAAATAGTCCATTTGCGAGAGGCATATCGTTTGCTAGTCCCCAGAATGACTTCAATATGCTTTACCCTCCAATAACCCTCACTCTTACACAGATGTTTTAAAAAGGTTCCACATAGAGAATAAGGGTGATTCATTTTGTCATGTACTTCTTCCTTTCCCCGGGCCTGTTGCTGCAGCAGTCAGATCAATGTCCTTGTGCTTCTTTAAAGCTGAGCCAAGACACAAACCTTCTTAAATGAGCTTTTCATGCTCGATGGAAGCAATAAGACTGTGCATTCCAACTGAGAGCGCCTCCCTCTTATTTTACAGATTAATAAGCTAGCAGAGGAGAGATGGAGACAACTTAATAACAGAGCACTGCCTCGCTAGTCTTCAGCCATTGTAGGGTGCCTTTATAAACGTCTTTGTTCCCTGGCTAAAGGGCACTGCAGCAGCCTTTCTACAGACAGCGATCCTGCCTACAGTATCACCTCCATTTGGGTGACAATGTTCCTCATAACAACAAAATAGTTTTGACTTCGTACAAGCCTAAATTATAGCCTATCAAAGCAGCGTAGCCATGGCCCGTTCAGAGCTGTAATTATACTCCTCAAACTGCCAAGTCATAATTCTATCAAGACTCGTTCATGCTATGAACCAGTTCATGCCCTGGGTGCTTCTCTGGAGCTCAGCCACATGACAGGAAGCCAGAGAAACATCGAGAGCATTCACTCCCCGTCACGGAGCGCGAGTCAAAGGGTGGAGGCTGGCACGTACTCTGAAAATGGGGCTTTGTTTTGAACCACTGAATCTATTTTATGTTGAACAGTGCGTGCATTTCATGTTAAGGTCCTTAGGGAAATCTCTGCAACGGGATATCAACGTCTCATTTTATGTAAACCATAAAACTGGTTATTTGTGGGCTGTAGTGATGGGGTGATTTGCATGTAAAATGTTAAAGGCTAGTGAAAGAAAGTGTGCATGTAACGGTTTATTATCCATTTTCCTGTCTTTCTTTCCCAATGATGTAGAATAGGTGCTCTCTGTTAACAGGTTCAGTTAATGGTGCCCTATTATGCTAAGGTTAAGGTTAATGTTTGTATTGTGTGCCTTTACTGTTCACATGTTTACAGTGTTGCATAGTGAAGTCAGAAGTAAACAAAGGAGTGGAGGCGTTTCAGTCAGGGGGGCAGTGTGGGAGGAAACTACCTCTGGAGGGAACTTTGAGATTTGAACCTTTGCATCCATTAACATGTACAAAACCGTATATAAACACATTACAGGAATAGGAAAACCCAAAAAGCACAATAGGGCCCGTTGTAATGACTCCGACCTCTTCCTACCTGCGGCTTTCTGAAAGGAAGAGATGGCCTCCTCCAGGCCTACTATCGTCTGTCGGTCGCTGCGGGTACCGATCTGAGAGTAGAGGGCGGCCATGTTGAAGAGGATACTGGCCTTCTCCAGGGACAGGTTCTGCTGGCACACCGGCACTCCTGTGAAGGAGTCGTACCTGAAGGAAAAAGGCATATATTTAAATTTTGTAAAGCAGGAATCAAGAGAATGAAATTGATGTTAAATTGAAGACAAATGTATAAAAAAAGAAACGGCTCCTTAAAAATACCAACTAAGATATTGGGAACTCTCTGGAGGAACGAAACAGGTTTATATAGCGGGAATAAAGTCCTGTTGGCCACAATGTCTTGTAAAATCATCTAAAGGCTCTGAGAGGTTAAGCCTTTAAGCTAATCTTCCCCTCTTCTTTATCTCTGCTGCATGAATGAAGAGCCTGAAGTCAGTAGGGGGGTCAGATGCTCTTCAGACAGCGCTGGACGACGGACGTCATCAAATATCCTCCAAATGAGGATAATGAAAACGGCTTGATAAGATTTGTTACTAATCTGATAACCTTAAAAGCATTATTTAAATTCTTCTGTTCAGTATAAAGATTTAAAACATAAGAAAACAAAGGTGAGGGTTTTGTTATTATTTGCCAATTGCAAATTCCTCTCTTTAACAGCGTTTCCCTTCTGCTTGCAACACATTCAGTGAGAAGACATCATCAAATCAGAAAGATGGGATGAGCCTTAGTGTTTATCTCTCCTATGGGTCACCGCACAGTGTGGTGTCTCTTGGCAGAGATCTACTAGTTGATCCGTGGATTTACGGAAGTAACATGACTTAGTCTTTGCTGTTTAAGCTCAAAGGCTCTAGGAAACCCTGGTGTAGGGGCTCAGAGCTGCTACAGTAGGTTAAAGAGCAGGACGGCTGCCTTCATCTTTTATCTTCGTACCAGGTAAAGAAGATGCCAGTCTGGCGGCTTGGGGAGAAGAAGCGGCTCTCCATCAGAGGCAGGTGACTCGAGTATTTTGCCATCAGTTCCACCCCGGCCTCGTCTCGACTTGGCGTTCTGCAAGCCTAGGACAGAGAAAGATCTCTTATACAGTCTGTAACAATGACACACTTCTTCACAGAGCTGTTGTTGGAGGGGAACTTATTTAAGATCAGTAATGATCACTTATTTGATCACGTGTTATCTAGCAATGATAGCTTTGCTCTTATCCACTGATGGTTTTCTTAAAACGTGATGATTTAACATGGACATGGTACGTTAACAAATAAGCTAGCTAAGAGGCGTCTTCATCTTTAATCTAAATGTTAGAAAGTCTTTCTCAGAAATCAATATCGTAAAAAACTAGATGTCCACCTCACATTTGTTTGCTGGATCTTCTGAGGCAAAGCCAACAAAAAGCTAATGGGATTTTTCCATTGGGTTTTGGAATATTGCAGAAAACAAGTTCTGTGGCAAACATGTTCATTTACACATTTTGTTCAGCAGGATAATCTCCACATATTAACAACTGCTTATTCATAGCTGAAGCGTTCAAGCATCCAGCAGGAGTTAAAAGCTAACGTATGGTTATAGAATAATAGAGAAATGATAAACACATAACATCAGATCAGACGGTATGGGGGTGCTACCTGTCGCAGGTCCATCAGTTCAGCAATCGCATCTTCAAAACATTTCCCATCTTCACTGTAGTGCTCCAAGATGAAGTCCTGTCAGAACACAAACAAGCTTAACATCTCCATTCAACTTGTTATGGCCAGTTTTGGGGGAAGTGCTCTTGAGCTCAATAGTTGGACACTCTGTAACATGGTGAGAGCAGAGGTCAGACTGTTGCGTGATTATAGTCAATACGTCGAGCAGCATTAACATGCTCAGAAAGTCACAAAGCCTGCCCATAAACCAGAACAGGATGCACATTTACAATCAAGACATTTATGAGAGTGCTTCCCCGCCATGGGACATACCTTTATGAGAACTCTTCTAGTCTTAATAACCGCTGACTCACCAAGGTAAACAAGACAGATCTTTTTAGTCAGATAATTAAATTGAATATATTCAAAGCATAAGTACAGGGCGCAGACAGTGTGACCCAAATACTTCAATTTACACTATCTAAATCCTTATTGAAAACACTGTCTAACAACATGTTGCATGCAAATGAGCAGTTTGCATTATCTTATCTGCATATATTGGTTTTATTGACAAGTTAGTTTGTTATGTTAGATACCCTTAAAAGATGATAACACAGTTTAGCAGCATTATTATGTCTCTTTTCTCCAAAAGTCATTGAAATGATCATGAAATGCCTGCATTAGACACAAGTATACATGTTAACTATGTATATACATGTACTGTAATAAAAGGGTGCTTATTCTGTACCTTGAAGAAAGTGGAGAAGTCGATGTCTTTCGTCTCCTTCAGACCTAGAGCAATGAGGGGGATGTTGGCGGTTTCCCTGTAAACAGAAAGATAGATCTAATGCTCGATTTAAAACTGTGTTTAGTGTTACCTTATTTATTATTGCCAAGAGTGATTGAACAATCACAAATACATTATATTATATTAAATGCTGGCAACAAAGACAATAACTGCTGACAACACATGATACGGCAGGACTTGAAATACAAAGGACAGTATGTATCTTAAAGTGAGTATAATGTATGCCAAACTGAAAGCATTCATAGGTTAGCATTGAAGAAAAGCGGACTCTAAGGTGTGGTACGAGATATGAAACAAGAAACTCCCTTTGACAACATACCAAGCATCGTTAGGAAAGTCACGACAGACTAGAAGTTCAAACTTCTTCTGTTGGGTTTATATCCCAGGAAGCAGGAACATAGTACAAATTAGCATACATTTATAATCCTCAGTTTCCTGTAAAGCATTGAAAAGGCTCACTGTCTTATTGGTTAGGACGGATGTTATCAAGTCTTACATTGGAAAGGATATCTTGCATATTAACGCGTGGCCCGGATCTATGAGAATATATAGACGCCTTTTTATTAATGATGTTAAACTTTGAATTGAACCATTAAATGGACGACTCATTTCAGCAATTACCAAGCTTATGGACTTTTATATATTTTTATAACAATGTTATATTTTCAATCCTTAACAATTAATATAAACCACTGTGTACTGTATTTCTTTGAAATGTTATTAAGCCCTTTTTATCTTTGATTTTAGCGTGTTTTATTTTAATATATTTTTGTATTTATTTTCTGTAACTTTTTTTACTTTATGTGTAATATAAAAATGACTAGGCTGTTTTGTCTGTTGTTAAACATGGAAATACAGATGTTTAAACAAATAACAATAGTATGTTCAATGCCAGGATTACCATTTGGTTTACAGACGAAGCCTGTTTAACTTTATTTCAATTTCTTTTTTTTTTTAATTCGTTAACTTGTTTTTTATGTTTTTGGTTGTCTTTTATTTGAATGTAACATATAAATAACAACAATATGTACAGTGCAAGGATCACACCAGCAGCAGCAGCGTTGTTACCTGAGAAAGTTTACACTTAAGTTAAATCTTCATAGAGGGGGAAGTCCAGATTAGGCAGATGGTGCTGTAGGAGGATTTCAAAAAGGTGAATGGGGCCCCTATGTCTCCGAGTAGCGTTAAGCCTCACATCGCTCTGTTTATAAATCATTGGCCCTGCTTTACTAACACAAACAACTCTTTCCTCTCTTCTTCGCCAGAGCAGGCTGTTAACCTTCCATTACTTGAACCCACTAAAAAGTCAACAGAGGGTGCCATAAAACAGCGGGTTCACCTTCCCCTTCTGATCTCAGCTGTAATGCTTTCTGGTCGTATGAAGCTGGAAGTCTTTGCTGCTGACAGATGGAAAGCAGGTTCGGCTCGTTATCAGAGCTGAGGAAATATAACCTGCTGCGCATCAGACCGAGTCTATGAAAAAACACAAATCCCTCCCCCTACTTGAAGCAGGAAAATGAGGTGTTACAAAATAAACTGCTCTTTTTAAAAACCAGCTTGGGTTGCATCTGAATTCACGAGGCATTTTGTTACTCTAAACTGACTTCCAATGAGGGCAGGAAGCACGTCCAGCACCATGATGCAGTTTGACCCAAACTGTTGTAATCAGGGTTCTTTCTATCAAAACATTTTGTACAGCCTTTCTCATTGCACAAGATGTCAAAACCGCAAGGTTGAAAAAACTAATCCCCACACTCATTCATCACTTGATGATAAGCAGGCATTCCACTGGCACTGTGAATCCCTGAAACCCTCATTCATCAGTAACAGTGACGGAGCCAGATAGAGGCTGCAGTGTAATCCATTAGTGCTTGGAGATGAGATCACTGCGGGCTTCTCTCTGGTTTGGCCGTGGGGGGTATCTGTTCTGCAGGGAATCTGAAATGTTAAAAGCCTCTCTCAAGATCACTCCCCCCTTCTCTGCACACACACACACACACACACACCTTCTCACCGATTGTACAAGTGCCAGTGTGCAAGACATGGAACAGATGACCATTGCCATAGCTCTTTACTAAATCTCAAAAGTATGCTGAGTCATACAGTCAGCATATACATATTGTAAACATCATTTTGTTTTGTTACACATTAAACTGACCGATTTAGGCCTATAGCTATCCATTCTGACAACCTGGGCTCTTTGACTCAGTAGACACAGGTAGAAAAGGTTACATCATTTGGGAGGTGTGCTTATTTGATTTATTGCTTGTAGTAACATAAGACAAGATGTATACACTTAATATGTCTGCCAACTAAATATTGAGCTCGAGCCAAGACACTGTTAGCTTAGCATGAAAACTGGAAGCAGTGGGGCAAAACGATACGTTTTGGTTAGCAACACATACTTGTAGCATGATTGCATTCATTCAAGTCTACTAATTTAAGAAGAAGATTATTTGTATGATTTAAATCCAGTTAAATGTGTGATCATTTCACACCATTCCCCCTTCGCTATATGTGTTATTAGATCAGGCAACCAGTTTTAAGAGCGGAGAGTTTCGTCTCTCCAACGTAATCTCAGATGATAGACAACGGCAAATGATTCTTTCCACGCTATCTCAGCAGTGTAGCACAGTGAATGCAGCGTCCTGTGGTGCTGATATCTTTATCTTTTCTTGTGTCATCACTTTGGCTGTTCAGATAGTCAATGGCGCATTTCCACTGCAGCGGGTAGCCCCGTTTAAGCGTCCTTAAATCGTCCTCAAGCGGCCAGGCCAGTTTTTGGTGGCCTTTCCATATAGCGTAGCACCGGCTAGCGGGTACTTTTCCCCTCTTTTCCGGCCCCATCAAATCGTGATTCTATCAGGCCAGGCCAGGGCTGAACTAGTGACGTAAACACTCTCGACTGCTGATTGGTCAAAGAGAATCGTCACAAGATCGCACGCGAGATCATCCCTAGCGTCGTATATATATCTAGAAGCAAGCTTGCAGCATTTTTATACACAGCATTTTTGTAAACGGAGGAGCTACAAAAATGGCAACGTCAAAGAAAAGCACACCGTGGTCGACCGAGGAGGTGGCGACGTTCCTACATCTCATTGGTGATGATCAAATCCAGCGGGAGCTCGACGGAACAACTCGAAATGTGAAGCCGATCGCCCCGCCTACACTGCATTGCTACCCCAGGTCCTAAACTGTAATGGAAATGCGCCACAGCCTCGGACGGCCAGCGAGGCAGCCCGAGGCCTGAGCGGGGACGTTTAAACGGGGCTACCCCGCTGCAGTGGAAATGTGCCATCAACATTACATTACAAAGACGAATTGAACAAACACAAATCCTAGTACAAGCAGTAAACATGTGGGTACTATGAGTGACACTTAAGGAATATCTCATACATTTATATTAGAAGGCAAAATGTTCAACAGTGTTGGTGATAAGATGTCCAGAATACAGTGAGTTACTGCTATTTTTCTAATGGGGTGGTTCAAGGAGGTCACTAACATTATGTACAGCATGTACTGCACCAGTAATATATGTACTTTATGTTATGCATTACCCCATGCTAAAACCAGCTGAATCTGGTTTGAGTGAGAAATAACCACAGAGGAAGGCGGTGAGAAAAGGGTAGAAAGGCGAGGAGAAGTTTTTTGTTTCCGTGCTTGACACTGAGGTTGTATTTCAGGCTGGTCGGAGGAGGCTAACTCTCCATTGTGGCCATCCCACTGAAAAACACTTTCTCAACATATCCAATATTCCTGTGTTACCTGTACACCAGTATGTATGAGCTTTTTGTCAATCTGGTGGTGTGAACACTCATTTTCGGACACACAATGTTGGACAGATGACGGTAGTTTCCCAGAATGCCTATTGTCTGTGGAGGGAGCAGGTGTTTCTCTGAGAGCCTGGCAAGAAGGCTGAGTGTTCCCACACTTGAGACGCTCTCATCCCATGTGACGGAGAACAATCAGGCCTAATGATTGTACCAAGCTGTAGCTGTTGAATTTGAAAGATTTTAATGTATTTTTTTAAACTAATAGTCTATTCTATGGGGTTTTGTAGGAGGTTGTTTTGTCGGAGGTTGTTTTGGTTTTTTGTCAGGACTAAATACATTTATTTAGACATATTTTGGTGTCTAATTGTTGACTGATAATAGTTTTCTGTTTTATTTAAGTGAATGTTGTTTTTTAGTACCATTAATGGTATTGTTTGTATTTAAAATAATACCACATAATGGAATCAGGGAGAAGCAAACGGGGTGTGCCAAGGAAAGTGAGTGTTTTAACAAGAAACCCCTAACTAGGTCTGGAGCTCATTAAAATTCCCTAATAAATGTTTTTGGAATGAAAAATCACTCACAAAAAAATGTAAGTTTTCTTTCAATGACCCTCTAACAGGTTACCACAGTTACCACCATACAACACCCCATCTCTCACAATCCTCAACCATCTCCCTACCTTTCTCTTCACTTTGTTGGGATTTGTTGTCATGGGCAACCTGGCATCCTCTACCGAAGTGTGTGTGTATCGTATGTGTATGCATTCTCGTGTGTGTGTGTGTGTGTGTGTTGGCAGATGGTTCATTGAGGTCTTAAGTGTTTTTATTAAAAAGCCGCCTGTCCGCAGACATGCTTCGATCATAGCTTTGTTAAATCAGCAAGAATAACACTATCTTTAGATTATTTTTTTTAAAAAGGGTCTTATCAAAGGATTACTTTTAATACTTGATTGGTCAATTACGATATTGGACAGTTATTTCTGCATCTAACCTTAGTTGATTTGTGTCTTTTTAGTAAGTAACCATGTAATAAGAAGGATAATGTAAAGTGAGTTTTTTTGACATTATGTTTGTTTATATGAAAAGAAGCCGATACCATATTTGATCACCTTTAATGATTACGCTTCACACTAAAACATTTGATATGTAGTGAATGGAAAACTTGTATTTGGCCTAGAGTTTATCATGTTGTTGTTTCTCAAATCGAGACAAAGCCACTGAAGTGCTAGCTTTCTGTCAACTGAGTGCTTTTATTTACAAAGCACCACAGTGAGCTTTAAAGCTCACTGTCAGTCAGTGGGTTGGACGTTAATTACAGCACAGACAGGCGCTAATCTTCAGATATCTGTCAACACTTCAATAGACCTTTAGATTTCCAAATCACTGTCATAAAGTTCTTTGTGTCTTACTAAAGCTAACGCATGCATCCTAATGATGTACATGCTGCATTTTCATCCACGCCCCATAAACTTGGCTTGCCTTTGAAGAGGAAAACACCCACCCACACACACCTGACCATCAGACCCACTGAGAGCAGCTTTGAACTCTATGCTAATCTTAGTTTGCATACAAGTTCAGTTCCTAGCTTCCTTGTTGCTTTGTGCATTGTCTCACAGAAACCAGCCGGTCCAGTTCCCCAACAACAAACTCTTCCACTTTGTCTTGGTGTTTTTCTTTGTGTCGCGCTCTTCCTCCATACGCCCATTTTGTCTCCTCCTCTGTCATCACGCCTCTTTCATCTCCAAGAGTGCATGATGACTTAACCACATAGCATCAGAGCCAGTTCACTCTCTTGTTGGCTGCCAATCAAAACTGTGTCTGTGTTTGTAATCTAAACCTCAGAGGTTTGAGGTTTAGGTTTCCAGATGAAGGACTTTGCATGACTTGAACAGTCCTTTTTTTGCAAGTTTAGTCAATTAAAATCAGCTCAAGATTCAGGCCAGGGTCGTTTGTTTCTAAACTGGAAAGCTCTGGCTGCATTTTAACACGCAATTTCTTCCATAGCCTCATTACAGGCAGTTGGCATGAAAGTTAACCTTTAATTAATCGGAAAAAATGTAAGTAATTACATTCTTATGCCTGCGGATGCATTGCTACTGACAACAAAAGCGCAGCATTTGAGTTGATGAGGACAGTTTGAACCAACGGTGCCAAATAGCTGTGTGGGTAACAAACAAACCTGCACAATGAGTTGCAGCCTCAAGAGAGCTTAATTTATGGTTGCTTTAAAACTCCATTTCATCAATTCCCTTATGAGATCTTGTTTGGCATTTGTAGAAACTTCTGTGCTGCTACGCCTATACATGTACAACTTTTATTAATTTTGCTTGTAACAAAGTAGTTCATCTATCGAGAGGAGCAGGAATGACCTTACAACCGGAAATGAGCATTTTCTTTCCTTGTCAGTGTTTTTTTGTATTACTTTTTCTTGAAGGCCCGAAATAAAGTCTGTGGTAAACACAAGCTTATGAGATTTTCCAGTTTTGTTCTATGACATAAAATGTGTCAATAGACACGGTGAATGTCTGATGCATTTATGTGTTTTAAAAAAGGTGATTGGTAACAAGTGGCTAAATGAGACTGCTTCAGCACGCCAAACTAATTAGCCTTTAGCTTAGCGGTGGTGATGCTTTTTCAGTTCTGGTGATTGCATTTACCTTTCAACTATGTGTGTGTGTTTGCTACAGATCTATTGTATTGCAATATTCCAAAATTCACTGTAAAAACCCCATTGTCTTTTATCAAGGGAGCTCTTGTAATGCTAACTTTCTATTCTATTGCACTGGCGGAGGCATTAGTAGAATCAGTAGTACTTGACTCACTGGGTGTTCTGGTAGACCTCCACCGAGCTGTTGAGTCCTTCCAGCTGTCCCATCAGCAGCTGCAGGTTGGAGTTGACGTAGCTCAGCTCCAACAGAACCATCTCTTTGACCTTGTTGTTAGATGTAGCCCTGCACAAGGGAGAGATTTGAGGAAGACAGAATATGATAAATTGGGATAAAAAATTGGTTATGAAACTTAAAATAAAGAGCAGAAGTGATCAGCCTTGTTTTATCCACTTTGACATAGCCAAAGGTTTCCTGCAGCTGATTATTAAAACATTGTGCTCCCCATGGTATTCCTAACCGTAGATGTGCGTCACTTTCCCCTGCAGTGCACTTGATTTACTCCCCAGCACGCTACAGCTCCATCAAGTAGTGTGACTCACAGTTGCAATCCGTGTGTAGTTCATCAGCTTATTACCATGGTGAAATCAAGAGAACTGTGACATTGAGTTTGAAAAGACTCATGCAAACGCACCACTTCAAAATATATGTTATATATGTTAATGAAAAGTGTGTGTGTGTGTGTGTGTGTGTGTGTGTGTGTGTATGTGTGTATGTGTATGTGTGTATGTGTGTGTGTGTATGTGTGTATGTGTGTATGTGTGTATGTGTGTGTGTGTGTGTGTGTGATAAGGGGAAATGGCTCACTGCACAACAGAGATAAGATTGTGTGTGTTGTCAAGTGACGGGTTTATGTGAAACATAGCAATCAGAGAAAAAGGGAATGATGGTTTGTAAAGCTGATTTTATAATGCATTGTCAGTTTGTGAACACACACAGCTCAGTGCTCTCACGTTATCCTTATCTCTGTTTCACAGGGAATCCTAACCCAATCTCTGGTGTGTCTAATGGGAGACATTAGCTAAATATATGTGCACGCACAAAACCCAAACTCCTGTCCGGAGATGTGTCACTGTCACCTGATCTTTCTCTCTACCCTGTCATTACACAGGAAGTGACTCTTAACAACAAAGGTGAGATGTGAAGAAGCCACTGGCAGGCTGAAGTCAAGTTTAAAGGGCAGAAATTAGATGACATGGTTTAACCAAGAGTCTTTGAAGGCTAAATAAAAATTAATAATCTTTTATTTTTCATTATCGAGGTGACAACTTCATCAAATGTGTAACACATGTGGAAAAGGGGACTTTGGGGTTTTACTGTTTGCAGCCGTTTACATGGACAAAAACCTTAAAAGAAACACACTGCGGGAAAGGGAAACCCAGGGAAAAAGCCTTAAAAAAATATTAGTAATTATACTGTGTAATGAAGCATGTCTTCTTAACACTTTTCAGGAGTCTATGGAAACTATCGTACTATCCAACAGTTTGATCTTCAAAACTGGTGCTCCGCTCTTTGGTCTTGATTAATGCTCTTAATTACTGCCTATAGTTTTTCTCTCCATAAAACTCTTATGTTATGATCATAATGGCATCACTTCCTGTTGGCGCGCTGAAGGGTTTTTGAGGAGGCCTGGCCTGGGGAATCCATCATGATGGAGGAGGTGGATGTGCTGTGGTTTGGCCAGTTCGCCAGCCCAGAGGCTTATTAATATCTCATCTAATATCTAATATCATCCCACAGAGCGTGGGAATGGGACAGTAACCAGCAAATGTGGTATTAACCAAAGTTCCCTCATCCTCTTTTCTGGAAAAGCAGTTTTTCTGGCAGATTGATAGTAAGTTGTATTTTTCCTCGAAGCCTAAAATATCTGATAGTAATAGGCGTTGACCAAGATTATTACCCTTTATTATTTAAAGCTTTAAAGGGCACTCCCCCTATTTTACACATTACGTTCAGTTTACTCCTGGAGAGGTTTGCTATGCAGCCTGGGGGACAGAGTTGTATACTGTCTTCTGTAGCTTTCTAAAGTTTAAAAAACACCTAAACCAGTAACCAGTAACATCTGTTGGGTTACAAAACAGGAAACAGCTTGACCAGTAATTGGGACTCAAAGTGAGAAAATCCTGGCCACTGTTTTTGTTAAATAGAAGTGCAACACTAAAATCACTTAAAGGTGGGGTATGTAATTCACTTCAGAAACACTTGTTGTTATAATCCATGGAATGCTCTTAACGTCCCGATAGCAATGAATATCTGAAGTGCTTTGACAATAAATACATAACAAAACATCATCTGTGGAAGCCGTAGTACTGTAAAAAGCACGACCAATCATTTTAGCCGGCCCGGCTAAAGTAACTGGATGGCCTACCTGCCTGTCAGCCTTCCATCTGTGCACAAACTTATCTCGTGCGCGTTCGTGTGTGTTGGAGGAGGGGCTCTGTAAGGAAGTGGCAGATTTTTTCCGGTTGTGTATTTTCAAATCCTAGCGCACTCGAGCCGGTTTCTCCAAAATGACCTACCCCACCTTTAATTACTCTTTTAAAAGCACTGCATACGGGTGTTTACTTTGCATTTCTGTTGTTGTAAACCTGTCAGTGTTTTTCTCTCTTCCATTATCACTTTTAAGAGAAGGAAAGATAAGAGGTGAATAGAAGAGAAGAGAAATGGAAAGAAATAGAAGAGAAGGGAAGAACTGGTTTGACCAAAGTGACTCCACCTGTTGCTGATAGAGAGAGGAATGCAGAACAAGAGAAAACGAGAAAAAAGGTTGACGATAACAATGAGGAGTTAGGTTACATGGGCCATGAATACAAACTCTTTAATACGACCTATTTACGCTGCTATTTTGTCATATACTTGGCACAAGCTCCATGAAAAGGTTCTGGAATATTTGGATAAATATCGATGTGGTGGATCCAACACAGGTGGATGTCCAAACAGGTGAGATCGCCATGACAACCAGATGGAAGATCACAGATATAAACTGCAGTCTGGCATATGATTTAAAAGATAAAGCTAGGAGCATACCTGCGACTCAAAAATGCACCCAGTCTGTTCTCTGGGCTGCAGCTGGAGAGGACACTTGCACAAACACACATTTGCCCCTGGCCTTGGCTGGGCAGACCATGTGAAGTACTGGAGGAATGTGGGGGCTTTTGAGACCGACCACACACACACACACACACACACACACACACACACACCACACACACACACACACACACACACACACACACACACACACACACACACACACACACACACACACACACACACACACACACACACACACACACACACACACACCACACACACACACCACACACACACACACCACACACACACACACACACACACACACACACACACACACCGACACACACACACACACACACACACACACACACACACACACACACACACACACACACACACACACACACACACACACACACACACAGCACACACACACACACACACACACACACACACACACACACACACACACACACACACACACACACACACACACACACACACACACACACACACACACACACACACACACACACACACACACACACACACACACACACACACACACACACACACACACACACACACACACACACACCACACACACACACACACACACACACACACACACACACACACACACACACACACACACACACACACACACACACACACACACACACACACACACACACACCTAATGGCGCGTTTCCACTGCAGCGGGTAGCCCCGTTTAAGCGTCCTTAACCGTCCTCAAGCGGCCAGGCCGGTTTTTGGTGGCGTTTCCATATAGCCTAGTACCTACCGGCTAGCGGGTACTTTTTCCGGCCTCATAAAATCGTGGTTCCCTCAGACCAGGGCCAGGGCTGAACTAGTGACGTCAACACTCTCGACTGCTGATTGGTCAGAGAGAATCGTCACAAGATCGCGCGCGAGTTCATCCCTAGCGTCGCATATATATTTAGAAGCAAGCTTGCAGCATTTTTATAAACAGCATTTTGTAAACGGATGAGCTACAAAAATGGCTACGTCTAATAAGAAAAGCACACCGTGGTCGGCCGAGGAGGTGACGACGTTCCTACATCTCATTGGGGATGATCAAATCCAGCGGGAGCTCGACGGAACAACTCGAAATGTGAACAAAAACAAAGCCGATCGCCCCGCCTACACTGCGTTGCTAGCCCAGGTCCTAAACTGTAATGGAAATGCGCCACGGCCTGGGCCGGCCAGCGAGGCAGCCCGAGGCCAGAGCGAGGACGCTTAGGGACGCTTAAACGGGGCTACCCCGCTGCAGTGGAAACGCGCCATAACAGTCCCAGCAGGAGAATGTAAGGCTCATTGCACTGTGGTACCTTTTGTTTTTTCAGACTAAAGCCTCAGTGAAGGCACAAGACACCTTTTTTCAATAGCAGCCCCTTTAGAAAAAAACGGTTTTCTGTTTTGTTTTTTTCTGTGTTATATAGGTTTTTGTGCATGTAGATGGTTTGCAAAGGCTCTATGCTGTTATCACATATTCTGGGGGTTATTTTTTATTTTATTTGCAATTCATGTGCAATGCATTGTTTACATGCTGCTGTGAATAAAATAATCCAAAATATAAAACATATAATCTAATTTTACAAAAACATGTAAAACCCACAGCTATCCGATGCGCCTGGCAACAGCACACATTAGCACACATCTTTTTGTATCTCCAAGAACGATCTCCTGAAATATGATAGCCTTACATAACACCAAAACAAATGTGTGATGATAACCAACATGTCAGCTCTTCAGAGGAAACCAAAACCTTGGTCTACAATTGCACACTGGGGAAAAAACTGCACGCGTCTAAATATGACACTAACAGGACAAAGTATTTATGAGAATCACCTCTGTTCTGTAAAGTTCATCTGAAGCATTTGCCTGAAGAGTGAGAATAACAAGAACCGTAAGAGAGGTACACGCTGCACTGTTGGTCAAGAGCAACTGGGCAAACATGCACATTACTTTTGACTGGTGGAGCAGAGCTAAGGGTTAAGGTTTACAATCATACTAACCAGTGTGTTTTACCTTTAGGCAAGGTTGTATGTTAATATATAGAAAACATCATTGAGCAAAATAGCTTTTTCTTTTAGGAGAAGCCCCCGAGCCAAAATAAAAAGTGTGACGTTTCATGGTGTATGAGAGGACAGTAACGTCCTAATTTGTCTCTGTTGCATTGTACCTGCTGAGTAATCTGATCTCAAATCAGTCCTATCCTGCAGGAACAGGTTTTTCAGCAGGAAGGAGAAATGTCTGTTATTTTATAATCCTATGGAAGGGACATGCATTTTGTCTGAGACCAGTGCACTGCTGTTACAATACTGTAAGCACCATGTCACAAACCATGCTCAGAAAGATGTTAACAATCATAACCCACTAAGTTCACCATCACCTTTGTGAAGATAATCAATAATATGTTGACGAATACTTTTACAAAACTGTATTTATGTTGATAAAAATGTTAAATGTTATAGTGCAACATTGTTCACAATATTGTTATGCCATTTCATTTACACATAATTGGACATTTAACATTAACCCTTTGGAGTCGACCGTCACGCCGGCGTGATCAGATCACATGACCTGTTCAAGCCGGTGCCACATAAAAACAACAGTCCGGGGAACATTGCTGTGTGTTTACGTCGAAAGTACTGGCTTGAAACTATATGCCAGTCTTTGTTTCATGCAAAAAGACCCAGTAAACACGGAGATACGATGATATAAAGTTAATACAAATATATTTCAAAAGTGTGAAAAATGGAAGCACATCTTTTAATATCCTCGCCGTATTTTATTATTTTACGAAACGGAAAATACTGGAAACTGTAGATCCTGCTAAATACAGGATGTATTTACCAGGGAGGGGGTGAGGTAATCAGGTAAACGGAGTGATACGAAACGAGACGAAGAGGGACGGCAATTGATGTAAAGTGACAGACAAACATTGAGAATTTAGATATAGTTAGATAGATTTAGAGTTTTGAAGATTCAACTATGATGAAGAGAACTCTGAACGTGAGTCAAGCTTTAAGCTTGTTTTTTGACATGGAGGAGGAGGAACCTGTGATGTTGCCCTCTGTGTCCTAGTTGACAGAAACTGCTTTGAAGCGTGGCACAGATAAAGACAGAAAAAACTGATTTTTGTACATAATGTGTATATATATATATATATATATATTTGTATTATATTTATAATAACACTTTTGCCTTATCAGAATGAAATCCAATGTACATTATTTAAGCTTTTAAATGTGTTGTTGTGCCTACTGTGTCATTGTTGACAGAACTTGAGAAATGAGGAAAAAACAACTATGGATACACCTGTTATTTGTTCATAAAATGTGTATATAGGTTCATGCTACCTCAATCAAACTTTCACATTATCATAGTGACATCCCATGTATATATTTCCAGCTTTCAAATTGTTTCGTTGTGCATGTTTGTGTAAACTTAAATACAAAATTATATCATTTTCAAAATCCGTTTTTTTTTGTGATTTTGGGTCCAACATGTTCATATAGTATCTCAAAAAAGAAATAACTATCAGGTTATATAGGTGAGGTTGTCCTTAAAAAAAAGATACCAAACATTGACATGCCAAACATTTCTTAATGGGGTTTAGTAAGACAAATCAAAAGTATGCGAAAACGGCCAAATTAGCCCAGGACTCCAAAGGGTTAAGATCAATTGTTTACATAAATATTAGGGCCGGGACTCGATTAAAAAAATTAATCTAATTAATTAGAGGCTTTGTAATTAATTAATCGAAATTAATCGCATTTTTAATCACATATAAATATTTGACCTGAGAACAGTGAGAAGCAATTTTTTTCACATGGATTTTAGTATACCATTAGGCGCATTCACACCGCAGTACTTTTCCCACAAAGGTTCATGAGAACTTAGTTCATGAGAACTCTTTGAACCTGGGGGTGGATTAGGCAAATGAAGCCGCTGACGTCACTTCTTCTTCTTCTGCTTTGGGTTTACTGGCAGGCCGCAAACCACTTCACGGCGTATACTGCCGCCCAAAGTCCCCGGCCGGAAGTCCCCGGAGTTGGGGACTGTAAATTGCCAGAACGCCGACACCTCCTCATCTCCACCGCTCCCATGTTTTATTTTGTGTTGCCATAAGTTAGTCTCTCTGCGTTTCTGCGCTGGGCTAATGCTAATGCGAGGATAATAAAATGGCGGCTTCACAAAACTTTTTGGGAGTTTTACGGGGCGTGGTTTGCAATCCGCCCAGCCAATCAGACATATAGCTCTTTTCTCACAAGAGAGCCGTACGAAAGTCCCTGCTCTCTAGCAGCTCTCTGCTCTCTAGCAGGGACTTTCGTGGGGGTAAAAAGGTTCTCATGAACAAATTTTAGTACCAGCTCTTTTTGGTGTGAACGCGATAAAAGAGGCTAACGTCCACGCTAGCTTCCACGCTAGCTGCTATATGTTTTGCATTGAGGTGATACTTGAGGCTTGATGTGCTGCGGTGATATGCGAATTCCTTTTTGCATAATTTGCACTAGTGCTGTAGCGACGCGTCGACGACGTCGACTTCAAAATATCGTCGACGACATATTTCCGCGTCGACGCGTCGCTACACACACGTGGGTCACCCAAAGCAACAAGCAGTTCGCAATCGCACTTCAAACACAATGGAGACTGAAACGGCTACCACCTCCTCCTCACAGGATTGCGCACGAAGCCCCCAAACGAAAACATCTCGCCCTAGGTCTTCAAAAGCATGGGAATATTTTAAAGTTAGTCCAAAACGCAAAGATATTTATATATTTATATCTCACTGAGACTGCTGCATAGCCTAGCAGAAGCAGCAGCTAGCTGTGGTGGCTACCATTAGCAGCTAGCATTTGCTCCGATTTTTACATAAAATGGAATTATGGATTATAAATTCAATCATTTTTGTATACATAGACGTTAAGAACCTATGGATTAACCGATTCAGCCGCGTTTTTTCTCATTTTATTGCCATTGAACACGTCTTTTGATCAGATTACGGTGGTGAGACGATCTCCCGAGAAGCTCTGTGAAGGTACGTGTTGTGATGACTGTATTTGTTTCCCCTGTCGCGAGTCCGGATCACTCAGTGATGATACTATATACCTACATAATCTGTGGAGTCTCAGCTTTAATCGGATATCTTGTATGTGCAGCTATGATAAGTAATAAGGGTACTTTTATCTTGAGTTATGTGCCAATGTCCGTTAGCATTTTTCGCTCAGGGGTCATTTAGATGCTTCTTATGAGACTTGTGTTTTGTTTTGGTAAACATGGTTTGTATCGTCAGTTAGCTGAGATTATTTCCGTTAATCTGGTATAACACATTAATAGGTTCTTAAATATTAAGATCCCCTGAGACACAGTATCGTGAAAAAAAAAAAATTTTTACATTACGTTTTTTTTACATTACGTTTTTTATGAATTGAACAACAGAAAAATAATCGTTAGATTAGTCGACTAATCGATCAAATAATCGCCCGATTAATCGTTTTCAAAATAATCGTTTCCCCCCAGCACTAATTTGCACACAACCGTCTTATCGTCTTATCGACGCTTCCATCCGTCCGTTTTTTAAAACAACATTTCCCACTGTGGTTTGTTGTTGTCTGAAGTCATGAACGTTAGTTGGTGCTCCAGTATAATCGGTACGCCTGAAACTCATCCAGTGAGAAACGTTCCGCGGTGCAAAAATAAGTGCGATTAAAATGCGTTAATTTTTGTGTAATTAATTCATCTTAATTAACGCGTTAAAGTCCCGGCCCTAATAAATATATTTATTTTAATTTATTACAAATCCTTATTTTAACTTCTTATGTTTGTATACATATTTGTATCTGAAATGTAATCAAACTCAAAACAAAACCACAAAACACAGATCTGTGTTTTCATGGTTCATGGAATGCTCTTCTTCGAGGTGTTGCCTAATGCCGTCTGTCCCCGGTGTCGTTTGAAGTATCTTAAGAATTCATGACCGAACAATGAAAGACACCAAACCAATGTGTCCCAACATCAACAGACCCACTGAAGTTTACTAGAGGTCACAAATACCTCGATTACATAACTGACTAGCAATGCGTTTAAATAAATAACAACGGATGAATGGCGTGAGAGATAAGCAGACACAGATATACAGATACGTGCATGTATTATCTGTCATCATTTGAGGTCTTACTTCAGCAGGTTCTCAGCTCCAGCCCTCATCCTCATCTGTTTGATGATCTGCTGGTTCACAGTCGCTCGTCTGTTCTGCAGTTTGCTCCGTCCGGTCGCTGCAAACGGGTTGCAACCCTGAGGCAAGGAGAAGAGGGAACACAGGTCAGCAGGAGATCAAATCCTGGGTGAATACGTTTTCAAAAACATGGGCATCGAGAAAAATGTGCAAACTGCAAGAAGAAGTAGGACCAATTGCAACCATCATTTGGTTAATAACATAACATAAATCAAGTCACTCAAACTCAGTATGTATCTTTATTTGTATATTCCAAGTCTCTCCCAAACGTTTATCTTCTTCGTTAAAGGTGGGGTAGGTCATTTTGGAGAAACCAGCTCGAGTGCGTTACAATTTGAAAATACACAGCCGGAGAAAATCTGCCACTTCCTTACAGAGCCCCTCCTCCAACACACACAAACACGCACATGACCAATGAGGGCACGAGGTAAATGTGTGCACAGATGGAAGGCATGGAGTTTTTCTGCTTTTCTCAGATGTATATATATTAAAGTGAATATCTTTCGGTTTGTGACTGACCAAAAAAGACTTTTAAGGAAGCAGATGTGGCTCCAAGGTGTAAAATGATCATTGGTTGCATCCCCAGTCCCTGTAGTCAACATGTAGAAGTAGGGCTGTGCAATTAATCGTATTTTAATCGCGATTACGATTATGGTTTGCGACGATTAGGAAAACAGCATAATTGACAAAATACGATTATTTTGCTGGGTGCGCTTTCGCCCCTCCCTAAAAGCCCACTCGGCCACGTGGGAGTGACATGTGTTGTGAGTGTTCAGCGCAAGCGAAGATGTCAGAACAAGAGCAGCAACTAGTTAAAAAGAAGGGTCGCGGGGAGATTCCCAGTCGATCGCGAGATGTGTCTAAAAATAGAACAATAATATTCTGTTTTATCGTTAATGTCCTGTAACATAATGTTCCCGTGCCAGAATAATGCACTTGAACGCATCAAAGCTTTGTGATTGGCCGGCCTCACCCCATGTGTCTGGGCGTGGCTGGTGAGCAGTGCACTAGTTCGCTGACGTTGTCCGTGTCAACAGCATGGATGGTCAACAGGAGTGACAGTCCGCACACACAAGACCGCAATTATGGCAGAAGCAAAAAAGCCCAAAATATATAATTTTCACTCCAAGTGGGAGGATCATTATTTTTGTATCTATTCCAATTCAAAGTCCATCTGTCTCATCTGCAATGCGAGCGTGGCTTTATCGAAGAAGGGTAATTTAGGAGCGGCATTTCAAAACAGTGCACAAACGCTACGAGACGGAATTCCCTCCTAATTCTGCCCTACGCTCCAAAAGGGGAGGGGCCTGAAAGGACAGCTAAATGCACAGCAGCCCATTTTCACCAGGCCCAACAACAAGAGCAAGGCTGCTACCAGAGCATCTTATCGTGTCAGTCACGTTCTTGCGAAACACATGAAGTCTTTCAAAGATGGCGAAGTTGTGAAAGAAGCTTTCCTGGAGGCTGCGACGCACTTTTGTGGGACAGTAAAAATAACAGCAGCATTTCAACAGGTTTTTGATATAATAAAAACTCAATTTAGATACTGTTATTAATCTGCTGTAAGTTTTAGTTTGTTTGAATTTATTCATGATAATTATTGTACAAAATGGTATAAGAATGCAAACATTAAGATCTGTTCTGTTTAAATTGATTATAGTCTATCAGTTCAGAAACTAGTGTTGCTTGCATCCTATTTTAAAAGGCATTTCTTTTTATACTCTAATAAAATGCAACAAAAAATGGGTTTGATTCTATTAATGTTGTCTTTTTTATTGCACTGTTGCTGCAGCAGATTACTGTGTAGCTTCAGATCTGAGTTGTCTTATTAGTAAGCCTAATTTATACTTTTGTAGCAACACTATTTTTATATAATGGCAAAGAAAGGGTTCTTCAGAGTCTTTTCTTTTTTTCCTGTGTCATATGTGGCAGCACTGCCACAAGTTCCTCTTCAGAGAGGGTCTTCAGTACAGGTGGCAATATTGTCACCTGCCTGCGCTCATCTCTGAAACCAGACCATGTAAACAGGCTGGTGTTTCCTGCAAAACATCTTTAAGAGATGACACGAGCAGCCCTACCAGCATGGTGTGACCATGCTGGCCTAAACATTTTTATTTGGTCTTAAATTGTAGTTCAACATTTATTTCCTGTTACTTCTGGACCATGACGGTTGGCCAGCCTTCAACGTTTAACTGAGTGGAATATGTTGAATATGTTATACCAAAATGTTGGCTATATGTTAAGGAGTTTTCAGTAGGTTGTGACAGTGCACTGCATCATATTTGATTTAATTTATTTTGGTCTAATTTATTTTTATTTATCATATTAATAATATATGTTTAGTATGGTTTTGGAAGTGCGCTCCAACACATTTATTGATCTTGTTTATTGGTAAAATATTATTTGTTTTAAAGTTCAATAAATGGTCAATGAATAATCGTCAAAATAATCGTGATTATGATTTTTGCCATAATCGCACAGCCCTATGTAGAAGTGTCCTTGACCCCATATTGCTTCCCTAAGTCTAGGTTACTGAAGTGTATGTAAGTCGAACCCTCGTTCAGAGAGTTTAGTCAGGGCCAAAACTGACCATCTTCACTTGTTTGTTCTAAAAATGTTAACCCAGATTCATCTATTAGCTATTTCCTCTAAATGACTAGGCAGCATTTGCTTTAAACATTCCCTTGTCATCACTATTTTAGCCCATTAGGCCATTAAAATTAAATGATGTCAATGTTTATCCATCAACACCAGTTGGGTGTGGGAGAAGCTGCACCTTGTTCAATCAAACACACGTGCTCTCACTCTGTGTTTACGGCCTGTATGTGGCCGCACTGTGTGTCCTTGTCCCAAACACAAGTGTCCCAGCCTCACTAAGTCAACAGGCTGTTACTCACCAGCACAGATAAAGTGGCCTTAGACATTCATACGGACTGACTCACAGCAGAGGTGCGGTTTGCACTGTATTACAATGGAAACAACCAGCATGAAGCACAGAAACCTGTTAGCTTAGAATAACCAGTTAGTTTACAGTCCACAACTCATTTTCATCCAATTCATTTATCTGACTAAGTATGAGGTCAGCAGTACATGATTCAATTTGTAGATAACGTCAGAAGTCAACAAAAATACAGGTATCAACATTCCTGTGAGCAGAGATGACACAGAGCTACAAAGTCAATCACATGGCAATTCCTCATATGTCCATCTCAAGGAGCAATTCACCTGTAGCCTCCTTCACTGGCAGCCCGAATCCGCTCTAAGATACCGATACTAGCTTCCTGGATGTAAACGGATCCGGTCCATTCTACATCCAGGACATGGTTTAATGTTACACCCCAGCACGTGCATCAGCCAATCGCTCACTACTCCCTCAATACCAATGGGTCCCAGACTCCCAGATACCCCTTAACAAAAACAAGCGTTAACTTGTGGAACGAGCCCCACATTGATATTAGGCATGCAGATAGTCTACACATCTCCCGTAGCAGACTGAAAGCCCACCTGTTTCCACTGCACCTTGGCCGATAAAAAACAATTAAAAAACCTCCAGGATTCTTTATTATCTACTATTTCATAGTAGAATGCCCTTATTGTATTTGTGAGTTACAAAGTGTGTTCCACATAACTGAAACATCCTATACTTTTGAATCCAGATCATTTGTATTGCATTTCTTTCCCGTCTCTCCACCCTTGTTTCCTGTATGCTTTCACACTGCTTACTGTCGATTGAAGAAGAAAATGCCACTATAATATTTAACAAATACAATTGCTGGTACAAGTAAGCAGTGACAGTGTCCTTCTTAAGTACATTTGTCAACATTTTAGGTCAAATGGTTGCAAAAAGAGTCACATTAGGTGCTGTTTACACGAGAACGCAAACGGTTGTATCTGCTACTTTTCTCTTTCGTATAGCCCGTTCGTTCACACGAGGCCGTAACGGAAACACGGAAACGGACCCCGCAAACGATAACGGGTCCCAAGGTGGATAGATCTGCAAACGGAACTCTCTGGGGGGCCAAACAGCTCAGTGTGTACGTCCTATACGATCGTTTCCTGATAACGCATGGTCAGTACTGTCAGTAGCTACTGATGTTAGTGCAAAATCTACAGCTCCTCTACCACAACCATCAGCAACAAGTGGACATGGAGAACTACATGAACTACATGTTGCTAAATCCACCGCGGGGCATAAACAGAAGGGCAACCATGGCAACCATGCTCGGGGTCTTCTTCACGGCTTTTGGTGTATTTTGTGGCGGAAGTACAGGGCCACTAATGGCGCGTTTCCACTGGACCGGGTAGCTCGCTTTAAGCGTGCCGAGCCGTGCGGGGCCCGTTTTTGGTTGCGTTTCCACTTGGCCTAGTTTTGGCCCGGGGCTACTTTTTCACCTTTTTTCTGGCCCGAATAAATCGTGGTTCTAGGGCCAGGAACAACCAGGCTGAGTCGGGCTGAGTATGCTAAACTAGAGAGAGAATCGCTGGCAAGGGGGCTACAACTACAACAAGATGAACATATTTGACCGTGATTTAAATTGTAATACACGTTTCAAAATGATGCCGAAGTAACAACATACTGATACCGGTTAGTAAAAACCATGAATTAATGCTTTGACAAGTCTGCAGACAGACGGCAGGCGAAAAACCCTTTTAAAATGCGTGTTTTCTAAATGTAGCTTGGCTAAGCTAACGTTATATATGCTCCGACCGTCCACACTCACAACAACGGCCTATACAGACATAAATAAACCAGCGACTGTATTCCCCATGACACAGGCAGTCTGTGGTTTGTACTTGTTTAACTTTTGTCAAGTTTCTGAACAGATATGAGGAGCTGTGAGCTCTGAGTTGTCTGTGTTGTGTTGTTTTTCTGGGGCTCTCATTGAAGATGACGTCATGGCTCCGCCTACACTGCGTTACTATAGTAACTGCCCCAGTTCCTAAACTGTAATGGAAGCGCAGCATTAAAGTGAGCCGGGCCTAATAAGGCCTAACCAAACCGAGCGAGGCCTGCAGTGGAAACGCGCCATTACAGGCCGGCATATACGTACTACAGCATCTCCAGCGCTTTCAAGAGGTCTCGTGTGAACGGAAGACTTTTTTGATATCGTATTCGGTTCGTTTGCGTTTTGTATGCGTTCCCGTGTAAATGGGGTCTTAAACTCAGCCTCTTCTCTACAACCACTCACTTGGGTGTTCCTGTGCAAACACTTCAGTGACCTGCCAGTGTAATGAGTAACCATTTACACAAATGAGAGGCTTGTTAGTTTCACAATAGAGACGTATCGAGGCTGCCAGATGCAGGAGCTATTCTTAGAATCACAGTAGGGTGTGGACTTAGTGGAGTTTGTGTCACGTCATCATTACATCAGAAACCCAGGTGTATGTTTGAGTTAGAGAACAAGAGAGAGGCTAGTGGTTGATAGTAACCATAGCAGTTTGTTTCTATTTTTAAATAAGTGGCACGCTATAAAAACGTCCACTCATACATTCCAAAGGGATGATCCTGGTACTACATACCAACACTATGCTTTCATTATTAAATCTTACAGTTATAGTAGTCCATAAAACTGATGGTTTGATACCACACCTCTACTTCTGGAAATCTGATGATATATATATTATGACTTTTGGATTGATTTGGAAATAGTTTACATCTGTGTGCGATATATGCACATGACCTTAATATTGGTATGACATAACCAACATTTTTGCCAACATGAAACCATGTTGTCGTTTTTGAGACTCTTTCCAATTCAAAAAAAATTCTGGGACATAATATCGTTTTTCGTAAGAGGACAACATCGAGCTCTACATTCAAGTGGCACATGGAATTGAATAAATAGCTCTGGCTATGCCTCCACCTTGCTCATCGAACCACTCACTAACAACTCGCAACAAACAGTAAAGCCTGTCTCTAGCATACTAAACACTTAATTACAGAAAAACACAAAGACAGTCCTGTCTGTTATCATATCCATCAAACAGCCAATCATTCTGCTGTCGCATAACCGGGGCTTATTAAAGAACATGTAGAGCAATGGTTCATGGGATACTTGGATAATACAACTGGTGATTAAGACTGGCAGCATTACGGACTTGTAATGATTTGTTCACCCTATAAACATACAGTGAATGTGCACAGTATCTCAATATTCACTCTAGTCCAATAACTGAGGAGGCACTTCACCATGCTCCAAAAGGAATGCGCTATATTGATTTCAATTAAAGGAATCTCAATATTTAGTGAAATACAGTGAATTTAATGACCCAACATTTGATACTCTTAGAGCCTAGGATTCTGGGGATGATACAGGATTTTATAACAGATCACAATCAAAACTACTTTGATTGTGTTTTTAATTTACCAATGTTCATTAAAAACATGCAATGTAAGGTTAAGTAATTCCAGTACATTTTAGCGCCTTTTCAAATAGCTCACGGCATGTTTTCAAAATTATCGGGATAATATCTTGAAAAACAATGATCTAAGCAAGGATAATCCTCCCATGCCTATAGCTGTTTTTTTGTCTTTTTTCTAATACAACCCTGCAAAGAGAATGACTGAGTGTTTCCAAGTTTAGAGAGCTTGTCTGGTTCCTGAACCAGGACACATGTTGTCAATTTGTGTCTGTGGTCTGGCTCAAGGACGGCCTCGGGACAGATGCTATGTCAATGCTCTTGTTGGCCGAGGAGGACATGGAGACGAATCATGCTGATTCGGCTTTTTGTTCTGCCATCTTTCCATCCTGCAGTCGGACCTCAGCCTGCTGGAGATGAAACAGTGGAGGGCTGGGAAGCCAGCCGTGAACCACAACAGCTCCCTAGAGCATCAGCCTTGTAAATGATTAACCCCGTTTTCACCCAGGAGAAAGTGGGGCACAGAAAATGGGAGCAAAGATTGTCTTTGGCCCAAGTTGGTTAAAATTTGACAGAAAAAGTTTCCAGATTACAAATCTCTTTCAAATGACAAAATGCCATCTCATTGCTTTGTGATTTCAACTGACGTGCAAGCCTTGTTTCTACATGAGAGTAGACTCTAGAGCAGGGGTGGGGAACCTCCAGCCTCCGTATACGGTCCGCGAGACCCTTTGATACGGCCCTTGCGGTAATTTATAAACACACGCAAAACATTTTTTTCAAAGAAATCTAGACCGCAAAATAATTATACAAGTGATTGCCTGTTTTTCCAGGCCAAGGTCAGGGTCCTTGAACAAAACACGAGCCTAACGTGTCATCACGTGGTATATGTCTGGTCTGACAGGGGTGCAGTTCTGACGGAGAGCACCGGAACGCCGCTCCGCCACTTCAGAAATTGCAGCACCCATAAGGAGCCATACACATGCCGCAGTTTTTGCGTGGCTGTGTCTTTAGTTGAAAGCCCAGTGGCGATCTGTTCATCCGTCATACTGATCATACAGTCAATAACTTTGTTGTTATTAGCATCTGGTTAGCTAGCTATGCTAACGAATATAAGAAGCTTTTTCTACAACCAGTGAGGTAAAGGCACATCTTTACATGATCATTATAAAAAAATAAGAGAATAAAAAAAACTGGTATAAAATACTATATGACAGTAAAACAAAGTTATTATTAATAAACAAGATGTAATGTAATAGTTTAAAAGGGGAGTGATTTGTAAAATATCCATAAAGAAAAAGTAAATCTGCTTACAGTTCTGTTTGATAGATCTCTTAATGTTGCTCTCAAAGTGCACCAGATTAATGCTTTAACTTCAACATTTAAAAAAAAAAATCTGCCATCATGCCATAACCGTGCACGTGCATGCATGCGCGAGCAGTGTTGGGACTAACTACAAAGTAACGCGTTACTGTAACGCCGTTATTTTCGGCAGTAACTAGTACTCTAACGCATTACTTTTTAAATTCAGTAACTCAGTTACCGTTACGACATGGTGCGTTACTCCGTTAGTTTTTTTATATAGTCAACAGCCAGGCGAACAGAGATGAGAACTGTACTTAAGTACAGTACTTGAGTAAATGTACTTTGATACTTCCTGTGTCACATGCGGAGAGTCGGGCTGTGGGCGTGTTTGTGTTGTTTACTAACAAGACTATCATGGCGGCGGCGGAGCTCAAGTCTAGTTTCTCCACCTGGAGATATTCTCACTATTTCACTTTTGTCGAGCACAAAGAAAAGAACGTTTTAGTTAAATGTAAGTTGTGTCTTGGCGGGTCAAAGATCCTATCTACTGCCCAAACCAGTCATTCAAATCTCTTAAAACATCTGCAAAAACAACATGCTGGGACGAAGCTAGTAGCTAAGACCACAGAGACTCATCCAACGCCACTCCACCTCCACCTAAGCAACAGCGGCTGGATTTTAACCAAGGGACTGCTGGCCAGGGAAAAGTCGATAAAGCCATCGCACGGTATGTTGTAGAACACATGCAGGCTATTGCTACAGTGGAGTCACCCGCTTTCAGGGAGCTAGTTAGCATGATACCATGTCCGGGCGGCACACAGCATATGGGACGGAAAACTTTTTCCAACTACCTGGAGAAAGAATATACAAAAATGGAAAGCCAGCTAATATCGATGCAATCCAGATTGCATATAATGCATGTGAAGTTGATCAACAGATTGTATTATTCTTCAATGCAATAACAGTACTGAAATGAAGGCTATAAGGGCATTAATGGGAGACATTTTTCCAAGTAACTAAAACGTTACTTTTTACAGTAACGCATTACTTTTTGGTGTAAGTAACTAGTAAAGTAACTGAGTTACTTTTGAAATGAAGTAACTAGTAATGGTAACTAGTTACTGGTTTTCAGTAACTAGCACAACACTGTGCGTGAGTCATGGTAAGATATCTGGATTAAGAGGTTGCTTTTTCTTTGCACAGCAGAAAAGAAAGGCGAAATGAATGGGCTGTGATTTTAGTTTTTTTAAGCAGAGGTTGAGTTCAATCATTTGTACGGCCCTCAGAGGATGTTGTAAACATTGAAATGGCCCTTGAGAAGGAAAAGGTTCCCCACCCCTGCTCTAGAGTGATCAACAATGAGAAATGTATTAAGAGTGAGAACAAAGGAGAAAAAAGTGCTCTAAAATGTGTGTTACAGTAGCACAGTTTGTGATTGAGATATTAGTCTCTGCCGTCTCCCATCATGCCCTGTGGCAGTGCCCTGCCCTGGCTCCCACTGACCTGTATAGACACAGGAAGTGCAGCACAAAGCCTAAATCCAGACAGCGTTCAGAAAAGGATTCGGGGATTGAAAGACACAAAGGCACTGTTCAGATGCCCATCTAAACTAGCTTGTCTGTAAACACTCTGGTTGAGGACACTAGTACAAATACGAAGGAATGAGACATGGGCCGCAGACTGGGAACTCGGTAAAAACAGTTTATCACTCAACCAATGCCAAGTGCTTCTCTCATAGCCTCAGACTAGACCAACTTACAGCTCCTGAAAACGTTACAGTTGAAGGAACATGAAAACTGGTTAGAGAGGTTCCTCCTGGTCCCTTTTCAGTAAATGGTAATTACTTACATAATGATAGCTCGTCAGCCTATTTACATGAGGAGTCAACTTCAACACAAACTCTGGCAGGGAAAATTCTCCTCTTATCTGATCTATCCATTTAGATAACCTGGCACTTACATTTACATTGCAATCATTCAGCTAATGCTGTTATCCAGAGCACCTCCCAGGTGTGCAACTGTAAGATATGGTTAATCAATAAAAAGGTCAAAAGGGCTTTAGTGCCCTTACAGTGTTTCCTTAAACACAACAGCTGTTTGTTGTGATTGTCTAAGGGCAGGAGGCTAATCTGACCTGAGTTTACCAGGCAAGCATATCAAAAGAGCCTCCTACTAATTGTCAATCAACCTCACACCTTTGACAAACTAATTATGGGATGTTTGGTCACTGGCCTTTTCAGTTTCTGGCTATCAGTAACTGCAGGAGATACAGCTATTCTTGGACACACACACACACACACACACACACACACACACACACACACACACACACACACACACACACACACACACACACACACACACACACACACACACACACACACACACACACACACACACACACACACACACACACACACACACACACACACACACACACACACACACACACACACACACACACACACACACACACACACACACACACACACACACACACACACACACACACACACACACACACACAGCTGAAGCTGACAGGGCTGAGGTTTCTGCTGCTGCTGGTGAGTGACACATCAGTTTCTGGAGTATTGTGCTAAATACTACATTTCAACTTTATTTTAAAATTGTGTCCATTTGGTATTTTATATTTATATTTAAATTTAGATTACTGATTGTATTTAATACATTGTAAAAACATGGTTCCGGCTCTCGTCAGTTCCTAACCCAAAGTATAAAGAATGTGATAACAAAGGTAAGATAACTTGTATAGAGCACAACGACATGCAGAGGTGGAAGAAGCACCCTTTTACTTAAGTAAAAGTTAAATTACCAAAGTGTATGAATACTTTGTTACAAGTATTCAAACTGTTAGTCAAATAAAAGTACAAAAGTATTGTCATCTAAATACAAATAGTAATTATTGAAGTATTCATGTGTTTATCAAGCTGGTAGTGGGTAAATGTAGTGGAGTAAAAGTACAATATTTACCCCTGAATTGTTGTGGAGTAGAAGTAAAAAGTAACATAAAATGGAAAAACTCAAGTAAAGTACAAGTAACTCAGATTTGTACTTGCGTACATTAGGCCTACTTGAGTAAATGTACGTAGTTACTTTACACCACTGGCGACCAGTAACGTTATTAACGGCAGTGAGAAAAAAAAACATTATAGTTGTGTTTTGAGGGCTTTGATAGATGCCATGTGTATGCTAGCAATGCATTGAGATAGTAGCTGAACATATAAAATGGTAATGGCTCTAGTTAAGTCGTAAACATGTTAGAAACATTAAGCTAACAATAAGCTTATGGCATTATTGACATGTTTTACATTTTAAACTGTAACATGTGCGGAGGCATCGCCCTGTCAATGAAGCCTTCATGACCTAGACGGTTATATTACGCTACAAAGTGAAGTGACTCGACACAAAACTCACCTTTTTGAAGTAACTGCCGTCACCCCCGCTGTCTGTAATGCCATTTGGTAAAAGAGTGTCCGTCATCCTGAAGATTATCAGACTCCGACACTTTCCGAGGAAAAACAAGACAATTAAATTGTGTATTTGAAGCAGAAGGCTGTAGTTCAACAGGTGGGTGTCCTCTCTCCTCCGACGTGTGTCTGCTCTCTCACTCTGCTCCGCCGGCTGGAGACTTCTCCAGCAGAAACTCCGCCCAAAGGAGACAGACTGGGTGGTGCGTTCACAGCCCCCAAAACTCACCGGACAGCACCTGTGTCGTTCATGTAATTAAGGCTAACCTAGCATAACGCTCTGGCAGAATACGTAAAACAGTTAGAAATAAAAAGAACCACTTTGCTTCCACTTTGTTTCTCACTAATAATGCACAATTAATATACATGTCACCAAGATTTCAATCTGGTTTACAGGAGCTGCACGCACCACCTGCTGAGCCGGCTAGCCCTAATACTAGTTAACAGATTGGTGTAAAGGCTACTGGATTTGTAAAAATCTGTAATGTTATTTACTTAATCTTATAATTAGAATGGTCATTTCAAAAGTAAAAAGCAAGACAACTACCAATTCACTCAGATAAAAACGTAAATAAGGCTACAGAAAAATAATTAACTTTAACTTAGGTTCATGATAATATTATTAATAATAATAATAACATTTTTAAAATATTAATATTTTATCTTAGTTTTCATTATTTATTAGTTTCTATACCATTTTAACAACCCTTTTAAATGTTTGCTACATTTGTTTCTTTTGTTGGAAAGTTGAAATAAAGTGAATAAGTATTATATAGCTCCCTGTTGACCTGTTGACAAAGTAATGTAGCTACAGTATCAGTGCTGTAAGTTAAAAAATAATTAAATATCCATTATATAATATAATCAAGCAAATACACTGACAAGGGATTTCCCAGCAAAAGTAGCACAGCACTTGTGAATTTTTTTTAAATGTCGTACTTTGAATAGACGTGACAGTTATACAAAAATAATGCAAATGGTTCTTCTATTTAAAACCACAAGGAAGCTCGTGGTATAGCATCAAACCTGTCTCTCCAGCTTTCTGCACTCTGACATTGCAGTACTATTCCAGGTAATTGTATTATGTAAATAAATACCATATCCATATCCTCAAAAATATACAACTTGGAGATGTATGCATGGAGGATGAACAAAAAAGGTAGTAGGTGGACACCTAAGCTAACTTCAATAATAGTAAGTGCTTGTTTAGGGTATGATAGCAGTTTATGTGTTGTACATGTTAAGCCAATTGTTTTGTTTTTGTCAGAGGTGAAACAAGAGGAGCCGTCTGCTTGTGTGTGGCTGGTTTTGCCAGTTAGAAAGCAGGTTAAACCTCTGTTTGTGGAAGAAGTGCTTATTAATGTCAGGAGAGGAGAGGATTAATGATAGCAACTAAACAGAGGTGAAGCAAGGACAATAAAGGTGTTTCAGTGGCTGTAAACTAGGCCAAGGCTATCATTGTTTGGGTATGTACTGCATCGGAAAGCCAGGCGAAGGCATGTATGACGGAATCACTTTTATAGCCTTGTTATTTTCTGGCTTTATGGCTTTTTTTTTTACTTGAGCATGTCAAGGACCAAAAACTGAACGTCACTCGTGTCAGTGTCAGCACATAACCACTTGAATGACCATTTATTAAGGTGTGACACTTTCCCACAGCATTGAGCTAGAAAAACAACCCTGTACCAAACTGGTCTAGCTGGTTGTGTTGGTGACCAGCTCAAAGTCAAGTGGGTCAGTTTCAGTCTGACACAGTTTTCCCCCCTAAGTTGTTGGGTGGGAACAAGTAAGGAAATCACATTTCTGTATAAATGTATAACATTGTTTAGAAGTCAGAACATTAACAGTTTTTGTTCATGGTCAAAATGTGTTTATGTTTGACACTTCAGATTTGACAAGGTGGTTTTAAAAAAAAATTGTACAGTGACATGGTAACAACACAGTCTAAAATGTTTGAGATTATAAAGGTCTGAACAAGGTTACATAAAAGTATTAGAAAATGTGCAGGAGCTACTGTTTTTGTGAATAGAAAGATGTGGAGCCAAGAGAGTTTGCGAATTATTATTATTATATTATTTCTGATGAAATTGCTATGTATTGTACAACTTTAATAATTGATCAAGATGAAATGAGTTCTCAACAGGTTTTATCATTGACTGTGCTATCCTGGCTCCAACATGGTGGAATGAGCTCCCCATTGACATCAGGACAGCAGAAAGCTTACACATCTTCCTGCGCAGACTGAAAACTCATCTCTTTCGACTCCACTTTGAGCGATATAATTACTATCAAAGCACTTGCATACTAATAAAGGACTGGCTTCTCTAAAGCCAGTTGAGTAGCACTTGAAATGTTTTAGCTTTATGAAACCTGATGTACTTATATGATTCTGTTTTCTTCAAGTTTGTATCTTGTTGGTCGAATGCACTTATTGTAAGTCGTTTTGGATAAAAGCGTCAGCTAAATGCAATGTAATGTAAAAAGAACCAGGGATGAAGGAAAAAACAGTGGCTGAATGTTGTTGTAGTAAACACTATAGGCCACTATGTGGGGGTAGAGGTTAATATTTAAGCATTGACCATTGTTCATTAGTTATTGCAGGGATGCTCAAATTGTTTTCATGGAGGGCAATATACAGATATTATACAAAGGGCTTGACCATTCACTACAGGTGTGGTATATTGCCTCAAAAGTTAAGTTATAAGTTAGCAAAATCAATCAAATCTAGGTAAATTATTCTTGATACTTGAATATGCTTTAAGAAAAAAACCAGCCTACATCACAGCACTCCATATAGGTTTTAATTTATTTTGTTGGCAGCTCATCCTTTAAAACAGAAGCCTCAGATTGATTATAATAAGGGAAAACTTTAACTTGAATTGACTGAATGTATTAAGTGGGCATATTAAAGCATGAATACTATACTACTAATATATGTTACATACATATTTAAGATGTACAAGATAAGAAAAGCACAAGTTTCAGGTGGGGGCCATATTCCATTATACTTTTTGAATATGCTGAGGGCCAATTCAAAATGGACAATGGGCCCCGGGCCATAGTTTGGACTCCCCTGATTTACTGTTTTCTTAATAATTACATTTCATTTGGCTGACGCTTTTATCCAAAACGACTTACAATGCGTGCAAAAAACACAATGATTAAAACTCAGATACTCAAAGTGCAGATACATTCAATTCAAGCAAGTCATAACATTGTCAGTGCTGGTGAAGGAGTTACTGCATTTTATTTTCCCTCAATTTAATTCCCAAGGTACAATCGAAACAGATGCGTTTTCAGTTTGGGGCGGAAGGTATGCAGAGTTTCTACTGATGTCATTGGGGAGCTCATTCCACCATTTTGGAGCCAGGATAGCAAACAGGCGTGTTTTTGAGGGGTACCTGGGTCCCACTCGCAGAGATGAAGTTGCAAGATTGGCTGACGCCGAGCAAAGTGCACGTGCTGGAGTATATGGTTTAACCAAGGCCTGGATGTAGGAAGGGGCTGATCCCCTCACAGCTTGGCCAGCACCAGTGTCTTGAAGCATATTCTGGCAGCCAGTGAAGGGAGTGAAGGAGAGGTGTTAGTGTGGCAGAACTTGGGGAGGTTGAAGACCAGTCGGTCTGCAGCATTCTGAGTAAGCTGTAGAGGTCGGATGGCGTTGGCAGGTAGACCAGCCAGGAGGGAGTTGCAGTAGTCAAGGCGTGAGATGACCAGAGCCTGGACCCTGATGTTGTACAGAGTGTATCTGCAGGAGTGGGTTGTAGCAGCGATGTTAGCAGTGAAGTTCAGCTGGTTGTCCAGGGTCACGCCCAGGTTCCTTGCAGTCTGAGTCGGGGAAACAACAGAGGTGCCAATGTTGATGGAAATATCATGGATGGGAGAGTCCTGACCTAGTGAACCTCAGTCTTGTTTAGGTTGAGCCTCAGGTGGTGAGCAGACATCGCTTGAGAGATGTCAGCCAGACAAGCAGGGATGAGTGAGACCACCTGGTCAACTTAAGTCCAGGATACTGTTGCTCACAATCATATACTATTTTACAATTTATTAATCTTACAACTGGCTGAAAGTTTTACTACTTTAATATGCTTAAATACATTGACAATGCTGATGCTCTTCTTTAACCTGTGATTTTTTTAAATCTTATTTATTTATTAACATGCGCTAGCCTGTTTATTTTACATGTTAGTTTCCTTTTTTATTTTGCCCTTTATCTGCATTGTCCCCTTTGCTGTGGGGCAAATTAAGGAATCTGATTTGTTTGATTTTCTGCCTTCTCTAAAGTCTTTTTGAATGCGGTTTTTATTTAGTCATAATTCCACAGTCAAGAAGTCCACGCTCTTTTTGAAGAGTTTGGAGTTAAATATGTTCGTTTTGCACAATAATTTTTATCTCTTAGCTTTCATAATGTCAATTACCTAAATTACTTTAACTGGCTGTATATATGTGAAGTTTATCTAATGTACAAGCCATCAGCATGACTCTGCCAAGATGCCTTTTTTCCCATTCCAGACGTTTTAACTAAACACAGGTGAAACTGATTACATTACTATTGCCTAAGAAGTATTTTCCAGCAATCCGCAACACACCTTTCTCATTGCACTTATTATATGGGATTAGTTTTGTTTCATAAAGATAAAACAACACTTTCTCAGAATCAAGCAAAACTAAGAGTGTAAGAGAGAACAAAACTGAGTCAAGCTAAATACATTTCATTTAAAAAATGAAATTATAAGTTGCAAACAAATCATTTGTGTAATCATGTAAACTATAAGTATTTTCTCTTTGTTTTGCCATGTCTTTTTGTTTGCAGTTCTCTTTGCTTCTTTCTCAATGATCAGACTTTTTCTCTGCTGCAGCTCTTCTCTTTTGCGCTCCCTCATTTTTTGTTTTCGATTTTGACACAAACATCCCAGGTGGGCGGGACTTTCAAGGGTGCGTCCCCATTGGCTACTCAGTTTTTGAGTGACAGCCCACTACACCACAGATCATACAGTGCAACTCATGCAGCAAACTCCGGAGTCCACTCGGCCACGTTAGTGTCGGTGTCTCCTGGGGAGTTTTCATGAAAATATCGGACTTCTCTTATGGATTGCTGTGCATTATACTTATGTTGTGTAGTTTATACTTTATTCCAACTTTAAATATTTTAATATCTGAACACACTGCTGCTGTTAAATAATTTCCCAATTTGGGATTGATAAAGTGTCTGTCTATTTATTTTATAGATAAAAAACACATCTATGTATTTTCAAGCTAAAGGTGATAAACAATATAAACTGCATACTGTTATTTTTTCAAAGACATGTTACATTTCAAAAGCACATATTGCTATGTGTAGGACAAACAATTAAAGACGTGTGAAGCTGACCGTTGAGCGGCCCGACCAAGCAAGGAGGCAGAGGCAGAGGCAGAGAGTTCAAATATAACCCGGTGTGGGCATTTATTAAATCATGGGCACATGATTTACAGCCTCAATATGACTGTTACCCGTGAACACAGTCACCAGCATACGTATCTCAGTCACAGTGCTGGAATTGGGCCGGTACTCACCGGTACGCAGTACCGGCACTTCTGGTTCTGACCCATGGAGTACCGGCACTTCTTGCTCAGTACCGGCATGCTGGCGGTACTCCGGTACTCATGCACCGTGCCAGTACTCAACACTCTCCCGCCGTTCTTATTATACATCCATATATATATATACAGCCGCCCGGTACTCAGTAGATGCGTCATGAGGTGCCGAACGGACATTCTCATCGCTCTAACCGCTGGAGTTTCACAGCGGCTGTCAGCTGTTTACTCCTGTCATTCAAACAGAACGTGCTGGAGAGGGGGCGGGGCTTATCTTCTCCATGTAAATACTGTGGTGGAAACGACTATGTCAAAATTAACCTATTTGACCGTGATTTAATAGTAATACACGTTTCAAAATAATAATAATAATAATGCCGAAGTAACAACATACTGAAAACTGTTAGTAAAACCATGTTTTAATGCTTTACAATTTACATACCTAGATGCACGTGTGTTGTGTTTATGCAGTGCAACTCCCACCCAGTGGGTGGCTATGTAGAGTGATAGAACAGAGCAGGCACGCCCCCGAGAGAAGGAAAGCAAGTCACGTCACAAATTAGCATTTCTAAAATGTTAGCGTGGATTAATAAAAGTGCAAAAAGACAGCGGTTGTCGCCGGAAGAAACTTCAAATACAGAGAATGCTGTGCCTGTGTTGGAAATTGTGTCTGATGGGGAGCTTTCTTTGGTTGATCCTCCTGCTCCAAGTTCTAGTGCATTAGCATTAGCACTAGCTCCGCCGCCTCCTCCAGAGCCTCTAACGTTAGCTGCTGCTGGCGCAACTGCCACCACCAACACCGGGCAAAGCGATGCACCTGACTGCTGGACAACGGACCAGGTGCAATATTTTTGCAAGACCAATGCATGGCTCCTTCTTAAAGATAAGAAGCTAGGATGTCGGATATGCAGAGATGTCAAATCTTTGGGAATACACACTGGACAAGGACTGAAACTGTCAACTGAATGGGGTGAGTGTGCAGTGTCTCATTTCGGTGTTGACAAGGGCAAACAACAAGCTAGCCTGAGAAAAAAAATCAAAGAACATAATGAATCACAAGCCCATGTAAAAGCTGCTGACATCCTTACATCTGCTTCACGTGAAACTATTCAACATCAAGTGCAGTCTATGCATAAATCTGAATTAGACACCACTATCAGAGTTTTTCGAACAGCATATAAAATTGGCAAACATAGCCGGCCATTCACAGACATGCCAATTGATTTGAATGTACAGAAACTGAATGGGCTGAACGTGGGCAGGGTTTTGCACTCCAATAAAACCTGTGGCGAAATCATCGACCACATAGCTCATGAGCTGAAGAAAAAAATGGCAAAAGACATTACAGAAAACCAAAGAAAACTCTGTGTTTTGGTCGATGAATCTACCACTATTAGTGGTAAAACGGTGCTTGTTGTGTGTCTACGCTCAGCATTAGCTGATGCTGAGCCCGAAACGTTTTTTTGGGAGCTGATCGAGTTGGATGGAACAACGGCTGATGACATCACAAAGGCGTTAATGGAGTGTCTTGGAAGAGATTTAACGAGGACTTTTTAGGTCAGTGTTTCATTTCTTTTGCATGTGATGGGGCTTCAGTCATGCTAGGGAAGAGAACAGGCGTTGCTACCCAGTTGTGTAGTAAATTCCCAAGCCTGTTTGTGTGGCACTGCTCCAATCATCGTCTAGAGCTGGCAGTTGGGGATGTGGTCAAGGAGGTCTCAGGGCTCAATCATTTCCAGATCTTTTTTGACAAACTCTATTCCTTGTTCCATGCCTCCCCCAAAAATCAGAGGCAGTTAGCGCAGTGTGCGCAAGCAGTCGGACAGCGTCTCCTGGTGATAGGGCGTGTTTTGTCCATCCGCTGGGTGGCTTCAAGTGAAAGGAGCGTCAGAGCAGTCTGGGAAAACTACCGAGTGCTTCATGATCACTTCACAAATGCTGCAAACGACACGAGCAGGGATTCCAGAGACAGAGCGAAGTACAAGGGCCTGGATGATGTGCTCACATCTGCAACGTTTGTCAGCAATCTGGGACTGATGTACGATGCGCTCACAGAGCTCAGCGACCTCTCTCGGCAACTCCAAAAAAGAGAGATGACACTGCCTACAGCAGATAGGCTCTTAACTCGAGAAATACGAGTTTTTGAATCCATGGTCACCATGCCTGGCCCACACATGACTACAGTTCATACAGCTCTAGCTGAGAAGTCCTTCAAGGGTGTTGCCCTGCGTGAGAATGGCAGGCTTGTACAGATTCATGCAGGTCAGTTTTTCCACAGTATGGTAGAGAATCTGAGACACAGAATGACTTCCACAACCTCCTCTCATGTCAGCACAAGAGAAATCCCATTACATGGCCGGGAGGCCCGGGACAATCAGCTAATCCAGGACATGAAAGTTATCCATCCTGGAAGTTGGCCTGAAGAGGAGTTAGACGTACAGTATGGGGACATAGAGGTGCTACGTTTGTGCGAAGTGCTGAAAGTGGACAGAAGAGAGACTGTTCAGGGCTTTCGCGAATACAAGGAAACCAGGGCATCCCGTACACCTGCTGCCATGGAGCCTCTACTGAAAGCAGTCCGAACCATCGCTGTCTCCACTAGTGAGTGTGAGCGGGCATTCAGCTGCATGAACGATATCCTTACTGCAAAAAGGAATGCTCTCTCTGTCAGCTGACTGTCCAGCCTGGTTTTCATTAAATGTAATGGACCATCACTGGACAGTTCAATCCGGAACAGTATGTGAGGTCCTGGCTGGCAAAGGGAAGGAGAAGTGCTGATGAAAGAGCCTGTCCAGCTCCAGCCCCTGATACTGATGTCCCCAAGGCCTTCTGGAGCCTTTTCTAACAATGTGAAGTATATTGCAAAGCAGCTCACCCAGTGAGAAGACTTTTGGCATAATGTGCCGATTTGTACAGATCCTGGAGATAGAAGGACTTCAGACCAACCAGGGAGTTATCTGATCAGCTTGGTGTTCAATGTAACTCTTTACCATGGCTCAGACTTTGTTACTTGCAGTTACAGTTTTCTCATTTTAGATTGTGCAAATTTTGCATTTGTTTTTACATGTTCTTTGTTCATGCTCTTTATCATTTTTCTGAGTTGGAAAGTTAGATTGCATCATAGTTTACTTTATACATATTTGTATTCTTCAGTGGTGAAGTATATTGCAAAGCAGCTCAGCCATGTGAGAAGACTTTTGGCACTTTTTCGTTTTTCGTTTTCTGAGTTGGAAAGTTAGATTGCATTCAAAATGTACAGAAATACTTAATTTTGTTAAAGCTTTTTATAAAAAATGCTTCTGACCAGAGCTTTGTTTCCTTGTCATTAATGTTGAACACCACCAGAGGGGCTCTCACCTGAAAGGTCTCTGCTTCATGTGTCTTCAGCAGAAGATCTAGACTTTGATTGCTATATTTTCAGTTAATATTGACCTTACTGAGCTTTAGCCATATCCGCTGCCTATCATAAAAAATGTTAAGTACAGTGAACCTTTCTAAAATAGACAGTAGTAAAGAGACAAACCCACCAGCATTATAGTTGTATATATAAAATTGACTTGAAAAAGTTGCTGATTTTAGAGTACTGGCACCTTTTTCATTCCAATTCAAGCACTGAGTCACACACACACTAACAGGAAAAACAGAGCCTAAATACCCACAGACTAATCAAGCCAACAAGACACAGGTGAGGGGGGAGGAGACAACATAGGGCACCAGGTGAACACAATCAGCAGTAACAGACAAGACGGGAGGGGGAACACTTTTCAAAGTAAAACCAGGGAACAAATCAACATACTTCGCCAATAAGGACGACACAATCCATAACGGAGGCCGAGATCTATGGCCCCAAAGATCACCTCCGTTACAGACTGCTTTAATTAAAAAAATTCTACAATATAAAAGTGGCAGATTTGCTTTATTAAACAGATCAGACCTAGGAACATGCTCACATCTTACTATGTTGGTCTGAAGAGCTGAAGCATTTATACACAATGGATAAAAACTGTGTTGTCTCATTCTATATCATGTGAGAAAATGATATAGCCTACATTTAGCATTACAAATTCGACTTACTATTCCTAGCCTGAGGAAGATATGAATAATCAACAGATTTGAATGGAATCTCTAACATTTTCATGTAGAATAAAGACAAAAGAGTGATTATACAAATTAAATGTATTGAAATTTTAACTAGAAGATGAAGTCTTAAAGAATGTTTTAAATAAAAGGACATAAAACAAAAAGGTGGATAATAAAATCTATTAAATTGATATGTAAAGACATTTGGTCAAATGAAATGACACTGAGCCAGTGATAACATCTACGCCCATCGTGGATGAAGCTGGTGCAGGTCTTTCTTCATGCCCCCCCTCCGTGCTGTCCCCTCAGAGGAAGTGGGAAAACGGGATAAGACTCTGGACACCACGCTGTCTCAATGATCCACACTGTTAATATGAGAGGAAAATAAATGTTTAGGAAATGAAAAATATGAAGTTAACAAATGAAACTCAGCTCAGGGGCAGTCATGGACGGTAGGTTTTCCTACAAAGTTAACTCAGCCTCCATTGATTTTCATATCAAATTAGCGTGTTAATAAAATAAGCTATCATGGCTTATACTTGCATATCTAAACAGAATCATGAAAGCCTGTTGGTAGAGTCAGGCACACAAGTCCGTTTGAGTGTGTGCGCCGGTGTCTGAACGCTCACTCACTGCTAGCTATGTAGCTAAATGTCCCTGCTGTTAGGCTACTTAGCTTGCATTGTTATGGATCTAAACTTTCTAAAGGTAGCAAAAGCTAACTTTCACAGCACAGCTTTTCTTTACTTCTCACTTAACACAATAAAGAAACAGACCGTATAGTACAGCACCAGGGGCGGATCAAGAAAAATATTCATGGAGTGGCAAGAGGGTGGCAGGAGAATTTGAGGGGTGGCATCCCCTGGCAGAAGTATATGCTGATTTAATCGCAGTCATATCAATTAATGTTAACTTGGAAAGCCACAATATTGATATTTTAACTCAATAACATTAGGTGACATTATGGTGGCACATCAGTAAAGCCTTACATATAAATATAAGGTGGCAGACATAATTTAATTAATTTTAACTGAAGAATAACTGAATGAGTTTGTCTCACTCTTAGACCAGCAGGGGTACTAACTCGCAGACTGCTGCAATAAGTACATTAATTAACTGTCTCGTTGATGTTTGTCTGAATTAATATGATACTATTAACAATCATATTATTCCTATCAGCTGTCAATCACTGTTATGATTCACATATTAAGTGTTATTATTAAATAAACTATATTTTTTGGAGGAGTTAATGATGAATGTTCCTCAAGATGCTTGCTCACCCTCCTTCAAATTTGAAAGACAAGTAATTACTATCATAAATCAAAAGAATCAAAAGAACAGTTCAGCGCCCCACAACTTCATTGCAAACAGTTACAACCTTGACTTTACATCAGAAAGAACAAACATTAAGGAAGTGACTAACTGCATCAGTTAGGGTTAAAAAACGTGTATTCAGCTAAAACATATATATCGCTGCAGTTATTATCCAGTGGAAAGCCCTACTGGCCTAGTTAAATTAAAGTGGTTACTTTTTTTTGGCTGGGCAGTGTAGTTTTACACACCGTCTTATTTGACTTTCTCAGGACTTTAAACTGTTTTTTGGGGGCAGACCCCCACAAAGAAGAAGAATGTTTTACACACGTAAGGTCATTATCTTAACCAGTGGTGTAAGTGGTCGTTGGACGCGGGCGATCGCCGTCCCCCCACTTATTTGGAGCTGCCACTTTTTTGAAGCATGATTTTTTTTTTAATAATCTAATAAATATTTAAATAATTGCCAGTGTTATCGGTTGCAAGTGTGTATTTGTTGTAATAATGACGAAAACATCATACATTTCACAGTAATAAAAACGTAGCTCAAGTATTTATGCAACTTGATGATTTGAAGCGTGTGTATGTGTGTGTGTGTGTGTGTGTGTGCGTGCGTGTGTGTGTGTGTGTGTGTGTGTGTGTGTGTGTGTGTGTGTGTGTGTGTGTGTGTGTGTGTGTGTGTGTGTGTGTGTGTGTGTGTGTGTGTGTGTGTGTGTGTGTGTGTGTGTGTGTGTGTGTGTGTGTGTGTGTGTGTGTGTGTGTAGGGTGACCAAGTGTCCCTCATTGTGCGGGACTGCACACACAGCTTTTTTATCATTTGTCCCGCGTCCCACAAATTGAGACTATGTCCCGCATTTGAGTGACAGTCGCGCAGAAAGGCCGGCTCGGTTCGCTGACGGCCGGTGTTGTGTCAAATGATGCACCCCCGTCGTGAAATGCACCCCTTGACACAGGCACAAAAACATCTATGAATGTGTATGGGACACTTAAGTGCACAATATAACATCCCCCGTTTTGCGCTATGCCACTGATCAACTGGCTGCCATGCAGATATAATTGAATTCAGAAAGTCAAGCTGGCAAATGTGTAATGAGTAAGTTAATACTGTGTTTGTGTATGTGTATAGAAACATCCCAGAAGGAACCTGTGTCCCAGTAAGCCTTGCTTTGAGTCAGCAATTTGAGTCAATTCACATTTTAGAGGTTATGTTTAAGGTGATGTTGCACTGACCTCTATTGGTCAGTTATTTTAACGACAGACAACATCAAACCATCACCTGGTCAACAGTGTTTCATGATTTATTGTACTGTAATGTATTGTTCTGTTCAATATCAATCAATCAATCAATCAATGTTTATTTATATAGCCCAATATCACAAATGTTACATTTGTCTCAGTGGACTTTACAGTTTGTACAAAATATCAGTATGACAATACGACACCCTCTGTCCTTAGACCCTCACATCGTACAAGGAAAAACTTCCGAAGAAAACCCACAGTTTAAAGGGAAAAATGGGAGAAACCTCAGGGAGAGCAACAGAGGAGGGATCCCTCTCCCAGGACGGACAGACGTCAATATGAGTCTTTACTAAAGTTTGGAGACCATTGGTCACATAACCATGGAAGCCAAGTTCCCATATACAGTACATTGCACAAAATGTCAAGGGGCCCTGTCAAGTAAACGTGTGAACATTTTTAAGCTGCTTATGTGAGTTAACCCAGCACACCCCAGCAGTTATGGCTCTAACCCCACTTTAAATGTTTTGCCAACACTGTCACATGTTCTAAATGTTTTAAAATGCATTCTTCCTGAATTAAAGAAACACCTGTATGAGAGGATATTGATTTTAAATTGAAATGGTTTGTTCATGCAAACAGACACATTTAGAAGAAACTGAACACTAAATGCAATGCTCCTCTATTATCAATCCAAAATCTAACTGTGGGCCCTCAGAGACCCATATTAGTAAAACCATAAAGTTTAAGAGTGTTAAAGAGTGCAGTGAACTGAGGGTGCTTTGCCTTTCCGCTCATTTCTCTTCTCCTCACAACGAAGCACAAAGCCGATTGGAAGTGAACTGCTTCCCCGGCTGCTTTTCTAAAGGCAGAGGGGGCACTGCAGTGAACAACGGGCACTGCCGTTCAACCCCCGGCCCTACAGGAAGTGCTGTAGGGTTGCTATGCAGCTCTGCTTTCAAACCACAAGAACTCCGGGATTCCTGTTAACAAATGATGGCAGTATGGCAAACCATTTGAGCAGGCCCTCCAGAAGGGATACAGTAAGAATAGATCAAGGGTGGGATGAAAGAGAGTTACAGTAATGGTTTATCCCTGGCTTCAAAGTAGTGTTGGGTGCATGGCTTCGTCTCCTTTCTTCCTCTCGTTTCCTCTTTCCTTAGTCCTTTCTCTTTCCCCCTCCACTTTCTCTCTGTCTGTCCCTTCTGAAGTTGTTCCCGCCATTCTTCCCTCAGGGCTCTCTCGTTGCTTTAGTCTTTTTGTGTCTCTAGTTTTTGCCCACATTCAACCTCCTTTCACTTCCACCCAATGGCCCATCTCCCCTTCCGTCATAGTTTACATTTTCATTTCCTCTCTTGTAATTTCCACTTCTAAAACTTCAAACATGAGTGTATCTACATGCTGTACAAAAGACAATCCAATAGCACCTCAGTAGATCATATGAGTATGCCATACCACCAACCCGGTATCACGGCAAGACGTGAACATGTGACGATTTACCATGCTGGGAGACGTGAACATGTCACGGTTTCGTCCCCTTCAAACGTGACAGCTACACGGTATTGTTAACCCATGTTAACCAGTGGAGAAATAACCGGAAATACCAAGCAAATGCTACCCCGACGTAATGATTTATTTTTTCATAGTCACACTCGATTACAGCGATGTTCTTGTTGCCCCAGCTGGTCGACACCTCTTTTAGCAGAAACAAAGGCTACATTAATGTATTAAATCGATGTTAATCCATGCGTGTGGATGTGGAATTAACGGACGTGACGTTGTGCGATTGAGTTGCCAAGCAACAGCTTCGGTTCATGTTAATTTACAAACTATTCAACTACAACTGTAGTTATATTTAAAAACATGTTAGAAGGCCTCACGAAATACTTTAATGCACATTAAAATGTAAATGTGAAGGAATGTGTGTATAACAAAATACATCGGTCATTAAACGAAACCGGAAACAGACGTAGGCAAGATCCTCAGCTCGATGATTGCATGGTTATCCGCAATGCATGCTGGGATTTGGTGTTTATGTGATGTGAAATCTGAAAACGTTTTTAAAAAATACAATAATACTTTATTCCGAGTGTGCTTGCTTTTCTCTTTGAAAGTCATCACATAACGGCTTTGTAATACACGGTTCGGCTGCATTAAATATTACATATCTGCCGTAATTCTCTATTCCCTGCTGAGAAGACTTCTAGACAAACAGGAGAACTGCCGCCAAAACTGAAAACGTGACGTGGATCATATATAAGCAATTAAACAGCATCTTACATTTATTTTCACACAATACGTCTCTTTGCAGTATCAACACTAATTCGGCTGACTTTTATATTTGATCCAATTGGTAGATAGGCTGTATTTACACCATAACCGTGCAGAGCTGATAGAAAGGCACACCTGGTGGTCAAAGCACGTTATTGAATTGTATTATTTTATTATTAGATATTAATAGGAGGATGTGCAAAACAGACAAACTAATAAGGCTTAATTTAAACATTAAAAAGTACTTTAGGTTAAGGTCTTATTTTGAATAAGAAAAAAGCTTTAAGAAGAATATGGAGGGATGAAACCCTCTTGAAACCGCAGGTCCTTCCTTCCTGCAGCGGTCAGACTTTACAACCAGCACTGCCCCTTGTAGACCCTCCTACACACACCACAACACAGACTATAACACCCCTTGCTGCTAAATACAAACCAACTTTGTGCAATATGTGCTATATGTGCAATATATATATGCCATTAATAACTGTGTAATTTACACCTGGCCACTAAATCAATGTATATGCCGTTTTGTTTTTGATCTGTATTTTTGAAAATTATGTAACTTTTTATCTTTTTTTTAGCATATTGTTTATTATATTATAACTTAGTACTTTTTTAGCATATTGTTTATTTTATTCTAACTTAGTACTTTTTTAACGCATGTAAGATATGCAACACTAAGCTGTCTGTAGCTCTTTCCTGCTGTAACACTGCACATTTCCCCTCTGTGGAACTAATAAAGGTATTCTGATTCTGATTCTTTAATGGTCACACATGCAGAGCACACAGCACACACAGTGACATTTGTATCTACAGATAAATATTAAGCCTGACAAAGTACTTAACGTCTAATATATTGCTTTCCTGCAATGTTAACTATGTTTAAGCACTTATTTGTTTATTATTTGTTTATTATTAAACTGATATTATACATATGTATTATACTCGTATAAGATGTATGTAGATAGTATAAGAAATGTGCAGAATGACAGTTTAATGGTGGAGTATACACACATATTGATAGATGTCTTGTAATGCACTGTTGAGGAACCTGCGACCCAAGTTTGTCATTCATTGCATAACTACACAGTAGTTGTGTATAATATGATATGTCAATAAACCTTAGCTTATGAAATCTTGAAAGGGATGTTCAAACTAGTCATTATATACAGTCTTTAATGAACTATTAGTAGAGAATAACGAGTAATGAATATACTTTATAGAGATCCTATTAATATCTAATAATAGATAATAAAATTCAATAACGTGCTTTGACCACCAGGTGTCCCTTTCTATCAGCTCTGCACGGTTATGGTTTAAATACAGCCTATCTACCAATTGGATCAAATATAAAAGTCAGCCGAATTAGTGTTGATACTGCAAGGAGACGCATTGTGTGAAAAGAAATGTAAGATGTTGTATAATTGCTTATATATTTATGATCCACGTCACGTTTTCAGTTTTGGCGGCAGTTCTCCTGTTTGTCTAGAAGTCTTCTCAGCAGGGCTCTATAAATAGAGAACTACGGCAGATATGTCATATTTAATGCAGCCGAACCGTGTATTACAAAGCCGTTATGTGATGACTTTCAAAGAGTAAAGCAAGCACACTCGGAATAAAGTATTATTGTATTTTTAAAATACGTTTTCAGATTTCACATCACATAAACACCAAATCCCAGCATGCATTGCGGATAACCATCCAATCATCGAGCTGAGGATCTTGCCTACGTCTGTTTCCGGTTTCGTTTAATGACCGATGTATTTTGTTATACACACATTCCTTCACATTTACATTTGAATGTGCATTAAAGTATTTCGTGAGGCCTTCTAACATGTTTTTAAATATAACTACGGTTGTAGTTGAATACTTTGTAAATTAACATGAACCGAAGCTGTTGCTTGGCAACTCAATCGCACAACGTCACGTCCGTTAATTCCACATCCACACGCATGGATTAACATCGATTTAATACATTAATGTAGCCTTTGTTTATGCTAAAAGAGGTGTCGACCAGCTGGGGCAACAAGAAAATCGCTGTAATCGAGTGTGACTATGACAAAATAAATCATTACGTCGGGGTAGCATTTGCTTGGTATTTCCGGTTATTTCTCCACTGGTTAACATGGGTTAACAATACCGTGTAGCTGTCACGTTTGAAGGGGACGAAACCGTGACATGTTCACGTCTCCCAGCATGGTAAATCGTCACATGTTCACGTCTTGCCGTGATACCGGGTTGCATACCACAGTAGAACAAAGTAAAAATCTACATTCCTACCCTATATTACCATCTCACAGATTAAAATATATAACTGACTTTTTTTATTGATTATGGATGGTTTAGTTACTGAGCTTCCCTAAACCAAAGGGGAAATGTCGATAAACATTAAGAGGGGCTTACATTTTCAAAACATGACCATGACCATGATCGAAAAAGGAAAATTATTAGGAACCAGAACAACTTGAACCTGACCACATATCAAGATTAAATGGAGCTAGGGTGGAAAATGTAAATGAATGAATTAGTTAGTTAAATTAATTAGGTTTATTTTTGGACCGCAGAATTTGGAAGGATGCTAAATAAATGAAACCGAGTGCATAGCCATGCAGCCGTACTGTGAGACTGTGCTTTGAGCTAATGTCATCAAAAATGCCAACTTCACCATCTGTTGGAACATTGCGGGTATATTTTGCATCCAAAAAACAACCAAGTGGGAGTGAAGAAAGCTCTAAATTCACATCCCCATTAAAACAGGGGAACCTGCCATTAGCCTTTAAAAAAGAAAATCAAGTTTGCAAATAAACTAGAGAGGGCAAAAAGTGGAGTGTACACCAGGATAAATTGATAATCTAATCTGATATGACATAATATGGTCACTGGCAACTGTCAGGCCCCAACTAAAGACACATGACCTTTAATAATAAAAGGCAAATAGGAAATTCAATTTCATACAACTTCAGGAAGGTTCTTCTCTGCTGTTGAGTTATGAATAAATGGGAAATTGGTGCATCAAATAATGCATCCAGCTTATTTAAAGCAGAAACTAACCATACAGGATCCAATGTCAACCCACCAATCTGACAAAATCCTATGGGAAACACTTGGTGAAGCCAGTCAGACTGCCTATTGGGAGCACCAGATGGAGGGGAGTGCACCAGCATCCACCCTCCTGCTAATTGTGCTTTCTGATACCTGATGCCATAGCATTGTCAAGGCATTGTTGAGTGAATTAGGTTGATCTTTAACACACAGGTGTGGTGTGGCTGCAGCAGCTCCGGTTCAGGTTAGGTTAGTTTATTTTTGTTCCCAAAGCTAAATTCAATTTTTGACCCATAAAAAAAAAAAAAGAACTGACAAGACAAGATCAAAAATAATGAAGGCTCCAATATTTACTTTGACCACTAAAATAAAAATAAATAAGCTAGACACTATCTTTGAATGGTCTTAGAAAAGCAAAAGACAAAAAATCGGCATGGGTTGTCGGCCCTCATTTTGGTACTCGTCCTTTACTTAGATCTCACTTACACTTATCAGTTTCTGGACTGAATCTTGCATTGTTGCAATACAATCACATTCATAAAATATGTAAGAAAAGGACGGACGGACGGATAAAGAAATATGCAGCCTTGTTTTCAGAAAAAAAAGAATCTCCTCAAACAAAACATCTTGAATTGCTTTGCTTGTTTGTATTAAAAACAACTACACTGTAAAATCAGACTCAAAAAGATGCAGAGAGGAAGAGGAATCTTCACATTCTCTATTTTATTTAAGGATGAATGATCAATTTCGAACATACTGTATGTTGTTGTCAACAATGTTCCTCCCCCAACGTCCACCTGAAAGACAAGACCTCGTAGTATTTCTTTAACTGTTTTATTTTACTTATTCACTGACAAAGTTGCCAGAAAACTCACAAAAGCTCTACACTGTAATACAATAATACAGTAAATAACTACCAAATGTTTTCTTCAAATTAAGAAAAAGAACAATTTCTTGGCTTGGCTAAGTCTTTAAAATGTTACATCCCTATTAGTTTTGTCTTAAAAATGCTAGTTTAGTCTTCTGAAGCCAGCCTCTGAGGAGCCAGGTTTGGTGGATTTTCATCAGACGATGTCAAATGCATGGAGGTCAATGGCCAAGCCCATTGTCCAAGGGCAGAGGATGCTTGTTCTCAACCTCCAGTGAACCTTCAACCACTGCATCTTCTTGCTCTCCCCCCCCCCATTATTCTCCACTTAATACATATACTCGTCTTCCTTCTGTTCTACCTGTAGCTCCTCCTTCATTTTCCTCCCACTTGACTCCTCTCCCTATTCTTGTCACTGTACTGAGATGAAGTGATTTGTATTTGTTTACAGCACAACTCCTCCCCTTATCCCACCACAGTATTTTGGCCCTTCCCCCTGCATCTCCTCCTCATTACACTGAAGCCAGTGTTTCAGCTTGCCTTCCTGTCGCCAACAAAGCATCTCCTCTCTTTGTTGGGGCCTCCTTTTGGAGAGGGAGGCCGCACTCCAAGTTAATTGTGCATGCGTTAGCATTCGCCTGCGGCAACTTAACAACTTCACTCCTTAAACTGTAGATGAAGTGGTGTGGTGTGAGTGTGTGTTTTTGTAACGTTTGTTTTTCTTTTCCGTTTAAGGCTGTAGACACATCGCTAAATGCAGCAGAAACGTTTATTCTCTGAGGAAACAAGCTCAAAAGGTAGATCAAGATGTAGAATTATTCACATTCGAGTCAAAGAGAAGGGAAGATTATTGTTCATTTACATTCCTCATAAACAGCATACAGCATGTATGGAAACTGGTAATACAATTTAAAATGGTTGGCTTGTTAATGTTTGCTCTTTAACTCAAAGTGTAGCTGAGGCTGATGGGAACGACATTAGTTGTGAATATGAAAAAGGAAAGTGTGTAGTAGTCCATGGCAACCAATTCAATAATTTCACACAACACAAATGTGAGCCTCATGGTGTTGGTCAGCTGTCTTCAAAGTCATTAGGATAAATCCTCAGGGAACCATGAATATCTGTACTTAAAATCAGTAATTATTTATTTTTTTCTAATAAAAACAAACATGAGACTGTCCTTGTGAAAACTGATTACTTTACAGATAAAGAGTTCCCATAGAAAGACATGTTCAAATGTTACACATAGGGTATATTAAATAAATAAATACAAAGTCCAGAACAATGCTCCGATTAGAAAAGGGTCATACTTGCCTAACATATTTGGCAAGGGAGTCTTGTGACTGCAAATGCTTTGGCCACAAACTATCCGAAAGACTATTTATTGAGTGATTAAGATGGTTACAAACAGCCTTTTCTATGTCATCATTTTGTTTAGTGGTGATAACTGAGTTTGATATACAGTATATCCCCATGACAAATAATATTGCAGAGGTTTTGTGAGAGATGTTTAACATCAGGCCACCAATACCTTTCAGTAATAACCTTATTACCGCTTTAAATTGGTTCCATTTGTTGGTTAGTCTCTTAAAATGATCGTACCGATTTCTGTAAGTAAGTTCCTGACCTTTTTGTGGAACAAAAAACAAGTTCATGCTGTTATGAGGATTAAGTTCTAATCAGACAGTGATTGACAGGCACTCCCCTAATGCGGCTTTCACACCAGCGCTTTTCCCTTTCTAGCTCCGAGCTAGAGCTTTTCTGGTTCAGCTCCGGTTTCCCTTTTCTGCTCCCGCTCTGTTCACACCGCCCAGCACCCGACTGGTGCTGCCGCTGCTGCGTCATGACGTCACCGTTTACATCGCTGATTTTCTCCCCAACGGCATTACGGCGCTCACAACAACAACAACAACAACAACAACAACAACAACAACAACAACAACAACAACAACAACAACGGGGAACTGCGTCGGGTCGATGATCGTGTTGCTTTTAATCACACGAAGCCAGAATAAATTGAATAACGACTTCTCCAACCTTATACTTTGCTCCAGAGTGCCGTGGTTCATTGTTTATTAATGTGTTTCTGCAGCATTTACCGACCGCTGCAGTGTTGGCTGCTCTTCCACGGGAGTTTATTCTCCCGTTAGCTCCCGGTTAGCTCACACTGCAGCGGCCGCTCTAAAGTATTCACTGTCCGACTCACAAGCAGCTGATACATATCCCCAGTTCCCCTTAGCCTAAGTGAATGTGTGTCAGTCTGAATTGACGCTGTTTGGCATCACAACGCTGTTATGAAAGTTTCTCTGGTATAAAATGGGTGATGTTAGCATAGCAACCGAAGCTAAACTGACTACTTGCTATTGCTATCCTATTGTGGCATAAACCGTTTTCTACAGGCACATTATTACTAAAAATGTTAGCAAACACCAAACTCCAACTACAACATTTATAGATAAATTGATTTAGCAAAATGAAATCTTATGTAATTCAAAATGTGACAAAAGAACAATGATTTGTCTTACACAAGATTGTGGTCTAACAGAATGACTCTTGACCTCCTGGGGTCAAATAAATTGGATGCTGATCATCCTTAACATGTGGCCTGAAAAACAAAAGGACCTCTTAATCATTAACACAATGGACTCTCAGAGATGAGATCTAGCCATGAGGTGGCTGACTTTAAAATGAACTGTGACAAAGAAACCACATGCGTGTGGGTACATTATAGTTTAGAAATATAACACAAAACAACACTACATTAAAAATAATAACCATTCAAATGAGCTTTGGTGAAAAGCATGAAAAACAAAACAACTTAATCTACTCTCATTGTTCGTGTACATCTTTACTCCAACTATTTCACCATCTAGTAATGCCAACTGGCTGGCTAACTAGCTTAGCAGTATAGCACTAACCTCATGTGACTGGGGGAAGGGGAGGGGAACACTCAACATGTGCAGATAAAAACCCACACTGCTTGGAGACTGAGTTCAATACAAATTAAATCATACGACTTGTAGTCTGGCTTCAATAAAAATGTAACCAGACAAGGCCAGTTCATAACACTTAGAGCTGAACTTCACTGTTGTATGATCAATACAACTCCTAAATAACATTACAATATATATTTCTTACAGTGAGTTTGTTATCTAATGTTTAACAAATTCTCCTCTTTCTATGTCCAATCTAGGTGGAATAATCCACTATTATATTTAATTTGAATCGAACCTTAACCTCAATGTACTTCATATACTCAGTAAAACCTCTTTTTACTTTCCCTCAACGTTACTGTATGTAATTAAATTCCTCTGAAATATAATTAAGTACAATTCTCAGTTAATGACGAATACCACGAAATTCACAATGCAATGCAATAGTAACAATCAGTTCTCAAAACTTCTCATAAAAACCACAATGTGACGTAACTGTATCCCACAAAAACTATGCTAAAAACAACAAATTATAGTTTCTTATTTATTTAAATATCTACCACCTCAAATCACATATTGATCTATTCATTTTCAATGTTATTCACTTCAACTTCAGATCACTCGTTGATTATTCACTCCTTGTTTTAAATGCACTCCTTTTTCTTCAGACATTAAAGAAGAGAGCAAACAGGAGAGAGAAAAAAAGGGGGGGGGGGAATACTCTCACAGACACCCCGGCTGGAGCTGTCAGGCATTTCAGGAGAAGGTGGGCTTTCTTGAAACAAGAATGACTTCGTATTTCTTTATCTGACTAAGGTTATTCTATGTTCAATAATATCTTCTATTTATTCACAAGCACATAAATATATCCTCCTCGCTGTCTGTTCAGCTTTTAAGATGCGATATTTCTTTCAACAGAATGGGCGTTAAACACAACAGAACAAGACAGTGAGAAATCCGTTCATTTCAATGGCTTTTGAAGTTGGCGTTTCTGCTCTTGGATTTTTTACATATAATACAACTGCAGTTCCTATGAGACTGGAAAGTATTATTCAGATTGGTCACGGAGGGAGACTCAATACTACCATTTGACCCCCCCAGGAAGTACAGCCTGTGAGAACTCAATATCTACACTAAGCTAGAGACGCTATGCCCTTCCAGCCGTCAGAGACTCAATACCTGACGCTGAAAATACTTCGCTGCTTCACTTGTAGCTAACGAGTTTAGCCGTATGATTCTGACAAATCTACGAAGCTTTTAACCGTTGCTTAATTTATTTTATAACTTACCTACCTATGCTAAAATATGTATTGCATTATACCGTCAATACTATGACACTGGGAAATATCTTTGACAACTCTAAAATGTAGCTTTAGCCAATTACAGACTTTCGATAGAAACAGGCGTCCGTTTTACCTTTCAGTTGTAGGATCCTGGTTTTAGTTGTCATAAATTATTCCAGGCATCTCCCTCCGTCCGCTGGCTGCTAGTGTTTTCCTCTAAAAAACCCTACTCATGACGTCACCACGTCGGCACGTCCTCACGTCACCACGTCATCACGTCATCACGTCGGGTCCACCATTTTGTAGGAGCAGATATCTCTGCTCCGCGCCGATCCTATATGAGTTTGTTTTAAAAGAAGGAAAACTCAAAACAACCAGGATAGGGGTTAAACAATAATCTGTTTTAATGATAAAAGGTAAGAATACAATACACTTCTCAAAGGGGTAGGCCCACCCCCTGCTCTGGTCCAAATGCCGGGAGAACCTCATCATCTTGACGGCAGGAGAAAAAGAGACCAGACACAAGGACTCAACAGGAGATATTGTAAAAACAACAGGAGGAGCTGTGTGCATGGTCCTCCCATACAGGTAATCTATTGGCCCATATACAAACGATGGGCTTTCGTAGCGTATCAGCGCGCGCCAGCCGAGATGATCCGGAAACAGTCTCTCAGTTTGAAGCAAAACAAACACATCTGGCGTTCACTGTCTCGTATTACTGCAGCTTTCATACACACACATTCTTCAGACTTCTGTCTATAGCATATGTCTATATAAGGATATTTCCTCTCTGTCCCCTACACTTCTCAATGACAGGGAAGTTTTCACTCCTCATATCTGCAGCTTTTTGTTCATATAAACTGCCACTATTAATTACAAAGTAATTAAGTACACACATGAATATATAAAAACACACTTCTTATATATCAGGGGACATTAAGATGAATATACCAAAAATACGCTGTATCAAACTTTCACTTCAAACTTTCAAGTTACTTCAATTTTCGCTCAATGCTCACCTTTCCACTTCCTGCGAGGGGGGGCTGCCTGCCCGACCTTATGTTACGGCTGCGCCGCGGCAAAAATAGGATCCATCCTAATTTTAGAGAAGCTCTTCGCCGAGCCGCTTCTGGGCCGAGCCGCTTCTGGGCCGAGCCGCTTCTGGGACGCTTCTGGGACGCTTCTGGGACGCTTCTGGGACGCGTCTGAGCCGTAACGCGGCGCGTGTGGTGGAATAGCACCCATTGACTAGAGTGGCCACGATCTTTACGACCGCCGCGGTGCAGCCGTAACGCGGCGCAGCCGTAATACGGCATAACGCGGCGCAGCGCGGCGCAGACGGACCCGGTGGAAACTGGGGGTTAGGGTTGTCTGCCATGAGAAGGGTGTGTTTGTGTGTGTGTGTGTGTGTGTGTGTGTGTGTGCGTGTGTGTGTGCGTATGCGTGTGTGTGTGTGCGTGTGTGTTCTGACACTGAAAAGCCAAGGGGCTTTATTGAAATCTAGGCAGTCAACATTGAACAAATATACTAAAGTGCCTGTCTTTGTAGAAGACAGTGCAAAACCCTTTTTCTTTTGGATTATTCGTTTTCTCCTGTTTTAAGTTAGAGTAGGTAAGAAGCCTGTATATTTATTTTTCTCCTTCATTAGGTAAGATTTTGTGTTAAAGGTTAGTTTGTTTTATGGTTTTGCTACTCCCGTTTTGTTAAATTTGTAATCAGACTTTCAGCATGTTTTTTTTGTTGTGAAAGTATATTTTTGTTGGATTCTGATTTGGTAAATTAAATTTACCAAACGACATTCTCTGTCTCGGCGTCCTTTGTCTTGAGAGTGGGAAAAGTGGGGAGAGAGCAAACTTTGTGCTGGGCCTAGGTTCCCCTAGGCCTGGGCGTAACATAATTGGGGGCTTGTTCATCCGGTCTTTCCGTTTTTTTTCGTCGTGTCGGGTAAGCCTCGCTATGTTTTTTCTTCTTGTACATTTTTGTATCTCTGGTTGACGGTTTTTTTTCTTCTCTATTTTGAAAATTAACATGGCTTTTTGGGGAAGGCTGGCTATTACCGTCAGGGGCGCCGTAAGGGGGTGAAAAGTTAGGACGATTCTAAGGGCCCGTGACTGACAGGGGCCCAAACTATTTTATAACATTAAGAAAAAAATGTTTAAGTAACCAATGTGATATCTTTTCATGGGGCCCAAAATCCCTGGCGGCGCCCCTGATTACCGTGCGTTTTGCAGAAATGATATTGTGGCTCCCTTGACGGGTTTAGCAAGTCCTAAAGTCCCTTTCCAGTGGTCGTCGTTATGTCAGTTGGCTTTCGAGGCCGCCAAGGCGGTCCTCTGTAGTGCCCCGGCACTTGCTGCTCCAAACTTCACCCGCCTTTTTAAGCTGGAGGTAGACGCGAGTGCGCTAGGTGCGGGCGCAGTACTCCTGCAGCAGGAGGATGAGCGGGACATTGATCATCCGGTCTGTTTTTTTCTTCTTTTGAAGAAGTTCAAGAAACACCAGCTTCATTACAGCACCATCGAAAAAGAGGCCCTGGCTTTACTTTTGGCGTTACAGCACTTCGAGGTGTAGGGTCGAGTTCTGTGCCAACTGTGATTTTCTCAGATCACAATCCTCTCGTGTTTCCGTCTCGGATGCAGCATGGCCGTATCTACAATTGAGGCCCCTCCTCGACTCCCCTCCTCGACTCCCCTCCTCGACTCCTATCCTCGAGACTTAGTACCGCCCACAGGAGATGCGAGCGGAGGAGCCGAGGAGGGGAACCGAGGAGAGAGGAGGGGAAGCAGCAGGCGGTTAGAGAAATGAGAACTCCTCTCCTCTGAGCGGTCATTTTAAAGAGACGTCCATTAATGATGACAGGAGGCACAGCAGCCCTCTGTCTGATAGACAGATGTGTTCATGACCACTTATATATTTATTTGATTCATTCACAGTGCGGTATAATGAGACAATAACAGGCTACAGATGCGGACACACACACACACACATATATATATATATATATGTATATATTTATATAAATATATACAATTTCAGAATCAAACAGACCTCTCTGGTCGCTACAATGAGGAAAATAAATTACGGGCCAAAAGTTTTATTTACAAGTATTAAAAGTAAGCAGAGGACACCAAACCAACTGAGACCTGTCTGTCCGCTGCATCTACACACACACACTGTAGGCCTACCACACACACCTACACATAATCAGGCTACAGCCGTTGTGTATTTTATTATGTGAAGCACTGAATGGTTTTAGAAAAATATCGACTCTTTGTTTGTAGATATCTACTAAACTAAAGCAAATAAAGAGAGTAGGCCTATTATACTGAGTGATATATATTATACACACTGCTCTGCTTTCTGCACGGACCTCACAGCTGTTCTCACTGTAAACATCGCGTCGCGATGAAAGCAGTTTCTAAAATAATATCCAGGGGATGCATGCAGAGCTGTCATTGGCTGAGATAAGTCCGGCCGTGCGTCACGACTCTTTGAAACATCTCTGTTTCCGGAAATGCATCCGCGAAGGAGCCGTGGAGGACCGTGGAGGACCCATCAGTGTATCCTCAGTTAGAGCTCCTCCAGAGAGCCTCCTCGATGCTCGATGCTTGGTTCTCGAAGTGCATTTAGAGAAATGAGATGTCCTTCAACATGGCGCGCTAAAATTCATTTCCGGGTCACTACCGGAGGACCAAGGAGTCGAGGAGGGGGATTTGATCTCCTTAGTTACAATGTTGTCCATTTTAGACAAAGGCTTATTATGGAGTCAGATTTGGGTCAATATTCTAGCGTGCAAAACAAGCTACTCACGAGCGGAACATGTGCTTTTACACGCGCATTAAATGACCCTTGCGCGCAGATTAAACCCCCGCGAGCGGCTATGTGCTCGCTCGCGAGAGAGACAGCCCTCTTGCTCCCTCGCGGGAGTGTCAGCCTCACTCGCTCGCGGAGTCTGTCTACGCGCGCGTGAAAAGTTTCTGGCACTTTGGGGCGGAGCCACTGTATGGAGTCAGATTTGGGTCAATATTCTATCAAATGAATTGAGATATATATATATATATATATATATATATATATATTAGCTGTACACTTTACGAATATAATAGTTTTGTATGGACACATTTACCATTCAATCTCGTCCAACTGATCTTGCAGCTGTCACTCCTCGGCTCTTGGTAGTTCAGGCATTTATCAAACCTGGCAACTCCGGGCTTCCTGGCAGCTGTCAATCAAAGTCCAGTGGCTCCGCCCCAAAATGCCAGAAACTTTTCATGCGCGCATAGACAGACTCCGCGAGCGAGTGAGGGGTTTAATCTGCACGCGAGAGTCATTTTATGCGCGTGTAAAAGCACATTTTCCGCTCGTGAGTAGCTTGTTTTGTGCCCTAGAATATTGACCCAAATCTGACTCCATACTCTGGACTTTGATTGACAGCTGCAAGGAAGCCCGGAGTTGCCAGGTTTGATAAATGCCTGAACTACCAAGAGCCGAGGAGTGACAGCTGCAAGATCAGTTGGACGAGATTGAATGGTAAAGTTGTCCATAAAAAACTATTATATTCGTAAAGTGTACAGCTAATATATATATACATATATATATACATATATATATATATATACATACATATATATACATATATATCTTAATGAATTTTATATAAAACAATATATTTTTGAGTGGGCTGTATCTGTCGAAAACTGCTGTCTGCTGTATGCACCTCCCTTACGAAATGAACTATAAATGAATTATAATATTACTATAGTATACTATAAGAGTTGTATAGTGTCCTTTAGTAAGTTTGTATTTTTCACCAGCTATAGTATTACTATAGTTTTTTCTGTAGTGCCATTTTATTAGCTATAGTAGCCCTATAATATTTCAATAGTAATACTATGTATCTAGATCTTTGTAGTATTCCTATATTATTTTAAATAGTATAACTATAGTATAATATATAGTATTTCTGTAGTTGTTTTTTGAACACAAGAACACTCCTATAGTAATAGTATGATGTTGTCATAATGAATGCATATTATTACTATATATATTATTGTAAAAGTATTGCACTCCTAGAATTAATGTGTAATTTTTTTTATATCAAATTAATTTATATATATATATATATATATATATTAGCTGTACAATTTACGAATATAATAGTTTTTTATGGACAACTTTACCATTCAATCTCGTCCAACTGATCTTGCAGCTGTCACTCCTCGGCTCTTGGTAGTTCAGGCATTTATCAAACCTGGCAACTCCGGGCTTCCTTGCAGCTGTCAATCAAAGTCCAGTGGCTACGCCCCAAAGTGCCAGACATTTTTCACGCGCGCGTAGACAGACTCCGCGAGCGAGTGAGGCTGACACTCCCGCGAGGGAGCAAGAGAGCTGTCTCTACTTATTATATTTACAGCCCTAATAACATTCATTTTCTGGGCTCAATATGTGTCTTGGCTGTTTTCGTTGTGATCGCTAAATTCACCTTGTTCAAACACTGACCCAGATCGCTGGATCGCTAGAAACACCGCTGTCATCAGGCTGGCAAGGTAGTGATGTGTCGGTCGCGAACGAGCCGGCTCAAAGAGCCGGCTCTTTTAAGTGAACGACGGGAGCCGGCTCGCACCCGCGAACGAGACGTTTTTTGTTGTTGTTGTTGTTGTTGTTGTTGTTGTTGTTAAGTAATACAAGACAGAATGATATGATGATCTCCGTATGCGCTCAGAACAGTCTCATAATACACACATGCACACAGAAGGATTCACACGTGTATTTCATGATCCACACTTGTGTTTTTCAATGCACACACAAATGTGTTCCGTTTCATATAGGCCTACATGTAAATAAAATCCAAATACAGAAAAAAGTTTTACATGTGTATTTTTGATCCTCACATATTTGTTTTCCGTTTAAAACCGCTGCACCTGCAAACACAACCCGCTTTCTGTGCACGGATCGCTGTGCATTCGTGTGTGGGTTTTTTTAGACTCCCCTGACGGTCAGCCGATTCGTACTTGTAATTGTTTCTATCTATAGCCAATCAGATGTCTCCTTCATTCTAAGCCAATCACATGAGCGCGCCCCCACGAGGGTAGATTTATTGCGTTCATGACACGATACGCATTTTGCGTAGTCCGGTCAGCTCGCTAAACAGAGGGCGGAGCTTCAGGTGATTATGCAGAGCTGCGTGCAGGGCCGCCCCTGGCCAACTTGGGGCCCCAAGCGACATTGTGAGATGAGGCCCCCCCCCCCCCCCCAACCGACAGTTGTTTTTGGAAAGTAGGCTACTTTGCAAATATAATTCCTGTTTATTATTATTATTATCAACACAGTTACTTTTGTATACAGTGAGGTAAATGGTAAATGTGCATGTATGTCGTTCAGTATGCGTTTACAGGTGAATACGTCTGCCTTTCCTGCCAAATACTAGCCTCAAAAAGATTAAAATATAATGAATGCAAATAAACTACTTCTACTAATAATAATAATCATAATCAATTCAATAATAAAAATACTATATTATTTTATTATAATATATTTGTAGTATAGTCAAGACAAAACATGCTTATGACATGCTCAAAAACTTAAATCTGTATTCAAACGTAGTTCCCTCTGTCAGCAATGTATCAACAACTACACACACATTTCTATCAGTATTTATCTGTGTTGTGGTTGACATGATGATGACTGTTAGGAGTAAAAGTTTACTTTTTATTCATGTATTTTTTTTTTTTAATGTTTCTTTTATTATCTTTTACTGTTTATAAATGCCTTTGTCTGAATGTCTTTCATTTTTGTAAAGCACCTTGAATTGCCTTGTGTTGAAAGGTGCTATATAAATAAACTTGCCTTGCCTTGCCTTAAGGGGAGAGGCTGAGCATCACCATGAAATGTGCAAATTGACATAAAAGGGGAACAAATTCTCCATGTTTTTTAGGCTGCAAACTTGAACTGTTATGTAAGCCAACTAGACAGACAGTGTATCACTCTTCCTCCTGTACATTAGCAGATAAAAGGCATAACATACTTGAATGAATGTTAAATAAAGAATGCTGGAAATAACTGCATCTCCATTAGCCTGTATGCTCTGCAGAGACTGCCTTCTTCATGTCGTGATTTGCAGCTGATGTTTTAATATGGCAATTTGACTTATACAACATTCGCAAGTTGTACATTTGACTCATACAATAACCCACCTTCGAGTGGTGCTCTAGTTTCTTCATGTTTTTTTTTTTTTTCCCTCTTGCTTGCGCCGGACTGAAACGGTCTTTTCCCCGACATCTCTTCACCTGCACTTGGCCGTATCAAAGCCGTGATTGGTCAGATGTCGATTCATTGCAACGGTGTCGGGTTACAGACGTGCTCCCCTTTTCACCTCTCTCTCGCGGGGGGGTGCGCGGAGAACTGAGCTGAGAACTGCGCACAGCAGCTGAGGCGGGGGCCCCCATGCGCAAGGCGGGGCCCCATGCAGCCTGCGTGATTGGCCTGTAGGGAGGGGCGGCCCTGGCTGCGTGTCTCCGTCAGACTCAGCAGCTGATCTGATCTCTCTCTCGCGTCCGGTTATACTTCACTCGCGTTTATGTCCATATTGATCAGATCCAGCTCTCCTGATCGGCCTTTATAGAGAGCACCGATCAAACTATTAAGAGTGAATATCGGCCGACAATGACCGGCGGGGCTCCCCCACATTGACAGTTCACTGTCTAGCACTGGCTTCGTAGTACACTGATCGATTAGGCTAAGCTAACCTGTAGCTGCTCCCTCCACACTCACAACAACTTCATACAGACATAAATAAAGCTGTATTCGCCACACAGGAAACACACATTTAAAACGGTTTTGCTTGCCGTTTTTGTGTACACAAGCATTCATCAATGGTTAGGAAAGTGGCGCTGTACCTTAATAATATAAAAGATTGTATTTGCGTGCATTTCCTGTTCGGAAAGTGGCAATGTACTGAGAGTGGAGGTGTCCTGACATGAGCGCCTGCAGGCAGGCTCCATGGAACTGTCAGCTCCAGACTGCGCAAAATGCGTACATGAAGCGCTACGTCATGAACGCAAGAAATCTACCCTCGTGGAGGCGCGCTCATGTGATTGGCTTAGAATTGAGGAGACATCTGATTGGCTATAGATAGAAAAAATTACAAGTACGAATTGGCTGACCGTCAGGGGAGTCTCAAAAAACCCACACACGAATGCACAGCGATCCGTGCACAGAAAGCGGGTTGTGTTTGCAGGTGCAGAGGTTTTAAACGGAAGACAAATATGTGAGGATAAAAAATACACATGTAAAACTTTTTTCTGTATTTGGATTTTATTTACATGTATGAAACGGAACACATTTGTGTGTGCATTGAAAAACACAAGTGTGGATCCGGAAATACAAGTTTGAATCCTTTTGCAGATCATGAAATACAAGTGTGAATCCTTCTGTGTGCATGTGTGTATTATGAGACTGTTCTGAGCCCATCTCTCCGCGCTACAGCTGCTCCGTGCATGCATGCAGTGACATGTAATATCCAAGGAATAGAGACTGTTGGATGCTGCTGTTTTGAGCATTGCAATATATTTATTTGCACTATGTTATTTATTTATGATTATCCTTAGGCTTAGCAAAGATTTGATGTCAGCTGTTGCTGTCTTTTTTTCTATAGTTAATACAGAAATAGAGCCCTGCTGTTTTGTCAGGGCCTTTTCTTTAAATATAATTTGAAAATGTCGATACAGTAGCCCCTTTTTTTTAAAATGTCTATGCTTAAGTTTTTATAGGTGTTGCTATCTGTTTTGTGTAGCGTGGTTCTACAAGCAAGTCAGTGCATGCATTGGGTGGTATCAGAGAGTTACAAGGGTCTGTAAATGCAATGAAAACATTTGGCCACAGCAAATCATTTATATTAAACATGACATTTTTACTTTTGAAAACTTCAGTACAAAGGATGTATTGAATAATTTAAGTGATATATGTGTACACATATAAATCATTCATTAGTCAAAACAGGGCTACATTTGATTTAATTATAAAAAGGTATAATATGTGGTAAACTGAAGAGCCGTTTGGGAGCCGAAAGAGCCGGCTCTTCTTGGTGAGCCGAGCCAAATGATCCGGCTCACCAAGAAGATCCGGAATTCCCATCACTAAGGGCTGTTCCATGCTCTGCTCAACCTCCCGGCGGGAGGCTCCCGCCTTCCCCAATGGACTCAGTAGCGCCCCCTGCTGCCGTGGAGCATGTGCCAGCCACGGCGGAATATTACTGCCAAAAGTCACGTGACTTTTGGCAGTAATATTCCGCCGTGAGAAGAAAAAGTTTTAGCCCGCTAAAAAGTGAACCAGCTTCGTAATACCGGAAATCCCAGAAGTTTTCTTGCTAAACGAAAATCCTGCTTCGTAGTATATCCCCCAGGTTAGGTTGCAGGCTAAGAGCTCAACTCAGTGAAAGCACTGCCTGCTGACCAATCAGAGCTCAGTGTGCGAAGTTTAAAGCGATCAAGTCATATTACAGGAGAAAGGAAATACAGAAAAGCTGCCGTCGCAGGAAAGACGGCAGGCAAAAATCACCGACTGTGTGAACGTGAACATTAATAGAATATCACCTCCCATCTTCAGAGCAATCTGACTATTATAACATTAGCGTTAAGAAAGCTTACTTAAATATCTGCCACAACATAAGTAACCGGATCAGAGTAACATTAAGTACAGTCCGCGGCATATCACATCATAATGTATCATATATGTCCTTATCTGAGTCAGCTGAGCCGTATCTGGCCGTGCAACACTCACAGTGTCACATACTGTATGCAGAAGTATTATTTTAAGCAACACATTAAGTTGACGAAACACTCGAGACAAATGTAATTAAAGTCAGATCCACTCGTGTCTTAGACGGGGCAGTGATATCATAAACCTGTTAATGTACGCATTCAAACACTTTTTCTGTTACCAGCTGTATTCACCTTTGCAGGTGCAGCTATGTGGCTTTTATCCTGGATAAAGTGTGAGTCATGGATGTTTAAAGTTTAACTTCTTCATATGTCTAATATTATAGTTGACTTTTCATTCAGGAAGTATGACGCTGCGCTGTCAGTATGCTTCTCCATGTTTGTGATTGGTCGAATGCTCCAAATACCACCCCTTTCATGTGAACGCGCACCTAACTAGATAGGACACGGCTGGCTTGAGCGATCCACTTGATAACCAGCGTCGTAGTACCGTTTAGCGAGAGCGCGTATGTTTTGGATTAGGCCAACCGGCTAACTCAAACATATCCAGGTTAGGTTGAATCAGTTTCGTAGTAAAGGCCCCGGATCTTCATTCAGAAAACAGGCATTTTAAAAGTGATTTTGCCTGCCGTCTGTCTGCAGACTTGTCAAGCATTAATTCATGGTTTTTACTAACCGGTATCAGTATGTTGTTACTTCGGCATCATTTAGAAACGTGTATTACAATTTAATCACGGTAAAATATGTCCATTTTGTTGCTATAGCAACTCCAAGCTGGCACCGCCCCTGCTACAATGTACGGAAAAACAACTAAAGAAAAACTAAATAGTAATAATAATAAAATGTCACCTCTTCAAGGTTGTGTCTTCCTGGTCGAATGTACTTATTGTAAGTCGCTTTGGATAAAAGCGTCAGCTAAATGCAATGTAATGTAATGTAATGTAATGTCTCCACTGATCTGTGTTGTAAATGTGATTTATGTTTGTTTCCAATCGCTTTTTATAGTTAAAATCAGCAAATTTGCCGAGCTCCGCTACAACTACGCGGGTAGCGATGAGAAGTGAGGTAGGAACGAGCTCTTCCTCACGTAAGCCCACAGTAACTTGCTGGAGCGCAGGCACTAATTTAGCGCGGGCACTTATTTTGTGAGCGCGCTCCAGCCAGTTACTATGGGGTAAGGTGAGGCACAGATGAGCTCTGCCTCACCTCAGAATGCGTCACCCCACAGAAACTGGCTGGAAAGCGGGCACTAAGCGCATGCCTGTTACCATCTCACTGTAGGTCACCAATGTAATATTACATTTATCCTCGCCAGTCTCTAAACAACTTATTTCACGTATATATGATATTTAGGCTCGCCGTACAACGGCAATGAAAAAAGCACCAGGGGAGGCAGCCATAACCTCTGCCGCACTGAAGGGGGCGCACGTGAGCCCACAGGTCCTTGTTGCTACTGTTATTCTACACAGAGACGGACGCAAACAACAAACTTTTGAAACTAGAGGAAGATAAGGAGGACTTTTACAAAAAAGTAATAGAGATTGTTGTCCAGAAGGATAGCATGGACTTCATCTTCAAGTCAAGGTAAGACCACAATTGTAATGAAAATTGGATCTTACTAAGAAAGAACAATCCAATATTTAGATTGTGGGTATCCTTTTGTTGAACGGTCTGTTTAAAATGAATCGAAACATCAGACTAAAAAAGCTTTTGAAAATAACCGAATATTTCGATTAAGGTCAGAATATAATATTTGTAAATCTGACTCTGAAAGAGTCAGTGCCTCACCAGCCATGAACCTCACCGCACGTCACTGATACACACTGCTCTGCTTTCTGCATGGACCTCACAGCTGTTCTCTCTTTAAACATTGAGTCGCGATGAAAGCAGTTTCTAAAATAATATCCAGGGGATGCATGCAGAGTTGTCATTGGCTGAGATCAGTCCGGCCGTGCGTCACGACTCTTTGAAACATCTCTGTTCCCGGAAATGCATCCACGAAGGAGCCGTGGAGGACCGTGGAGGACCCATCAGTGTATCCTCGGTTTGAGCTCCTCCAGAGAGCCTCCTCGACGCTCGATCCTCGGTCCTCGAAGTGCATTTAGAGAAATTAGATGTCCTTCAACATGGCGCGCTGAAATTCATTTCCGGGTCACTACCGGAGGACCGAGGAGTCGAGGAGTCGAGGAGGGAGATTTGATGAAATGAGAAAGGGCCCGGACTTGTATCGGAGCAGCGGAAGAGTGATGAGGTATCTAGAGAGCTGAGTCCAGCGGGCTGTTTGTGTTTCTGTTCATCAGGACATCATATGATCAGCAGATCCTGTGTGAACGCACTACGTTAGTCAGTGGACGTCCGACAACATGCACACTAACTTATATTGCAGCTATAGGCTATACTTTGGTTTACATTGCGTGAATAAACTAGCTAGACTCTAGCTAGTTTATTCACGCACTCTCTAGCTGCTAGAGAGTTAAAGTGAATTACATTCAGGGCCGCCCCTCCCTACAGGCCAATCACGCAGGCTGCATGGGGCTCCGCCTTGCGCAGGGGGCCCCGCCCAGAGGGCCTCAGCTGCTGTGCACAGTTCTCCCCCCCCCCCCCCCCCCCCCCCCGCGAGAGTGAGAGGTGACAAGGGGAGCACGTCTGTAACCCGACACCGTTGCAATGAATCGACATCTGACCAATCACGGCTTTGATACGGCCACTATGCAGGTGAAGAGATGTCGTTGAAAAGACAGTTTCAGTCCGGCGCAAGCAAGAGGGGAAAAAAACAAAACATGAAGAAACTATAGAGCATCACTCAAAGGTGGGCTATTGTATGAGTTAAATGTACAACTTGCAAATGTTGTATAAGTCAAATTGCCAATTGCCATATTAAAACATCAGCTGCAATTCACGACATGAAGAAGGCAGTCTCTGCAGAGCATACAGGCTAATGGAGATGCAGTTATTTCCAGCATTCTTTATTTAACATTCATTGAAGTATGTTATGCCTTTTATCTGCTAATGTACAGGAGGAAGAGTGATACACTGTCTGTCTAGTTGGCTTACATAACAGTTAACGTTTACAGCTTAAATAACATGGAGCATTTGTTCCCCTCTTATTCATTTTTATGTCAATTTGCACATTTCATGGTGATGCTCAGCCTCTCCCCTTAACTCCTAACAGTCATCATCATGGTGATGCTCAGCCTCTCTCCTTAACTCCTGCAGTCATCATCATGTCAACCACAACACAGAGAAATACTGATAGAAATGTGTGTGTAGTTGTTGATACATTGCTGACAGAGAGAACTAGAATACAGATTTAAGAAATATCAGTTTTTGAGCACGTCATAAGCATGTTTTGTCTTGACTATATTACAACTATATTATAATAAAATAATATAGTTTTTATATTATTGAATTGATCATTATTATTATTATTATTATTATTATTATTATTATTATTATTAGTAGTAGTAGAAGTAGTTTATTTGCATTAATTATATTTTAATCTTTTTGAGGCTAGTATTTGGCAGGAAATGCAGACGTATTCACCTGTAAACGCATACTGAACGACATACATGCACATTTACCATTTACCTCATTGTATAAAAAAGTAACTGTGTTGATAATAATAATAAACAAGAATTATATTTGCAAAGTAGCCTACTTTGTTTCCAAAAAAATAGTTTTCACTCCTGTCGGTTGGGGGGGGGGGGGCTCATCTCACAATGTCGCTTGGGGCCCCAAGTTGGCCAGGGGCGGCCCTGATTACATTCATCCAATGTCAGAAGGATTACCTTTTAACAAACGTTATAATGGTTTTCTTTCATTTCAATTTGAGTAAAACATTGGAGATATAACATTGTATTGTTTTCTTTTTACACTGACTCAGATATAATGAAAAGACTACGTCAGTCGAAGCTCAGCTTTGGTAAGGAAGAGACAGGAAAGGCAGAGAGAAAGAGAAAGTGATGGAAGTCAGGGAGGAACTGCAGGTACAGTCGGACAGAAGAATGTAGGCTCAATAACCCCATCTATCTATCTATATATCTATACATCTATAACAATAGTCTTCATTTACAATAGGCATAAACGCATAATTGTAAAACAACATACATTAACATACAACATACAACATCTATTGCAGTTATGATGTCATAATAACATACAATTGTATAAAACACAATTTGCTTACATCTTTGTTCTCTTTTGAGAATCAAACAAAACAGATTTAAATTAAAAAAATAATGCAAGCGACAAGTGAGGAGGAGCAAAAAGTGAACAACGAGGGAGAGATTGAACAAAGAGAAAGAGTAGAGGATAGAGAGAGTAATGAACAGGATGAAGACAGAGAGACTAAAGAAGATGGAAGAGAGGCTGCAGGTTATGGAAAGGAGAGAGACATGGAAAATGAATGTTGACAATGTTTTGTGATCATTTTAGCCTCTTCTGCATGTCCAGATCATTAATAGTAACAATCAACTGATTCTTATGCATTACACTTTCAAAAATAATTTATGCTGACATTGTCAGCCCACTGACATGGTTTGAAATCAATATATTATCCAATGTGTGACCCCCCACAGGACTTAAAAAGCACCTAACTAGATCATGAAAATCCCAAAAATCGCGGGGGGTATCCCCCGAACCCCCCTAACATGTTTGGACCTCGGTATTTAGGAAATCCTGGATACGGCCCTGGATTCAGCTTTGAGTGCAATTTATAACTTTAAAAACCTAATGATATCAACAGTGGTGGCTGGTGGAACTTTTTCTAGGTAAGGCTGTGCCACATGCAATCAATTTCAACAAACATCCCGGTATGATTTAATGCAAAATAAACAGGAGTTTTCAGTGTTAATTTACCAGTCTTAAATTGTAATGCCTCCATAAACAATTTAAGCATTTGATACTGAGGACTGTGTACAAAAACTTAAAACAATGGCATTAGCAATACTCGTAAAAATGTATATATATGTATATATAATATATATATACATATAACGGTTTAAAATCGGTGGCGGTCTTCAGGCGCTCCTCCAGCACAGTGTACAGGAAGCAAAATCCACCAATCCCCTGAAAATGCCAGGGTTGACTGAAGAGTCAGTCTCGTCATGCCCACACAAAGCCAACTCAAAAGCCCCACAAAACTTCATTATTTTGGATAAAGTATGCCTGTTTTTTTCCACCTCCTCATTGTGTTTCCTCACCGCAATCCTGTGGCTGTCGCCCAGCTGCGTAGCAGTTGCTTACTTGGGGCGATAAAATAATCGACCCTCCGCAAGTAGTTTTGAGGACGCTGATTGGCTACATTTTATGACACACGTTCATATCTTGAATCAGCAATTGGCTAACCTGCTACAGAGACCCGCCTCCGTGACTGCTCACCCTTCTCCACAAAATGAGAATGAACAGAGGCTCATATAACAGCAGCCCAAAGGGAAAAATCTTTATCAAATTCCTTAGAGGGATGAACAAAACCGGTTTGTTTTGATTGTAAAGTTGGAGAGTTGCAAGTAAATATATGATCTCTGATTTCCTCCTCAAGAGTCAGGTATTAGATCTTTAAACTTGTCACACATTTATGTGTGAATCATTTTCTCAGTATACTGTTCATCCTCCTCCACATCAAAAGACTGAGCAGGGGCTCAATTTACAGCAGAGGGAAACAGGGTCTCCTTAATCCTGCCAACAATGAATCATTTCCAAGGATTTTGAAATGTTTGTAAAAGTGGGGAGTTTGGGCACGTACAAACGAGACTCTATTTATAATTAATAGAAAGCATTTAAAATATTTTTTTGGGTTTTTTTTGTCGAAAGATAAAAAGGTTTCCTTACAGAGCTTGATCGTTTATTTCTTAATTTATCATCGTTTTGCTATCTTCTCACATGGGAACCTCACCCTACCTGGGACAAGGTGGTGGCCTAAGTGGTGACTCATGCGCATGCGCGTTTCCTCCTCCATACATCATATTATAAAGGGCTGCCCGGGGAGCGGAGCTTGGTTCAGTGTACAGTACTGGACCGGACCGAGGCGGGCAGGAAGGAAGCATACTTGCAAAGCGGAGGAGATGGAGGACAAAGAGAAAAGGAAGAAGGATACAAACTCCTTCAAGAGCGACAGAGTCACTTTGAAAAAAGAAATTGGACTTTTGAGCGCTTGTGCTATTATCATCGGTGAGTGCGTGACCGTTTTTGTCTTAAAACATGTGTTTATGCAGATCGGGTGGATACGGTGAATTCATCTACAAGGAGAGAAATGGAAGGCGGAATACTGTAACGTGGCGGGTGAGCAGTTGTTGCTTTGCTGATAAAGTTACAATATGGCACACAATAGGAGTCAGTCACAGGAGGGGGTCGTTTTTATTCGGGTACTGGTCTACAGTAAGCACACGTTATGTAAAGTAATGTAGTTTATCATTCAGAAATGGTTTAAAAGTAGATGAGCGTATGGGCACACACACACACTGCCTTTTACGCGCGGATGGTTTCCTTTTGATTTACCAAAATAAAAATAAATACCAGTCTGAGGTATTGTGTGGAAACTGTTGCATCAGTCGGGATGATCTGAATATGGTCATGCTTACGTTGCTGGATCTCCTCAATTTGAACTTGAAAGGCATGCAGACAAAGCACAGCCTCCAATTGTTTATATGCAGTTGAGCGTTCAAACACATATTGGGTCATTCTACAGAAAAGGTGGAAGTGCTGTCACTTACTTTTGCAGACACCAAAATACATGACGTTGACCTAATACTCACATTCATTATATATGTTGAATACATAGAGATTGTCTTTGCAATGGTACTAAATAAAAAATAATTATAAAATGGGTTTATACGTAAATTGCAATTTATTTAAAATGCCAAGTTCAAGGAACTGCCTTGTCACTTTGATCATACATGGAAGTGGAGCCTATAGTTTTAATTTAAAAGATTTTGTTTTCAATAAATAAATCTAATTTATATTTACATAACATTACAAGCATTAAATATAACACTGAAATGGTAAAAAAAAAACGCAAATTATTATTAATAATATCAAATAAATGTCAGTCACCCAAAATTACGTCATTGGTGTTACTGCTACACCAAACGCTTTTATTTTGAAATAATGTACTGTCTCTGAAGTGCCTCCTGTAACAAGAGATCATTTGAGGCAGTGCAGTGGACAAAGACATAAGGAAAGTCAGATACTTCTTACTTTGTTTGTTAAAGGTGTCATTTTATCTTCAAATTGTACGTGCGTCTTTCAAGTCTGTCATTAGTGTTACTCATTGCATAGCCCTAGGGGTGAACATTTGAATGGGAAAATGTATTGTATTGAAGAGTTAAACTATTTTGATATTGACTGAAGCCACATTTGGTCTGACACATGGCAGCAATTTTGTGTTTTCTCCAAATTGTCACTGGTGTTACTCTTCTTCCTGGTAACACGTAACACCCTGACATTCCTATACAAATAAGCTTTGTATAAAGTATAAAAATAATTTAAAAAATGTAAATACTTTAAGCTCTACTTGTTGTGGATTCATCAAGTTAAGAGTTAGTTATTGCTATTTAACAGGTTTTAGATGTTTTTAGAAGGAATATATTTCAGCAGATTTGTATCACCCAGATTCCACCTTTTCTGTAGAATGACCCAGCAGGGTTAGAGTATCCATTTCCTTGGTATGGGATACTGGGTAAACCAAGCAGTAATGGTATTCTTTGCCATCCTTTTATGACCCGCCCATACTACAGAAGCACTCAGAGAGAACATCACAGAGAAAGCAGCTTAAGGTCTGTTTCAAAACAGGAAGTTGCAAAAGGTTTCCTGTAAATTATGATGTTCCCTACAGCGATACAGTGTAAATAGCCTCATCCGCAGCAGTAAACTCAACAGGTTATGTAGTATGTACCATGATCATCTGACAGTAATGTACAGGGTTCCCCTGGCACCAGCTGCCAGCTGATAACCATTCTTATCCAGCCTCTATATTTATGGAGGCAGGGGGAGAACGCAGCTATTGACTTAATGACATTACATGAATGCTGTCATGAGGTCATTAAGTTATTTTGGTGTGAGACATTCTGTGCTGGGATATTGTTGTTTAAACTTAAAGGGACAGTTCACCATACAAAAATATATATGCATGTGAGCTACATGGTACTCTGCTTGGGGTGCTCTAAGTGCAAAGCAAAAACATTTACTAAACTCAACAACATGTAATTCCCCTGAAACCATTACCTGGTTAATGAAGATAGTAAAACAAAACGTTGTGTGCAGTTTCATGTCAGAATAGTTTTCTTTCTACTGTGCAGAGGGAAGTGTGCATCTCCTCATGGATGAGAGACTCTAGACAGCGTGTAAACATCAATGGCGGCCTCCTCAACTGAGGTGTGAGGTGAGCTTGGTCAGGAGAGCCTCATCCTTGAGTAAATGTACACATCTGAAGGTAAACACAGTGTTTAAGGGTGTATTGTCTCACTGCAATCCCAATTGTGAAATACATAATTTCAATGAAGAATGTTTGTTATGTGGCATTTAGTGTGTCTCACATTATTTATACATCACGCCACAGGCTGTGATACTGTATGTGGGTCAAAGAAATAATATAGTTCCTACATGAAACTGCTAATCAACACAAGAGTTGATTATCTTCTGTAAGTGGGTCATGATTTCTTTTGAGTTTTTCAAATGTATCTTTTTGGTGCTCTGAGCACGAAAATTGAGTTATACTCAGATTTCAGACACATTTTTGCAAATTATAGTTGTGTTCAATCTACTTGAAATGGTGCTTCTAGGTATCTTTTAGCAAATGTATAGCAACACAAATAAATACAAAACAGCACTCTGCGTGGTCATAGCGACTATTTGGGAATGCACCATGGTAATTCAAAGTCAGTGCTTCAGCTTAAAGGAGATCTATCATGCTATATTTAAATGATATAGTGTATGACCATACCTATATAAGGTATATTTATACATTTTATTTTTCAAAATACCAAACAGATCATTTTTTAGCCATGCCTCGTTTCGCTAATTTTCGCTCTATTCCAAGCCTGTCTTTGAAAATTCTGAGCAGCAGCTGACCACGCCCCCCTGCAGAAGAGCGGGGCATGAGCCGGCGAGAGTCACGTTACCATGCTTGCTGTGATTACGAGTGTGGAATAAACATGTAATCTCAGAGCAATGCATGTGTTCAAGCATATTATCAATTTTATCCAGAGACTGACCCTGAAGCAGCGGAGGTTTTGGTGGAGGTGCAAACATCTCGGTTGCAGCAGGACGTTTCTGAATGGTTAGTTGACAAGCTGTTGTCCCTATTTATTTTACTCTGTTACGATGCTTGCTACTTATTCCGTTCATATTTTGGCTAATTAGCAAGAATGCAATGTGTACAGTTTATAACTTAGAGCTTGTAACGCAAAAACAGCAATACATATATATATTTATAAAGGGAGACATTCATATTTTCAGCATATATACAATGGCCTCATTGCGTTTATTAATAGTTTACAGTCCTTTTCTTCCAACATCGTGCAACAACCGTTGGAAAGTTCAATAATTTAGGGTGATAAAAAGTTTAACTCCAACAACACCTCAGTTGTCAGCAATGTGTGTAGTTTCATGTGTTTTTAAAAGCTCAGTCATTGACTTCTTTCTACAGGTGTACATGTGCAAATTGCGCCACGATGCCTTCTGAACGGAGAATGTGCTGCATGGAGATACCACAGGTAACATTTTTGATAGCTTCACTAAGTTGTCTGTTTAGAGAATACATTTTTCACATGTCATTCAATATATGTTTATCACACTAGGTGTCAAGACGGATGCAGGAACTTGAGGACTCTGTAACCTGTATGGTGGACCATCCTGGATTGGAGCCTGTGTGCCTGAATGTGTTCTCCCTGCAGAATGCATTGAATATTTACAGAGCTGAACATGGTGGACTACAGTTGAGGCAAATAGAGCAGTGAGTGGTTTGTTTGTTTTGACTGAAATTGTAAAACGAATGCTAATATTGTTCATGGAAATAAATACTGGTGTATATGGCTTTATGCAATCTTTCATTCTGTCATTGTACATGTACTATTATATACTACACAGCAATGGCATAACACACCCATGTGTACGACAACAAAAGTCCACACACAACCTTATGCTTTTGAAATCAGAATATTCTTTACCCATCCAAACATGAATAATCACGACACATTTGATATCAACTCGGAACTTTATTGTCAAAATCAACGGTTCTTTGAACCCATAAAAAAAAACTAAATGTACTTGTATTTTGTATAAATGACACTAAATATATTTTTTAATGATTTCAGTATCTAGCCTACAGAAGCTTTGTGAGCTGGTGCTGGGGCTTCCTTGGACGCAGGATCAGAGTGGTGATTCCGGCCTGCGTTGTCCTCAGGGAGGCAGGAGTTTCCTGATCCGCAAAATGTCGATGTTGGGTTCAGACAGTCAAATTGAACCGTGTAGCATACCCGGCGATGACCTCCTCCCTGTCAGGTCGCTCATAATGGTGCAGGGTCCACAAAGACTTGGTCGAAGATGAGGTCCATCAAGTTGGCCACGTAGCCTGTGCAATGTTAAAAAAAGCACAACAAAAAATGTGGTTTAGATTAGTATATGCATGTAAAAAACTGAAAGTTCTTTCTAATTTTATATTTGTAAATAGTTGTATAATAAATATTTTAAACACTTACGGAATGTGGGGTCAGTCTTTACTGGTTTTGCTCTGCATTCTCCCTTCCTGGCCTTTGGGAACTGCAGTTTATACAGAGGGTTTCCAGTGGATGTAGTGGCTTGTGCACGCTCAGCGTTTTCATTGTAGTGCAGGGCTGCCAGGTACAGTCTTTCATTTCCGCCATGATAAAAACAAATGTAAATAATAGCAAAGGATGTACAAATTGTCACTAATTAGTAAGTATGTGAGGTGCTGGCCTGTAAAGAAGAAAACATAGTTAGAACAAAATCATCTCAATTTAGTATTCAGGATGAGAAAATACTATTTGGATAAATATAGTCTGAAATCCCAAAAGATGGGGCTTAAAACTCTCTATTTAGCAAAGCTCTTTGCTTAGCCTTTTCCAATCTGAGTTAGTTTTGAACCGTAACGTGCATGCTGTGTTTCTGACTCAATACAGATGATGTGTTGGAGAGGGGCTGAGCTCAGTAGACTGACTGTAATGAGTGCTAGCCACTAATTAGCCTGTTGCTAGAGGTAAGGCCTCGTCAACAACAACAACAGACCAACGGGGCTTGAGCTCCGTTTTACTCGTGGTGTGTGTCCCCTAGGGCTGTGCGATTATGGCAAAAATCATAATCACGATTATTTGGGTCAATAATTGATATCACGATTATTTTTGACGATTATTCATTGACCATTTATTGAACTTTAAAACAAATAATATTTTACCAATAAACAAGATCAACAAATATGTTGGAGCGCACTTCCAAAACCATACTAAACATATATTATTAATATGATAAATAAAAATAAATTAGACCAAAATAAATTAAATCAAATATGATGCAGTGCACTGTCACAACCTACTGAAAACTCCTTAACATATAGCCAACATTTTGGTAAAACATATTCAACATATTCCACTCAGTTAAACGTTGAAGGCTGGCCAACCGTCATGGTCCAGAAGTAACAGGAAATAAATGTTGAACTACAATTTAAGACCAAATAAAAATGTTTAGGCCACCATGGCAAATGCTGGTTGGGCTGCTCATGTCATCTCTTAAAGATTTTTTGCAAGAAACACCAGCCTGTTTACATGGTCTGGTTTCAGAAATGAGCGCAGGCAGGTGACGATATTGCCACCTGTACTGAAGACCCTCAGCCACGCCCCGACACAGTGTGACGCCGGCCAATCACAAAGCTTTGATGCGTTCAAGTGCATTATTCTGGCACAGGAAGATTATGTTACAGGACATAAAACAGAATATTGTTGTTCTATTTTTAGACACATCTCGCGATCGACTGGTTGGGCACCCCTGGGCTAGACCATAGGTCTGTTGTGGTCGCAAAGTACTCAGCTGAAGCCACAGCTCTCTCAACTTCCCCACGGCATTTGTCATATAGTGCAGGCAGCGCAGACCTGCTGAAATAATACCGAGACGGCATCGCGTAACGCTTGTCCAACGTGTTGACAAGTTGCTTAAAGCCCTGGTTGCTAATAGTGCTAACTGGGCACATATCTTTAGCGATGTGAAATGTAATGGCACCTGTAATATCTCTGTGTCTCTGCGAGCTCGTCGCGTAGGCCGTTGCTCTGTACAATGCGTCCTGAATCGATGACTGTGATGATGTGGTGGATTAAGTCGAGCGGGCATCTGCTTTTTGTTGTATTACTGCCCGGTCGTATTGCACTTTGTGGTTGTATTTCAGATGATTAAAGAGATTGGTTGTGTTAGCGTGTGGTGCCAACACAACCTGGTAACAAATCCTGCACTGTACTTTCTTTTGCTCCACGTCGGACTCCTGAAAGCCAAAGTACTTGCAAATAGTGGAAATAGTTTGACCCTTCTTTTTAACGAGTTGCTGCTCTTGTTCTGACATCTTCGCTCGCGCTGAACACTCACAACACATGTCACTCCCACGTGGCCGAGTGGGCTGTTAGGGAGGGGCGAAGCGCACCCAGCAAAATAATCGTATTTTGTCAATTATGCTGTTTTCATAATCGTCGCAAGCCATAATCGTAATCGCGATTAAAATACGATTAATTGCACAGCCCTAGTGTCCCCCCTCGCATACATACAGTGTTGTATCCTAACACACCCCCATTTATATTCATGTGCGCAAACAAGTAAACACACAAAAGCTTTTACATATAACGCTGCAAAAAACGGCATGTCTCATTAGCGTAGCATAGCGTAGTTTGCAGATCGATGATATCTGATCATTCTTACAGACTACAATCACAAAAGCCTTTACATATAACGCTGGAAAAAACGGCACTTACCTACAGAAGATTACGTTTGTTATTATAACTTACTCAATATGATTTTAGAGGATACAAAATACTAATAAATAGGAGAATAAATACTTGTGTTATCGGCTAGGGCGTGGCTTTACAGCCTTCACACAGATCGCCATTATGGCAGTATGACTGAACATGTTAGCAAATGCCTGATAATTAAAATAAAAGACAAAGCAAAGACTGCGGAGCGTACAAAATAAAATGTTACAAAAACATATAAACACCTAACCGATTACTATTTGGGTTTGAGGCAACATTGATACGGCGAAGCTACATGCTACATGCTACATACTACAAGCTAGAGATAGCTTTATCAGGAAAAACACCGCTAAATAAAAACGTACAGCTTCAAAATTGGATGTGTCCTCACTTGCCTGGTCCCGGATGATTGGTATTGATCCCGGGTTTAGCATTAGTTTGGAGGCATATCCGTGTTGGACTTGAGAGAAGTTCATAAACATGTCCGTCGTAAAATGTTTGGAACACAGTCACACCAACAGAAATCTGCCGTGGTCTTCTGGCGTATGTCCCTTGAAAATGAAGTCTAGCCACAGATTATTTTCTTTTTCCACTGATGGCATTGCATGCAGTCCCCTGTCCCGAGTCTTGCAGCCAACAACAGCACAACGTTTAACTGGCTTAGGAGGAGGAGGAGGTCGCAGCGTGGCGCAGCCGCAACGTAACGCGGCGCAGACGCTCCTGGTGTGTTTTGGGGGTTAGACATCCTGGCAAGAGCAGGCAAAAACACAGATGTGACTGGGGTTGATTTAGCCTGCCGATAGCCTATATGCGAATGAGAGGTTTGGCAATGCACGTGGCCGTGGCTAATTCCCCTGATAGGTGGAAAGTTGACCAATAAGCGGAGCACGTCTTTGTGACGTAGAAAATAATTGAAATCTGGATCCGTTTTTTTCAGATCCGTTGCAGCCCCTTTTTTAGAGATTTGGCTAAGGAGGAAAATAGAGAGGGTTGTGTTTTCTGACACTTGCTGAGTTCCCTGGAACACCGGGGACACATATTCATGTATAAAAGACGTACAAAGGTGCATTTTGCATGATAGGTCCCCTTTAAATTAACTGTGTCATGCTTGGGTTAAGTCGGATCCAGAATGACTGTTGGATTGGTTACTCTGTCGGGTTCGGGTCTGGTTCAGACAGAAATGCACGGCTCGGGCCCTACTCTACAACATTTACATTTGTTTTGGCACTTTTATCCTAAGCAACTTGCAATGAGTGCAATCAACCATGAGGCTAAAACTCATCATCATGCAGATACATTAGCAAGTGCTGCTTCATTAGCTTCAAATAAGCCAAACCACAAGCAAAGTGCCATCTAGTTCCAGTATAGTGGCGATGAGGCTGGGCCATGGAGCAAATCACACCAAAGCAGTGCAGATTGAGATAAGACAGGTGGGAGGTATAATGTGTTTTTTTTTGGGGGGGACTGTCGCTTCAACTAACCTCGAACAATTTTTGGTGTAGTACGGAGTGTTGGCTGGATAATCAACATATATATATCTATAGCCCATTGACTGTATTCACCTTATAATATGAATCAACAGCATGCTGGATGAAAGGACTGATTATGACATGCCAATAGAGTTTTCAGTAGACTAGATGAAGGAAAGAGAGAAGCTGTACGTCATGCAGCATGAGGAATACCCTCCATGGTTCCTTATTGTATGACTCCCAGGTGTAGCTCTGCAGTTGAGATCTGCAAATTATAAATTCCTACACCACGAGTACACAGACCCCTCCAAACCAAGATGGCTGGAAGTTGAAGACAGATGTTGAACATTATAGCCTGTTTAAATGTGGTTTTCAGAGTAAGCTCTCCCCCCCCTGCCTGCAGCTCATGGAGCTTTATGGTAATGGATATGTAAATCAAATGACTAACAAATCTGTTGCATGAGATCCTTCTTGAAGGTGAAATATGAATCTGTGAAGAGTGTTACAAAGAAGGTGCTGTGGTGTGGCACTTTAATAGTCATGTTATCATTTTAAAATCTTATCTTTAAAACTAAGGTCACTCACTTCTATTGTACACTGATATAGACTGATACAGTTCCAGTTTATACTCATTCTTGCCTGCCTGTTTATCTCCATCTTTTGTTCTTTGCAAGTCTTAAATTACAAATCATTTAGTATAAGCTCATTGTACACCCACAGTTCTGACTGTGCTTTACTGTTTATCCGAGAGCTCCAACAGGTTCTAATTTAATATCGCCAGTGTGATATGAGTGCTCGAATCACTCAGGTTGAGAGCCTACTGAACACCTGCCAAGTATTTCATGTTGAACACAGACGGAGTGAAGCCTGCGTGGCAAGTACACACATTACAACCTGAGTCATGCTTCTACCCACCAGATACAGCCTACTCACATAGCCAACCAGTAATACTGCTTTCTCTGTGTGCACTACTACTGCTTACACAGTGTGAGACAGTAAATCACAGTGTATAAAATTCAAAATGCAAACCATAGCGTTATTCCCGTATTTTATCAGCCCCATCTTAGCTCCTGCTGAACCTGCAAACATGCTTGTTATTACTGGTAAGACACATCCATGGTGAGAAAGAAAAAACCTGCACCTACTGTCATCACTTCCACACGAGGGTTTAAATAAGAGAGGTTTCTTTGTTGTTTGACTAGGAGAATTGATTTCCTCTTGTCCATTTCTCTAGGTGATTAATCTGAGTGATCATTTTCGAGATAACGACCCGGGTCTGTAGGAGTCTGAATCCCACTTTCAGCTGTGCTGCCAAACTTCAAGACATAACAAACACAACATAGGCATTACATAACGGCTCTGCATCTCAGTGTGGCCTCCACAATCAAATCTGACAGAGATAGATGCACTGTTCAGACTTACTCTTCCCTGCTGCATCATTAGAGCGCATTCGGAGCTGCACGAACAGGGAAACTGCGATGGCGTGCCTCACTGAGTTTCAACAGCTGTTGAAACTCAGTGTAAAAGTGTTTACAGTGGGAAGTGTCATATTTTGTTGAGAACACCCCTTTTTGTCCAAAAGTACTCAAAAGAAGAGAAAAACATGGACCATAGTGCAAAACAGGGTTTACATGGACAGCTGCTGTTTGTTGTCTTTCTCATGAATGTTAGTATTTGTTTTGTATTTCCTTTTCCTAGGGGTTCTGACATAGTGCCGTACTTGATCTGAATTCTAGTGTGTGCCTTAGCCAATGGAACAACCAGGGAACATCCATGTATCCCAGTGTCAGGACAGAAGAGCCAGCACCATGTTTTTACTACATAACAACATTAGTCAGTTGAACAGGATAGGATATCACCTCCATTCGCTCTCTATGGCAAACAAGTCATACTGTCTGTATGACTTGTTAGACCAGAGGTGTCCACAAATGTTTCACTGATGGCCACAAACTGAAAAATAAATAAAGGGATGGGCCACAACACAACTACAATGTCATAAACGGCTTTTCGATCTATAAAGGTCACCAGGGAGTTAATTAAGGTTCTTCCACCCAATTGGGCAAATTCTGTATTAATGTAGTTGGCAAAACTTTTTGGGTTCGGAGAATTCCACTACTCTTTATCAGATTTTTGCAATGGAGTTCAGAGTATATCTGTAGTTAAAGTTCAGGCTACGCTCTGCCGCTAAACTCAATGACTGAAAACAAACAAAGATATTTATTTTGTATCTTAGCCTCTTAAACCCCACGGACCCGCCGAAGGGGCCGAAACTACAACATCTGCAAGCAACAGTGTCTGAGGGCTTCTCAAGATTTAATAAACTATGAATGTTTCATATCCATGTAACAGGAAGAAACTCAGCAAACTGATCTTTTAAAAAAAATTGGGGGAAAAAACCCACAAAGCTAACGCGGAGCCTCTGAATTAGCCACGAGCGAAAAAATGCTAACGGCGGTTGCACAGAAAACACGGTATAACACCCTTATTACTTATCGTAACTGCAAATCCAACCCATCGATTAGCATCGTGAGAGTACACAGAATCGATAGGTATCTATATCATCACTCCATGATAAGAACTTGCGACTTTATAAACAAAAACAGATATCACAACACGTGGCGCTAGGTAGCAAAAACGGCAATAGGTCTTACCTCTGTTGTTGTCTGATCAAAAGTTGTCTTCAATGGTATTAAAACGATAAAAACGCTGCTGAAGGTTAATCCATAGGTTCATCCAATGTGTCTGTGTCACTTTGAAATAATTTCTGATAATCCATAAGCAATAAACCTGCTTTTCCGTTTTCAGATTTCAGAGCGTGAGACCGCTTTCGCTCTGGGCAAAGCTGCATGCGCTTGCCCCCACTTTTTTTTGTTAACGTTGGTGTGTTGGATTTTTTTTAACAATGACGGAAAAATCTGAAAGTAGTCCGTCATTTTGATGGATTAGAACAAACTCGGAACAGCGCCAAAGTTTCCCCGCAGCGAGGCTCCGGTGTTATGCATGCCTGCCAAAAAGGAAATTATACCGTTTCCAAACCCAACTTTGCCGTACAAATCATTGAAATGTCTGTGAGTTTTGGCTTTATGCTGTGCGCACTCCTGTGAGGTGCAGTGGGCATGCATAACACGGCACTAACAGTTCACGAGCGTGCGCCCCGCCCCCCGTTGACAGTTCACGACTGTGCTCCCCCCACCCCCCCCCGGTTGACAGTTCTCTCTCTCTCCCCCCCCAGAGTGTTTAGGCCGACGGGTAACACTGAATTTTGACAGAAATGTTACGATCCTGTCCGTCAAAATGACGGGCAGTGAAAAAGTATACCGCAACCTCTGATTGACTCTGACTTTTCTACATCCAACTCACAGGTTTATCATTACTTTAGGAAAAAAGATTATTAATTTTCCCCTTTTAGAAGTGTAGTTATGGTCATTTGTTCTGGAAATGTCATTTTCGAGCCTGAGACCTGAAAAACAGGCTTGGGGTCTAACAGGTTAGATTGCATGTATCCGTTTGGGTTGTACGTCCCTCGGGCCTATTTTCGTAAACCTGACATCTCAGAAACGCATCTCAGGATTTTTTAAGAAATAGGGCCCAAACGCTTACTTCAACTCAAGGCTTCGCTGTTGAGATGTTGTTGGTCAAAGTTAAGGGTTGTGTGATCACACACAACATTTTTGTGGCCAACTCCAAAATGTACATTTTTTAAAATAATGTAAAAGTTGTATGAATTTGTATCTTTTGACCTTGTTGAAATTCCTCTGCAATTTATAATGTGCGGCCTGCAATGTCATAGGTATTTCAGCTGTATGGTTGCACATAATGCCGTCTCTATAGAGAAAAAATAATTGCTTTTTTCAACAAAGTTCAACATTTTCTTACCATTATTTTTCACTGCAACCTTGCGTTAGACTTCTCTGTCATCCAATATTCCACAGTTACAATATCTACTTTGATCTCGTTTCATTTGACTTGGTTGATACTAGAGTCAATATACAGTAATAGTTCAAAACCTAAACCACGTCAAAACCAATTTAACAGATGTATCCAGTACTCCATAAGACAGACATACATTAAATGGTAGCTGATCTGTGTAGGTTTTTAAGTTTCTAAATGAAATAAAACACACTTTAAACAAATCCCTAGAGATTTTTTAATAAGACCCGTGGGATTTCTTTGCACCTGTTTTTTTACAGTTTTTTTTTGGCCACGTCTGTTTTGTTGTTTGTTCAGCCTCAGAGTCAGAAGAAAAACCTGTATTTGGACAGCTATAATTAAGTTGAACAAAAAGACTCAGGTAAACCATTTCCTTAACAATGTTTGGAGGGTTTAAATGTTCCATTTAAATATGATGGCTTTGTGTGTTGTTCTATAGGTAGACTTTTTCTGCAGATGTTTTTAGGAAAGTGTAAATAACCATCTGTTTTGTTTCTCCTAAGGTAACATCATCGGCTCTGGGATATTCATCTCTCCTAAAGGCGTGTTGGAGCATGCAGGCTCGGTGGGTCTGTCACTCATCGTCTGGGTTTGTGGAGGGGGGATCTGTGCCCTTGGGTCCCTTTGCTATGCTGAACTGGGTGTCACCATCCCAAAATCTGGAGGAGACTATTCATACGTGACAGAAATCTTTGGAGGGCTAGTGGGGTGAGTACTTTTGTATTGTCTGGTTAGGATTTTTACGTTGCTGTGCCTAAACTACCACAGTAGTTTTTACTTTACAACAGCTTTTTTTTCATGTTGACTGTTAGTTTCCAGCATTTTACTCCCTTGTTGTGGATTACACTTTAACTGCCCAGTGTGTGTACACAAGAGCGCTGGTTTAAGGACTGCCTGTGTTGAACCAATCGGCTCTAAAGGTCTTGTGACTTTCATCTGGTCATGTGATACGTCAACTGATCACAGAGCAGCACTGTAAGACTATAGAGGCTTCTCAATACTCTAATTTCCCCTCCTCGACTCCTCGGTCCTCCGGTAGTGACCCGGACATGGATTTCAGCGCGCCATGTTGAAGGACATCTCATTTCTCTAAATGCACTTCGAGGACCGAGCATCGAGCATCGAGGAGGCTCTCTGGAGGAGCTCTAACCGAGGAGACACTGATGCATCCTCCACGGTTCCTCCACGGATGCATTTCCGGGAACGGTGGAGGCGTGACGCACGGCCGGACTTATCTCAGCCAATGACAGCTCTGCATGCATCCCCTGGATATTATTTTAGTAACTGCTTTCATCGCAACGCGATGTTTCCAGAGAGAACAGCTGTGAGGTCTGTGCAGAAAGCAGAGCAGTGTGTAAAATATATATCACTCAGTATAACAGGCCTACATTACTCTCTGTATTTGTATGCTTTAGTTTAGTAGATATCTACAAACAAAGAGTCGATATTTTTCTAAGACCATTTAGTGCTTCACATAATAAAATACACAACGGCTGTAGCCTGATTATGCTTTAGGAGCTGGAGGTGTGTGTGGTACAGTGTGTAGGTGTGTGTGTGGTACAGTGTGTAGGTGTGTGTGTGTGGTACAGTGTGTAGGTGTGTGTGTGTGGTACAGTGTGTAGATGTGTTGTACAGACGGGTCTCAGTTGGTTTGGTGTCCTATGCTTACTTTTAATACTTGTAAATACAACTTTTGGCCCGTAATTTCAATTCCCCATTTCAGCGACCAGAGAGAGGGGGGGATATATCCAGTCTCTGATTGTGTTACGTTATTATGAGAGTGCTGAGCTCTCATACTTTAAATTGTATATATTTTATATAAATATATGTGTGTGTATATGTCCGCATCTGTAGCCTGTTATTGTCTCATTATACCGCACTGTAAATGAATTAAAAGTAAATATATAAGTCGTCATGAACACATCTGTCCATCAGACATCAGAGGCTGCTGTGCCTCCTGTCATCATTAATGGACGTCTCTTTAAAATGACCGCTCAGAGGAGAGGAGTTCTCATTTCTCTAACTGCCTGCTGCTTCCCCTCCTCTCTCCTCGGCTCCCCTCCTCCGCTCCCCTCCTCCGCTCGCATCTCCTGTTGGCGGGACTAAGTCTCGAGGATAGGAGTCGAGGAGGGGAGTCGAGGAGGGGAAATTAGAGAATTGAGAAGCCTCTAAAGAAGCCCAAACGTGCCTTGCACTGTGTATTCCTGTGGAGCCACATGTTAAGACCCGTGTGGCTCATTGAGTTTCACGTTTGAAAGGGGACAAATAAACAAAGAATAACAAGTCACAGTAAGATCAAAATACTATATTCAGTTTCCATCTGCTATACACTGATTTTTTTCACTGCCTCATCCTCATGTCTCAGCACCTGTATCTTGTAACTGATGCCAAGAAGCCCTAAAGAAAGTCATCCAACATCATCTTCTGCAGTGGAGCTGTATAGAACAGAGCAGAGCGGCCATTGCGAGGAAAAAACATTGAGGCCAGGATTTACAAATTGGTGTGCAAAAGATAAAATAAATGCCCTCAATTTAATCAATTGTTTCCAAATTTTAGATTGATGTAGTAGGCATGGATTTGCTTCAGACATAAACAAAACAATACGAATGTTTGTCGGACACAAATATCCCAAATACAACAATACGATTTTGGCAATATCTTGATTTTTATCAGCCATCATTTTCCATACTAAAATAGCTCCAGCTCAAACACCATTAATATATCACAACTGATAGCGCCATATTCATTATCACGACATATGCAAGTATATATTCATCGTTCCCAACTGTATGTGGAGGTTTCCAGCTTACAGCTAGCAACCTTTCTGGCAACAAAGACCCGCATGGAGATTCCAATATTCATATTAATTTCAATGAGAAGGTATCATTTAGGAGTAGCACAGTGGGAATACCCCAAAAAAGCCTCATATCCTTGCATTCCCAATATATATTCATACTGTAAGTCTAAGCACAAGGGTATGCTAAGGGATGCTTCATGTTTTGTGAACACTATATTATCTCCAAGTCAAGTGGATCCCCTCTAATCCAATGAAGTGCTTCAGTTCCTTAATCCATTAATGTACTCCATGTCATGTCCAATTGCTGTTGGAGAAAGATAAAAAAAAAGGTCATACTGGTTTTACACTTATCTTTTGAAAATTGATGAAAAATGTGCGAGCAATTTAATTAAAATTAGGGCACAAGTTACATCTTGCACACATACAAAAATATACTTTTTTTCTCTTGATGGCCACTCCAGGGCTCTATAGTACAGAAACCAACTACAGTTTGTAGCAGAAGTATAAAATAAATCACGGCAAAGGCCTTTTACTCTCGCATTTAAATACTGTTTGTTTTGTCTCTTTGTCCCGTAGCTTCCTGTTGTTATGGAGTGCCGTCCTTATAATGTATCCGACCACGCTGGCGGTCATCGCGCTCACCTTCTCAAATTACGTCTTGCAGCCGGCCTTCCCGGAGTGCCTTCCTCCGTACATCGCCACCAGACTCCTCGCCACCATCTGTGTCCGTGAGTAACAGCCTAAAGCCCTCTAAGATCACAGTCATTATTCATGAGTTATTCTGGTTTGGTGTTTTACCGTTATGTTTCCAAACTGGTATTCCCAGAGGTCATCTATATCCCTAACTCTTCGCGCTTCTTCCACACATTTTCTATTGATAACGCTTGTGTTTCGTTGGCTCATTCTGTTCAGCAACAGAACCTACTGGGGCTTTCAACCAATGAGATTACAAGATATGCTGATTAAGTAATTGATATATACACCGCATAGATCAATATTTGATTGGAAATATTTTCAACATTATTGTCGCAAATGTAATAATTGAAAAGGAAGCATTGCAAACCAATAAATGTTTCTATTTACAATGATTAGTTGATAAGGGGCAGAGCAGGGACCTCTAGCAACACGAAGGAAGACAAATATTTTCCATTTGCCTATTCCACACACATTGTAACAATACAACGCTGGTTGAAAAGCGTCTGTTTTGTGGTCTTTTTTGAACTATTTAGCATAATTTCTAGACAGGTGACAGGTTGGAATTGTACTGTCCCTGACAGTATGGCAAAAATGACAGTGGAGTTTGTCAATTTTGTAATGAATCAATCATAATTAGCAAGTTTGACAGCCTTAGTATGCTGCTAATGCTAACCACATTTTTCTTGTTAATGCCAAACAAACTGAAAACTTAAAAGCAATTTTTTTTTACCAGGGCAAAGACACAACTTAATTGTATTATATTTAAAGTCAGCAAGCCTTGATTTCAGTGCAACATCAACATTGACAGTCTCTATTATTATGCTAAGATAACCGTGTCTTGGTGGTTAGTTCATATTTAAAGGGTCCTTAATATGTTTTATTATATTATTTTTTGTTTTATGTGGGACGAATAAAGGTATTCTGATTAGTTTTTGCCTGAAACGCCTCCATTTTGACTCCTTTGTTGAGTGACATCACTATATTACACTCATGCTTCTATTGGCTAGCGCTTCAACACATTGTACGTGATATGCTAAGGAGCGAGACATCTCTAAGCGATTGATAATAACAGAACAGGCCAGCAAACCAATCAGAGCAGACCGGGCTCTGGTGTCAGACAGAGGGTGAAAAGAGGTGCTGCAGCACAGGCAGTATGAACAAAATAAAGACCTTTTTGAACGTTAGAGCATGGAGACATGTCACAGTAGAGGCACAAAATACAAATATGAACCTTCTCTCAGCAACAAAGCGAATAAGAATATTTTCCAAAATGTAATTTTCTTGAAGCCAACAATAATACAAGTACAGGAAATGCCATGACATTTTTGATTGATGATGCAAACATACAAATTGGTTGACGTGGGCCAGCGTGCCTAGGTTGAGTGGCTTAAAAAAAAAAACTTGAGTTGACGGAAGAGGATTCGTTGCTGGAGGAAGCGTATTAGGCTAAATCAGTTTCAGAGGAACACGTTGGTGATCTTATACTGTGGCTGGTACATTGCATTCCTGTTGGCCGCTTGCCTCGCTGTCACGCTGCCTGTGTCATCATGAAATCCCGGTTTACTGTTTCACACTTCAGACCTTCTAGTTATGTCATCCCTTAAGGAGGTCACCTGACTCTATGACCTAGTCCTAGAGTGTCTCCCAGTAAGGTAAACTTAGAGTAAACCTCCTTTTCCTAGATCAACCCTGCAAGCATCACAGGGTAAAGCATGGAAAAAGGTAATAATATAGGATTTAACAGGGATTAAAAGGGACATGTAAGGGAAAAACAGGGATTATCTGTCAAGGTTGTTAACTATATTATAGAAACATAGAAACCAACCTTACACCATATCATAAACAGATTAAATGTGTCAATTGCATCGAATGGAGCTGTATCTAAGACTTGTAAATGGATTTTCTGACATCCTTTGAAAGCGTAGTCTAGATCAAATGTGTCCATCAAGCAGGATAAACATAAACAAACAATGACCAACGTATTGTCAGTTTGTGGCCAACTGGTTGGGAGACCCTCTATGAATTTAAAGAAAGGGGAAAAACCGCAGAAATACAAGGATAAAACAAAGTCTGCAAACCAAGTCATGCTACCATCATCTCATCCTTTGAAGTTAATATAATGTGGGCTGTCATTGTTATTTGATAATTCCCCATGAAACGCTGTGCTCTACTTCCAGCCTCTAATCTGATTCGCGCCTTTCCTTGAAACGCTGTACAGTACAGCAATCTGTATTTAAATAGCCAGAAGCTAAAGCAGACTGTGCATGTATCTGGTCAGCAAGCCAGCCAGTTCAATCTTGTCTGAACTGGATGAGGAAACTGGGAGATTGACGGGAGAGGGTTGAGTATTCGTGCCTGAGAGCGTGTGCATATTGGGATGGGGTTAGCATTTACACAGCACACGGATGGACCTCCACTATTTTTGGCAACAGAAGGTTACAACTGCTGCTTAGTGGGGCCAACTCTGAGTGTTTTTGTGTTGTTCTCGAATGTAGTACGAGTTGTGTGTTTTTGTGACTATCAGTGTCAGACTAGATAATGGTGCCAGCCTTTGTGGACGCCGCTAATGAGAGGGTGTGTCCACGCCATTGTGCATTGTTTCAAGTGGTTTCCGTGACACTGTCACTGAGCACCATGGAAACAGGATATGGGCAGGACACCTTGCATGTCAATGATGGGGCATCCCATTGGCCAACTGACATTCTGGTTGGATGTTTGGTGTTCCTATTGGCTGCTCGGTACCGCCTCCATTCTCCTCTTACAGTGAGAGTGCTGTCACATATCTGTGATCAGCTGTTACATAAGCTTCAATGCTTGTGATTGAATCAGCAGGGTTCCACAGCTCCCTGATAACAGATTCAAAAAGTATTTTCAATGCAGCTCCAACATCCTCAAACACCAACAAGAGATGCATAGTAGAGATATGTCACTCCTTTCTTAATAACATACTTTTAGTTATAAATCTCCCCCTTGCAGACTTAAATGAGAAAAAAACATGGATTGCTATTTTCTTTCAAAGGTCACATGTTATTGTAGCCTCTAGTTTACACAACTCTATATACAGTGAGTCACTCTGCGGTAGTGTTCATCAAAAAACCCCTTTAGGCAAATTCAGAACCACAAACTGTAGATTCAGAGAAATGAAAACATGTCAAGTCATATCAAATCTGCCCTAAGGCAAACAGTTATGTCGTTTTAATTCATTTCAGGAAAGTTCAAGTGTATTGGCTGTCAGGGAGAAAAGTGTTTTCCAGCGTCTTAGTCTGAAACACTTTCTGAGATTAACTGGATTAATTGTTGTTCTGCACAGCTAGGGCTCATTGAAGCTTGTTATGTCAACATAAATGTTCTTAGTGACTGGTCTATGAATGCGAGTCTGCCCCCTTCATTCTCCTCCTGCAGTGTACTGTAAGAATGTGACAAGTGGCCTAGGTGTGTGTTTGTGTGTAGTTGTGGGTTGTTAGTGTTCTTCTAATAATAGGAGCCCTGGTCAGCCCATAGCAGCACAGTCTAATACTCCCATTTCAAGAGATTTACTGTGTGCTACTATTTTATTCTGTCAAATATTCATTCGTTTTACTATATGGAATTCGCCAAAAACTGCACATTTTCCAGCAATGAATAGAATATAATTTGCTTCAAATTATACCTAACAACTACTAGAAACAGGGCCGTTTTTTGGCATAGGCGGTCGCCTATGGCGCCAGATCTGGGGGGCGCAGCTCTGGGAGGGAAAAAATCATTTTGACCGTTGGTGCTCATCCTAATTTCCGACTTTGATGTAACAACATTACTAGTGGGAATGCTTTATGCTGAAAAGCTGACACTGAACTGCTATGCTGAAATGTAATGTGTAAGAAGAAAGTGAAGAATTTAGATTGAAATGATACATGAACACTGGGGGCTTGAATGTGTGATAAGATAATTAAAGAAAGTAAAAAGGCTTGGAAAAGCAGCAGAATATTTGAACTGCAAACTTTTGAACTAACTTGATGGCGAATGATCTGTCGCCATGACAACGGTATTTGATGACACCCCATAATACGCTTAGATGTGTTTCATAGCGAGTGTTATGATGCCGAGGCAACGGCCTTTGAAGAAACCTCAAAACTGTCACGTAGATGTCTTCACGGCTGGACTGTTAACACACATGTGAAGTTTGCGCACTTTTTGACCATTTTCATAGTAGTTATAGCAATATCGTGTTTTATTGCGAGGGATGCATTGCCATGGGAACAGATTTTGAGGAAAACTCACTATTGGCACATAGACATGTTGAGGGCTGGACCATTAACCATTATCTGAAGTCTGGTGCTGTTTTGACCCTTTTCATAGGTGTTACGACAACATCATGTTTTTTGGCGAGGGACGTAGAGCTGTTGAGGCATGGAGAGGTGATATACAGGTGAAGATTGGGGGACGATCGGACCGTGTCCATTGGAGTTACAGCGACATCGTGTTTTATGGCGAGGGATGCATTTCCATGGCAACAGCCTATGGTGAGATCTCAGATTTGGCGTAGAGTTGTTGAGGCAGGGACCGGTGATATACAAGTAAAGTTTGGGGGGGCGATCGGACCGTGTCCATTGGAGTTACAGCGACATCTTGTTTTATGGCGAGGGATGCGTTTCCATGGAAACGGCATATGATGACACCCCATAATTTACATAGAGCTGTTGAGGGCCAGACCATTAACCATCATCTGAAGTCTGGTGCTGTTTTGACCATTTTCATAGGAGTTACAACAACATCGTCTTTTATGGCGAGGGATACGTTTGCATGGAAACAGCCTATGGTGAGATGTCAGATTTGGCATAGAGCTGTTGAGGCATGGACCGGTGATATAAAAGTGAAGTTTGGGGGACGATCGGACCGTGGAGTTGGATTTACAGCGACATCGTGTTTTATGGCGAGGGATGCGTTGCCATAGTAACACCACATTACGTAATCAGATTCGATGTATTCGATGCTATTCAGGGCCACATTGTTAACCATCATGTGATGTTTGGGGGCGTTTTGAGCATGTCAGGTGGAGTTATGACATCATCATGTCATATCACCAACACACAGATGTTTATGTTTGAGCTAACAACGTTATTAAACACCTCTGCTTGAGCCCAGAGATCAGACGTTTCCATGGAGATTTGAACGGAGTTTCTGCGATGTGGAATGTGGGAGCAGAAGAGCAGCAAAATAACCCAGCAGAATAATAATAAAGAATGTGTCCATAGAAGAACAAGTAGTTGGAATGCTGTATCAGCATTCCCACTAAATAAAGAATGTTTGCGTGGAAGAACAATTTAACTAAATTAAGTAAATGTAACACCCTTTTCACCCCGGTTACACTTTTCATTTGCCCTGTACGATGGGCGCTGTAAGTGATGAAAGTGGGGAATGTTGGCTTATCAGGCGCCCGCAGCTCACAGCCAAAGTGCGAGAGAGAGTCCGAGCGAGCGAGCGAGGGAGAGAGAGAGAGGGCGACCGGTACCGGGGCTTGGCTTGTTGTTATTACTAGCATCTGGTGCTAGCTGTGCTAACGGATATAAGAAGATGTTTCTACAACAAGGTTGAGGAGAGATCTCCTGTCAGACTGAGAGGCTCAGTGAGGTAAAGGACTCTCTGAGTGTTTAGATAGTTAACTTTAGTCTAAATGATCTCAGTGGGTCTCAAACGCCAGCTAAAAATATCGCCTAGGGCAGCAAATTGGTTAGAACCGGCCCTGACTAGAAATATGATGTTTTTCTTCAAAAGCAGGAAGGATAAACATCCCATTTAGTTTCACTAAGGAGAAACAGAAACAGAAGTTTATGTTGGTCATTCCAACACAGCACAGAGCCAAATTTAGTCAGCACTTGCGTGTGTGCCACATAAGTGTGGTGGTGCAACATTACTCTCGAGAGAAGGGGTAGTAGTGTGTTTCAGCCAATCAACTCTAGTTTTTTTATGCATGACTCCAACAGATTATTCATAAAAAAAACAAGCCTAAGAAACCATTATTAAAATACAAATGTACCAAAGCCTTTTCCATTTTTTCATTCACAAACCACACACAAACTCAACTGTTAGCAAAAGGTTATGCCATTTAAAGGCACACTGTGTTCTGATTCAGCCCTCATTTCAGTCAGAACACAGCGTGCAGACATTTTGCTCAAATTACATATGAATGTGGTCGAGTGATTCCAATTAGTCCTAGACCTCCACAGTGTGCCTGGCCATGTTGGACTTTTTATATTGAATGCTGGACGTAACTACTTTAAAGTTTGATTAAGGAATCATGGTCGGTCAGCAGACTAAAGCTGCCTTCACAGGACCAGTAAATAAAACAGCTCTGCTCTGACGTTGCTGTTGTGTTTCTATAGCGAGAGGTGTGCCCAACTTGGCTGATGCGCTGCCATTGGCATCGCTTATCGCTTGAAATTGCCGCAGAGCACTGCACTCAACGTTCAAATTATTTCAACTTTGACCTCAATTTCCTTGACTTTTTGACACGCAACCAATCAGATGACAGCTGTATGAAGAAGCGCAAACTAGCAGGGGAGGTAACCATAGAAACAAAATGTGTTTTCACTGCAAGGCTCTGCACCCAACCTCGTGGTGAGCAAAGACAGCTTAACAGCTACAACTGCTCTGCATATGAAAGAATATCAATGTTTTCTTGAAAATCTAAATATGGGGATAAAGAGATAATTTCTCATTTGTTTAAAAAAACAAATTCCGGCACGAAACAGCGAAATAAACATAGAAAATCCTCGATAAAATGAAGTAAGTCTGGGCAACGTTGCAAAATGATGGGCTCAATTGGTAGAGCTATAAGGGGTTGGTACACAGGACGGAGGACCCAGGTTCAAATCCAGCTCGCACGTCATCCCCTCTGTCTCCCCGTTATATCTCTCACAGGCTCCGCCCTCTACTGGACTCTATGGGTACTACCTTACCCTGCGAGCATTCTCCCACTGAGACTTCTATAGACGTAGCCGGCCTTGGGCGGGCCTACCTGAATGCGCGCGCATCACACCGTATAAAAGGAGGCCTCACCTCCTGACTATCATCCTTTTCTCTTCAGCAGCGGAGGTGATTCCACGAAAGACTGAGAGACTTTAAAAAGAGTTATCATACCTCCAGGGAGTCGCCACTGCTAGATTCGAGTGTTTGGGGGACCAGGATATGGCCGAGGCGGTGCCATTCACATTCGCCATTCCTTCCGGGTCTGGCGTCCATGGAAGTCCACCGCCCAGGGCTGTACTCCCCCCTGGATGATGATCATGGCGGCGGGTGTGTGGGCTACTCACTCATTGCTAGAGATGCCCCCGCCTCACCAGGTCAGAGCGATTATTGGGCCGCAAGGCCGAATAAGTAGCTTGGTCCACGGGCCTTGCCCCAGGCCCGGTTCCCCCGGGGACCGGTGCTCGGTGGCTTCACATGATATAGGGTCGACCCTACTTCATCACAGGCCGCCGCCGCTGCCCGCCGTGTGATGTCCCTGGGATATCACGCCGCGTGGCACTTTCCAAAGAGGATCGTGTTGATCTCCTGGGAGCCCCCGTGTTTACGGAGGGCTCTTTGGCTCGATCTCCTTGCTCACGGGATGAGGAGTAGTCGCAGCGTGGCTGCTTCTTGCCCATTCCCAGAGGAAGAAACACTGTCCTACACTCCCCGCCCCAGCTGTAAACCCCAGTATAGGGAGCCAGCAGGGGGGCGTGTGCACGTGAGTGGAATAAACCGAGTGCTGTCAAAGCACTGTGCGGGTTCAAGAGACGCTATTGCCGGCGTGCTGTTGTCAGAAAACACACCTTGCCTGGTATAATAGCTCCGATTAATGCATTTCACCGTTGCAATGGGAAATACAGCATTAATACGTGGGCGCGCGGCCCTCGTGAGAGTGGCCGCGGTGCGTTCAGGGACCCCCGCAGGAGAACGGTGGTTTACGTTTGTAAACTCTAGTTCTGGAGTGAGGTATGTGTGTGGGAAAAATGCATTCAGTAAAGACTATTGCATTTATCCCAGAGTAAGAGTAATTTCTCTCCACAATTCCACTTTTCCCCATAATGTCCGTTTCAAAGAGACGGCATTGTGACGGCGCGCGCGGCCCCCCTCCCCCGAGGGCGGGCCACGGTGCGTTCAAAGACCTCAGTAGAGAGGTGAGACGAAGGGAGAGGTGCCGACACGGAGATCCCGTGCCCGCGGCGCCCTCCACCTCTTCGGCCCACCCCGTGGAACCGGCGTGCCGGCACTCACGGGGACGGGCTTTCCGTCTTTACGGATCGGACTGGCGGGGGGAGAAAATCTCTCCGCCCGGGACGAGGGGGCGAATCCCGCCTCCTCCCTGTATAATGCACAGATCACTACTACGTTTTCTAATAAAAATGAGGTTGATCTGTATCCAAGTCTAAGTGTATTTTGTTGCCACAAGGGCCACACTTACACACAATGTTAACCGTACAAATTCCCCATTCGCTGCCCCATGCTGCAGCTCCTGTAAAGGAGGTGGCTAGTGGGCATGCGCAGATGAGAGGGATGAACCGCAGGGAGTGCTATCTAAGGGAGAGCACTATGCGGGTACAGGGACATTATGGCCGGCGTATTGCTGTCAGAGAACACACTACGCCTAGAGCAAAGACTCCAATGCAATTTTCCGTAGTGGTAAAGGCTGCATTATGATGGAGCCCGCACTCACACAAGAGCGCGTGGCGGTGCGTTCAGGGACCTTAGTAAAACACACTACGCCTATAAAGACTCCGATGAATGCTGTTTACCGTAGTGGTGAGAACAGCATTAGGGTGGAGCGCGCGCTCACACAAGAGCGCGCGGCGGTGCGTTCAGGGTCCTCAGTAAATAATCGGCCCTTTCTGTGTCAACCCTCCATGGGCAAATCTTCCCTTCGCGGGGAGTTTTTGCGGCGGAACGGGTCACCAGAGAGTATCACAGCTTCATAGCTGCTGCCCCACACCTGAGGGCTTGTCCATTAACACAATGTTCTGGGGAATGGAAACTCAGCTGTGTGCTTACAAGGTGGAGGGACAGGACGCTGAAACGGGGCCATTCACTCCAGTTTTGCAGCGTCCCACTGTACCACATGTCTATACACTGTACCAATGTATCACATGGACCACTGTCTTGTGGGTGTCCCACACCCACCTTTTTTATGGGCATGCAAGAGGTAAATCTGTCCTCCCAGGAGGAGATGTGTTTCCTCTCAGCAGAGATTCAGGCTCTGGTGCAGAAACAGGCTGTGTCTGTTGTGCACCCTCAGCACAGAGAAAATGATCTTTATTCCATGTACTTCCTGGTTCTCAGGAAGACAGGGGAATTTAGACCTATTCTAGATCTCAGCGGCCTGAATCGCCACATTTCCTGCAGGAAATTCCGCAGGTTAACTATGAAATAGTTACTGGGGCTTGTGCAGCCAGGCGATTGGTTCACCACCATCGACCTGAAAGACGCGTACTTTCATGTAGAAATTGCTCCAGAGCACAGAAAGTATCTGCGTTTTGCCTTCCAGGGAATAGCCTACGAGTACAACAGGCTGCCGTTCGGCTATTCCCTATCCCCACGCACATTCAGTAAATGTGTGGCCACAGCGCTTCAACCGCTGCGCGCACACGGCATGAGAGTTTTATTTTACATAGACGACTTCATAGTCATGTCTGGGTCACGGGAACAGGCAATGTTTTTGCACAGCACAATTGATCACACACCTGACCAAATTGGGCTTTGCGATCAATTGGAAAAAGAGCACCCCCATACCTCACCAACGGGCGCTGTATTTGGGTGTGGTGCTCGATGCAGGCGCGTCGCGCGCCACCCTGTCAGAGAGCAGACGTGCGTCCCTTCTTCAGGGGGTGCGCAGGCTGCGACAGGGGGCAACAGTGACAGCTTTTACTGTCATGCAGACATTGGGTCTCATGGCGGCTGCTCACATGGTGGTCCCGTTAGGGTTACTACATATGCGCCGCCTGCAGAGGTGGTTCTCCAGCCTGCGCTTGGATCCCAAGAGGCACAGGCGGCGGCTGGTGACCATCCCCCCCTCAGTGGAGGGCAACCTCCGGTTTTGGGGGTCTCCGGATCACCTCCGGAGGGGGTCTCCACTGGGACGGGTGACCTCCTACATCACAGTGTTCACGGATACATCCAGAACAGGATGGGGAGGGACCTGCCTGAAGAGCGCTATAGGTGGGCGCTGGGCTCTAACCGAGTCTCGACACAGCAACCTCCTAGAGCTACGGGCGGTAGTGTTAGTCCTCCAGCATTTCATGCCCCTAATTCAAGGGAGGCATGTAATGGTCAGGAGCGACAACAGCACCACAGTGGCTTACATCAACAGGCAGGGCGGAGTTCGATCTGCCGCCTTGTTGACCACAGCGGAGGAACTGTGATTATGGGCTTCAGAGGTGGTGTTATCTCTGAGAGCCCTCCATATCCCGGGACTGGAGAACAGAGGGGCCGACCTGCCAGGCGAGTGGGTGCTTCACCCGAGGGTGGTGAAGCAAATCTGGGCCCAGTTCGGGAGAGCGGAAGTGGATCTGTTCGCCAGCCGGCGAAACAGCCACTGTGCCCTGTGGTTCTCCATGGCTCGGAGCGTTTGCACACGAGCCATGGCCAAGGAAGCTGCTATACGCCTTTCCACCGCTGCGTCTCATTCTCCCCCTCCTGAGGAGAGTGAGGCGAGGACGTCTGTCAGTCATCCTAGTGGCTCCGGATCGCGTTGGGGCGCCGTGGTACTCAGAGATGACACAGATGAAGGTGGGCCAGCCCTGGGCGGTTCCCCAGGGCTGGGGGGCGATGTCTCAAGAGGCAGGTGCAATCGGGGCGTTACCCACTCTCGGCCGTCCTCTCCAGGTTTGGCTCCTGAGAGGGACAGGTTTAGACAGGGTGGATTGTCTGATAGTGTTATTCAGTCTATCCAGGCAGCTAGAGCTGGATCCACCACAGCCTGTTACAGGCCAAAGTGGCTAGGATTCCAGCGATGGTGTGAGGAGCAGAGAATAGAGCCCCTATCTTGTGAGTTAGGCTCTATTTTATCCTTCTTACAGTTACTGGTGGACAAAGGGCTTGCGCATTCAACAGTGAAAGTGTATGCAGCAGCCATCTCGTCCTGCCATGAGGGATTTGGCGGCAGGTCAGCCTTTAGTCAACCACTGATGTTGCGGTTTTTACAGGGGGTCAGGAGGCTGCGCCCAGTAGTGCACGCCTCCACCCCACAGTGGGACCTGCCCCTAGTGCTCGAGGCTCTGGCCTCGGGCCGTTTGAGCCTCTGGAGCTCTCCTCTCTGAAAGCATTGTCGTGGAAAACAGCTTTGCTTCTTGCCTTAAACGTCAGCCAAAAGAGTGTCCGAGTTAACTGCTCTGTCGGTGCACCCGAGCTGTTTACAGATTCGGGGTGACCAGAGCGGCGCGACACTCAGACCGAACCCCTCCTTTGTGCCCAAGAGCCTAAGGAGTGCGTTCAGGTCAAGGGCTATTCAGTTAGGGGGTTTTAGTCTTCCCCCCCATGGTGGGACCAGGTAAGCTAAACTGCACCTCCTCTGCCCGGTGCGTGCGCTAGCATGTTATGTGGAGCGCACGGCTGCCCTTAGACGTACCGAACAGCTGTTCGTGTGCTTCGGGGGCGGGGTGATCGGGAAAGCTCTGTCCAAGAAACGCCTGGCAGGCTGGCTCTGCGAGTGCATTGCACATGCCTACGGACAGGCAGGGAGAGCCTGCCCCACGGGGGTTCGTGCACACTCCACACGGGCTGTGGCTGCGTCAACAGCCTTATTCAACGGTGTGAGTGTGGAGGATATATGCACAGCGGCGTCTTGGTTGACGCCAGGCCCCTTCATAAGGTTTTATCTCTTGGACATGTCGGGCTCTTTCTCCTCGTCTGTGCTGGCGGGGGCAACACAGGACTGGTAGGGAGGAGGGGGGTTGTGGGTCAGTTGGCATCTGACCCCCTCTCCGGACGTAATGCGCCTTCGCTGTTCTCGGGCCTTCTGAGGGTCCCGGGAGGGGCGGGGGGGGCGCACTGGGCCCTTACAGGGTTGGAGGACTACTCTCCTCCTGTCAAGAGGCAGGAGGGGGGTAGCCCTCCACACTTTAGTCCACACACTCTGCACGGGGTCAGTGTTTGAGTGTGGGACGTGGGCTCTGACGCTCTCCCTGTTATCCTTAGGGATTCAGGGAGGCAGGCGTGTAGTAAGCCCATTCGGGGCCGAGGGGGCTCTCCCCATCCGTCTATGGGCGGGGGGGGGGTCCCCCGGCACTGTTTTTTGAGCACACTTTCTGCGAGGTAAGCGCAGCAGGGTGTGCTCTGTCAGCCACAGCCCAGATTACTCCTCGGTTACAACCGGGTTAAAGGAGAATGTGGGGCAGCAGCTGCTGACCATAAAAGCCGGTCAGGGGCAGTAGGGTGGAATATTGTTGTTGGACGACAGTACGCGTATACATCGCGGCTCCACCCACTGTACCCATAGAGTCCAGTAGAGGGCGGAGCCTGTGAGAGATATAACGTTGGGTTACGTATGGTAACCCTTGTTATATTAGCACAGGCGGAGCCCTCTACCCAGGGCACTGTCTGTCCTATTCCGCTCGCTGAAGAGAGGTGTAGGATGATAGTCAGGAGGTGAGGCCTCCTTTTATACGGTGTGATGCGCGCGCATTCAGGTAGGCCCGCCCAAGGCCGGCTACGTCTATAGAAGTCTCAGTGGGAGAATGCTCGCAGGGTAAGATAGTACCCATAGTCCAGTAGAGGGCTCCGCCTGTGCTAATATAACAAGGGTTACCATACGTAACCCAACGTTTCATCTCCGTCTCTACAATAAAAACTGCTTGCCCAAAAACTGACGAGAATGTTTGTGCGTGAATATGTGAACGGATGTAAGAAATGGTTTACTTGGTTCAACTTGGAGTCATGTGAGAAAAAACTAATTATTTAAGAACTCAATGAGACACGGGGTGAGTAATAGACAGTTAAATGTTCATTATAATGGTGAGGAATTACTTTAATTCTGAATAGGAGTCAAATAAAGACAAATTAACAGTGATGGCTGGGTGCAACCTTCCTTTTATCTGCCCCTGCACTACATCACCAAATGTACTAGGTTAATTGTCAGCGTGTCTGTGCATGTATTTCACCCAGACTTAATCCTGCAGATTTACTGTAGTCTGGAGGGGCTCTGGTGTCAGAGACCTTGTGGTGGGTAGAGAGGAGTGAAGGCTTAGTGCCAGTTCAGTGACTCCTGTGACTAGATCCTGGACCAAGAGGAGGCGTTCCTGATGTTAGGGCCTCCTGATAAATCAGCACAAAGTTTGGATCAGAATCCATTAAGAGTAAAAGCAGTAATTAGTTTAGTATTCAAGTGCTGCGGCGGCCTTCAATGGCAGCAGTGACAGCAGGACACAGATTTACCTGCGCTGTCACATTCAAAGCCTGCTGGCACCTCCTTCCTGTCAGGGTTCAAACAGAGGGAAGTGGGGGGCGGAGGTGGTGGTGGGGGGATTTTACGGGAACACAGGGACGGAAATGCATGCAGTACCCCCAGGGTAAATGACTATAAAACTCCGGTGTTTTAGGGGAAAGAAAGCTGTGCCCAGTGCCACCATTAAGTACTGCCAAAAATGCACACGTGTGTGTGTGTGTGTGTGTGTGTGTGTGTGTGTGTGTGTGTGTGTGTGTGTGTGTGTGTGTGTGTGTGTGTGTGTGTGTGTGTGTGTGTGTGTGTGTGTGTGTGTGTGTGTGTGTGTGTGTGTGTGTGTGTGTGTGTGTGTGTGTGTGTGTGTGTGTGTGTCCGCACCAACGGAAGCAGTTTGTTAAGATTTCCGTGGTGGGAGGGAAATCTTGACTCAATGATGGATGATAAGGTCAGGTTAACACAATCCATTCAAATGTGCTGGTACAAACACTAAAATGTCTTTGCCTGTTTGTATGAGTGAAGGAAAGTGAAAGCTCAGGAGAGAAAAAGAGATGAAATAAAATAAAGATTAAAGGGATAACATGACAAACAAAACACAATAAAGATATTGGGAAATAGAGAGAAAGAGACTTGAAATTGCATACTACCTGTCACGATCTGTCTTTATGGTGTTTTGTCTTGTCTTGTTTCATGTTTTATTTTTGAAAGGTCTTCACCTCCTGTCTTGCCTGTTTCTGTCTGCGTTGTGTCTTGTTTGGATTTGTCTGTGGTTCCCTATCGTTAGTTTCCCTGGTGTGTCTGATTACCCGATTGTGTTCACCTGGTGTCCCTGTGTTTTCTCCTCCCTCCTCACCTGTGTCTTGTTTGTGTGATTAGTCTTGTGTGTATTTAAGTTCTGGTTTTTCTGTCTGTCTTTGTCGGTTCGTCTTTTGTCATGACTAGTTCGTCGGTGAGTGTTCTGTTTTGTCTTTGTTGTTTACCTAGCCTTGAAATATAGGAATTTGCACTTTAATCTGCATTTGGGTCCTACCTGCTTCACACACCGTGACAGTACGAACCGACCACATTATGGACACCGCAGACTCAGCCCTTTTGATGCGACAGGCGGAAAGTCTTGGATACTCTCTGGAGTACATTTTTTATACATGGAAAGGCGCCTCATCTAGACGGGGTGGAGAGGCTGCGTTGAAGGAGGCACGTCAGGAGGTTGCTCGCAAGCCCTGGCTCTGGAGCTTGTTGCCCGAGTGGCTTAGGGTTTTCTCACGTAGCCCTGAGTACCAGACTTCATGTTCTGACCCTTTCCTGGGGTCTGGTCTGACGTTTGGAGGTCCACGAAGCCTCCAAAAGACTCCTAAAAGACGAAAGGCCAGGGTTCCAGCGCCAGTTCCGGCTCCAGTGCCGGACCCAGCAGCCATGGTTCCGTGCTCCAGTACCATCCCACATAGCCATGGTACCGTGCTCCAGTACCACCCCACACAGCCATGGATCCGTGTTCCGGTTCCTTGCCCAGCAGCCATGGTTCCGGCTCCAGTGCCGGCCCCAGCAGCCATGTTTCCGACTCCAGCACCTCGTCTCCTGCTGGCTCCCCAGCCGACGCCAGCTCCCCGAGTCTTGTCGGTGTACCGGCCGACTCCAGCACCTTGTCTCCTGTTGGCTCTCCAGCCAACACCAGCTCCCCGAGTCTTGTCGGCGTACCGGCCAACTCCAGCACCTCGTCTCCTGTTGGCTCTCCAGCCAACACCAGCTCCCCGAGTCTTGTCGGCGTACCGGCCGACTCCAGCACCTCGTCTCCTGCTGGCTCCCCAGACGACGCCAGCTCCCCGTGTCCTGTCGGCGTACCGACCGACCCGAGTCCCCTCTCAAGTTCCTACCCGAGTCCCCTATCCAGTTCCTACCCGAGTCCCCTCTCGAGTTCCTACCCGAGTCCCCTCTCGAGTTCCTACCCGAGTCCCCTCTCGAGTTCCCTCTCGGGTCCCCTCTCGAGTCCCCTCTCCAGTCCCCTCTCGAGTCCCCTCTCCAGTTCCCTCTCGAGTCCCCTCTCGAGGCCCCTCTCGAGTCTCCTCTCCAGTCCCTTCTCGAGTCCCCTCTCCAGTCTCCTCTCCAGTTCCCTCTCCAGTTCCCTCTCAGGTCCCCTTTCAAGTCCCTTCTCGAGTCCCCTCTCGAGTTCCCTCCTTTAGTCCCTCCTTTAGTCCCCTCTCTAGTCCCTCCTCTAGTTCCCCTCGCGAGTCCCCTCTCGAGTTCCCCTCTCGAGTCCCCTCTCTAGTTCCCCTCTCGAGTTCCCCCTTGGTTCTCCTCTCGAGTCTCCTCTCGAGTCCCCTCTCGAGTCACGTCTCAAGTCCCTACCCAATGTCCTGGTCCGTTGGAGGTTCCGCTGGGGGTCCTGCCAACTCCATGTCCTGTCCCGTTGGAGGCCCCGTCGACTACTCCTCTGCCGAGGGTCCTACCAATCGTATGTCTGTCCCGTTGGAGGTCCCGCCGTCTACTCTCCTGCCGGGGGTCCTGCCAGCTCCTTGTCCTGTCTCGTTGGAGGTCCCGCCGACTACTCTCCTGCCGGGAGTCCTGCCAACCCTTTGTCCTGTCCCCTTGGAGGTCCCGCCGTCTACTCTCCTGCCGGGGGTCCTGCCAGCTCCTTGTCCTGTCTCGTTGGAGGTCCCACCGACTACTCTCCTGCCGGGGGTCCTGCCAACCCTTTGTCCTGTGCTGTTGGAGGCCCCGCCGACTACTCTCCTGCCGGGGGTCCTGCCAACCCTTTGTCCTGTGCTGTTGGAGGCCCCGCCGACTACTCTCCTGCCGGGGGTCCTGCCAACCCTTTGTCCTGTCTCGTTGGAGGTCCCGCCGTCTACTCTCCTGCCGGGCGTCCTGCCAATCCTATGTCCTGTGCCGTTGGAGGCCCCGCCGACTGCTCTCCTGCCGGGGGTCCTGCAAATGCCGTGTCCTGGTCCTCTTCCGTGGGGGATCCTGCAGAGGCCTGTCCCACCAGCTCCGACACCGGGTCCTGCCCGGTCTCCGGCACTGTCCCGTCAGCGCCTTCCTGCCTGGCCTCCGGAGCTCTCTGGTCTTCGCCCTCGAGCCAAGGGCCCCTGAGAGCCGCGGTCTTCGCCCTCGATCCCGCCCCTCTGTGAGCCGTGGTCTTCGCCCGCGATCCCGGCCCCCTGACTCTTCCTGCCGCTGCCCTCGTCCTCGAGCCCGGCCCCCTGACTCTTCCTGCCGCTGCCTTCACCCTCATGCTCGGCCGCCCGAGTCCCCCACCTTAGACTCTGCCTTGCCCCGGGCCGTCCGCCCGAATCCCCCTTTTTGAACTCTGCCTTGCCCCCGGGCCGTCCGCCCGAGATCCCTTCCTGGTCCTCTGCTGTGCTCCTGGGCGGTCAGCTCAGTCCCGTCCTCCTGACCCCCTCCACCCATCCTGGTGGCCTAGTGATACGTCCCTCCTCCGGACCCCCTCCACCCACCCTGCTTGAGGACTTTTGTGTTTTTTTGGGACGTCTGGGATCCGTCCCTTGAGGGGGGGGTACTGTCACGATCTGTCTTTATGGTGTTTTGTCTTGTCTTGTTTCTTGTTTTATTTTTTAAAGGTCTTCACCTCCTGTCTTGCCTGTTTCTGTCTGCGTTGTGTCTTGTTTGGATTTGTCTGTGGTTCCCTGTCGTTAGTTTCCCTGGTGTGTCTGATTACCCGATTGTGTTCACCTGTGGCCCCTGTGTTTTCTCCTCCCTCCTCACCTGTGTCTTGTTTGTGTGATTAGTCTTGTGTGTATTTAAGTTCTGGTTTTTCTGTCTGTCTTTGTCGGTTCGTCTTTTGTCATGACTAGTTCGTCGGTGAGTGTTCTGTTTTGTCTTTGTTGTTCACTTAGCCTTGAAATAAAGGAATTTGCACTTTAATCTGCATTTGGGTCCTACCTGCTTCACACACCGTGACACTACCTCCTACATACTCATTCAGTGTGTAATGTTGAGATTGATCGACCGCTTAGAGATGTCTCTCCTCTTAGGCTGGAGCCACACGGTGACGAAACGGGTCGTATCCGCTACAGTTCTCTATCTTATAGATAGACGGTTCGTCCACACGAGGCCGACAGGGAAACGCGGATAACGATGACGGGTCCCAAGGTGGGTAGATCTGCGGACGCAACGCTCTGGGTGGCCAACCGGCTCCGTGATTACGCCCTATACGATAATTTCCTGATAACGATGACGCCATAGGTTATTCCGAGCCAGGTCCCGGTATCTCGCAGGACAGTGCACCCAGCAGGAGCCTCCAGCAGACCCCCCCCTGCACGGCAGAGTTTCCGTTAGCGGGTAATTACCGGACTATGACCGGTAAAATATGCTGAAGACCTGCAAATCTAAATCTCTCCGGTCAAAATGTCGCTTATTGTTTAGGTGTCCTTTGACACGCAGGCAGTCATATCATTAGTAACTGACTAGATCTGATCGATACTGTTAGGATCTGTCTGTGTTGTAGTTTTGTATGTCTGGTTATGGGTATTTTCATCCTTGTATATTGTCTGGTCCTTCTTCCTGTGTTTTTCCTCCCGTCGTTAGTTTCCCTGGTGTGTCTAGTTGTCTGATTGTTTTCACCTGTGGCCCTTGTGTTTCTCCTCCCCTGCCCGGCTGTGTCTCGTCTTGTGATTACCCCTTCCTGTATTTAGTCTTGTCTCTTCCTGTGTTCAGTGTCGGTTCGTCTTGTGTTGTGAGTAAACTGCGGTGAGTGTTCTGTTCTGTCTCTGAATATTGTAGCCTTGAAATAAAGGAATTATTTTGTCACTTAAATCTGCATTTGGGTCCTGCTTCCTGCACACCGTAACATTACGAACCGACCAACAATGGACCCAGCGGATTTTAATTTTGATTTGGACTTGTTATCCCTAGAGTACACTCTTCAGTGTCATTATGCTGTATGGAGTAGAACCTTGGCTAAAAGGGACAAAGAGGCTGTCCTCAAAAAGGCACAAATGGAGGTGGACAACATGCCATGGTTGAGAGGCTCATTGCCTGAGTTTCTCAGAGTTTTCTCACGCAGCCCTGAGTGCCAGTCTCCATTCTCTGACCCTTTCTTGGGATCCCGCCTGGTGTTTGGAGGTCCACGGAGCCTCCAAAAGACTTCTAAAAGACGGAAGGTCAGGAAGCCAGCTCGTACTCAGGTACCGGTCCTAGCAGCCATGGTTCCAGCTCCAGAGCCGGCCCATACAGCCATGTTTCCGGCTTCAGAACGGGATCTTACAGCCATGTTTCCGGCTTCAGAACTGGACCTTACAGCCATGTTTCCGGCTTCAGAACCGGACCTTACAGCCATGATTCTGGCTTCAATTCCGGCTCCAGAGCCGGCCCATACAGCCATGTTTCCGGCTTCAGAACTGGATCATACAGCCATATTTCCGGCCATGGTTCCAGACCTAGTACAGTCCCCAGCAGCCATGGTTTCAGCCCCAGTTCTGGCCTGAGCAGCCATGGTCCCGGCCCCAGTCCCAGCTGCCACAGTCCCCTCTCCAGTTCCCCCTCGAGTCCCTTCTCTAGTCCCTCCTCTAGCCCCTCCTCTAGTCTCTCCTCTAGTCCCCTCTGGAGTCCCCTCTCCAGTCCCCTCTCGAGTCCCCTCCTCTAGTCCCTCCTTTAGTCCCTCCTCTAGTCCCTCCTTTAGTCCCTCCTCTAGTCCCTCCTCGAGTCCCCTCTCTAGTTCCCCTCTCGAGTTCCCTTCTCTAGTTCCTCCTCTAGTCCCTCCTCTCTCCTCTAGTCCCCTCTCCAGTCCCCTCTCGAGTTCCCTCCTCTAGTCCCTCCTTTAGTCCCTCCTCTAGTCCCCTCTCTAGTTCCCCTCTCAAATCCCCTCTCGAGTTCCCTCCTTTAGTCCCTCCTCTAGTCCCTCCTCGAGTCCCCTCTCTAGTTCCCCTCTCAAATCCCCTCTCGAGTTCCCTCCTCTAGTTCCTCCTCTAGTTCCTCCTCTAGTCCCCTCTCTAGTTCTCCTCTCGAGTCTCCTCTCGAGTCCCTACTTGAGTCACGTCTCAAGTCCCTACCCAATGTACTGGTCCGTTGGAGGTTCCGCTGGGGGTTCTGCCAACTCCATGTCTGTCTCGTTGGAGGTCCCGCCGTCTACTCTCCTGCCGGGGGTCCTGCCAATCCCATGTCCTGTCCCGTTGGGGGTCCAGCCATCTACGGTCCTGCCAGTCCCATGTCCTATGCCGATGGAGGTTCCGCTGGGGGTCCTTCCGGCTCCATGTCCAGTCCCATTGGAGGTCCCGCGAACTACTCTCCTGCCGGGGGTCCTGCCAGCCCTGTGTGCTGTCCCGTTGGGGGTCCCGCCGACTGCCCTTCTGCCGGGGGTCCTGCCAACCCTGTGTCCTGTCCTGTTGGAGGTCCCGCGAACTTCTCTCCTGCCAGCCCTGTGTACTGTCCCGTTGGGGGTCCCGCCGACTGCCCTTCTGCCGGGGGTCCTGTCAACCCTGTGTCCTGTCCTGTTGGAGGTTCCGCCGACTGCTCTCCTGCCGGGGGTCCTGCCAACCCTTTGTCCTGTGCCGTTGGAGGCCCCGCCGACTACTCTCCTGCCGGGGGTCCTGCCAACCCTTTGTCCTGTCCCCTTGGAGATCCCGCCGACTATTCTCCTGCCGGGGGTCCTGCCAACCCTTTGTCCTGTGCCGTTGGGGGTCCCGCCGTCTACTCTCCTGCCGGGGGTCCTGCCAGCCCTGTGTGCTGTCCCGTTGGGGGTCCCGCCGACTGCCCTTCTGCCGGGGGTCCTGCCAACCCTGTGTCCTGTCCTGTTGGAGGTCCCGCAAACTTCTCTCCTGCCGGGGGTCCTGCCAACCCTGTGTACTGTCCCGTTGGGGGTCCCGCCGACTGCCCTTCTGCCGGGGGTCCTGTCAACCCTGTGTCCTGTCCTGTTGGAGGTTCCGCCGACTGCTCTCCTGCCGGGGGTCCTGCCAACCCTTTGTCCTGTGCCGTTGGAGGCCTCGCCGACTACTCTCCTGCCGGGGGTCCTGCCAACCCTTTGTCCTGTCCCCTTGGAGATCCTGCCGACTACTCTCCAGCCGGGGGTCCTGCCAACCCTTTGTCCTGTGCCGTTGGAGGCCCCGCCGACTACTCTCCTGTCGGGGGTCCTGCCAACCCTTTGTCCTGTCTCGTTGGAGGTCCCGCCGACTGCTCTCCTGCCGGGGGTCCTGCCAATCCCGTGTCCTGGTCCTCTTCCGTGGGGGATCCTGCCGAGGCCTGTCCCACCAGCTCCGACACCGGGTCCTGCCCGGCCTCCGGCGCTGTCCCGTCAGCGCCTTCCTGCCCGGCCTCCGGAGCTGTCTGGTCTTCGCCCTCGAGCCCGGCCCTCTGAGAGCCCGGCCCTCTGAGAGCCGCAGTCTTCACCCTCGATCCCAGCCCCCTGAGAGCCACGGCCTTCGCCCTCGAGCCCGGCCCCCTGTCTCTTCCTGCCACTGCCTTCGCCCCTCCATAACCCCCTTTTCAAGCTCTGCCTTGCCCCTGGGCTGTCAGCCCAAGCCCGTCCTCCAGACCCCCTCCACCCACTCTGTTGGCCCTAGTTTTGTGTCCCTCCTCCGGTCCCCCTCCACCCACCCTGGTGGCCTACGTCCCTCCTCCGGACCCCCTCCACCCACCCTGCTTGTGGTTTTGGACTTTTTGTGGTTTTGTTTTGGGACGTCTGGGATCCGTCCCTTGAGGGGGGGGTACTGTTAGGATCTGTCTGTGTTGTAGTTTTGTATGTCTGGTTATGGGTATTTTCATCCTTGTATATTGTCCGGTCCTTCTTCCTGTGTTTTTCCTCCCGTCGTTAGTTTCCCTGGTGTGTCTAGTTGTCTGATTGTTTTCACCTGTGGCCCTTGTGTTTCTCCTCCCCTGCCCGGCTGTGTCTCGTCTTGTGATTACCCCTTCCTGTATTTAGTCTTGTCTCTTCCTGTGTTCAGTGTCGGTTCGTCTTGTGTTGTGAGTAAACTGCGGTGAGTGTTCTGTTCTGTCTCTGAATATTGTAGCCTTGAAATAAAGGAATTATTTTGTCACTTAAATCTGCATTTGGGTCCTGCTTCCTGCACACCGTAACAGATGTGGACATAAATGCGAGTGAAGTCTAATCGGACAGGAGAGAGAGATCAGAGATCAGCTGCTGCTGACGGAGACACGCAGCTCTGCATGATCACCTGCAGCTCCGCCCGCTGTGATGGAGCGGTGAGCGGAGCAAAACACACACTTCAAGTTAGATCATCACCCTTAGCTATTTTAATTACCTCTCAAACAAACTCCTAAACTAGTTATTCATATGTTTATTTTTACTGTCGGGTCACTGGATCAGCCAGCTGCATGAGACAGATACTGACAGGCTGTCAGGAGATGGGGAGGAAAAGAGAGGCTCCGTGTATTATTCTTATATTATTATATAGAGTCGTTATTAATTTGTTTTAAAGCTCAATAAATAACAAAGAAGACCTTTGACCGGCACTTTTCTAATTTTGTCCAGAAGATTTAAACTTTAACCGACATGTTGACCGGTGAAAACAAATTCTAACGGAAACTCTGCCGCACGGTTCCCTCGTCCCTTGGAAGAGGTGGAGAGGAAATTCCCTCTGGGGGGGGGAACTTTGGGATTTTAGCCTTTACAGATAATTGACATGCACAGAAATCTATAACAAAATAAAGGAAAGGGAAAACCCCAAAAAGCATTAAAGGGCCCCTTTAAGTTACATTTCGTAAGCCATGTGTTTAGTTCATGTTTGTACTAAAAGGTTTTAAAAACTGAATTTGACAGATTTGGGTTATGATAACAATCTCATCCTCATGGTCTGTCATGGTTTATTTTGCCGATAGAGTGGCGAAGTCACGCCCATCTACTTCCGGTCCATGGGACCTTATTTCGGAAAAATTATGTATTGAAGTCAATGGAGAGAGAAAACTTAACCCGTTTGAATTGTGCCACGAATTACACATATGTTTGTCAATCTTAAAAAATCATTTCCATGTCAAAAAGTCACAGTTTGTCGTAAAACTGTTGAAATATAAGACTATGAAAAATACGCAACTAGAAAGACTACAAATCCCAGAGTTGCATAACTGATGTCACAATTGTTTTCCGCAGCTAAATATAAGAGATAGCTAAGATAACTTTAACAAGATGCCTGTGTGCTTAGAACCAGGTTGTTATCATACCAGCAATGGCTCGTTCTTTCGCTTCCTGTCTGATGAAAGGACCAGGAGTGGCTGGATCAAGTTAGCTACCTAGCTAGTAGCAAGGACGTTAGTTAGCATTACAGCCTTAGCCTTGTCATTTTTTATTAGCCTTAACATGAAGTAACCCAAAATGTTAAACAGTAAGAGTAGTAGTCATATTTCGTGAACCCTTTAAAGAGTACTGTCACACCGGTGTGATCATTCTATAATACACCATTTAAGCCCGGGGGAGAAATGCTAACGCTACATTAGTAAGTAAGTAAGTACAACTTTATTTATATAGCACCCTTCTCAACACGGATGTACAAAGTGCTTTACAGTACAGTACACAGGACACAATTCAAAGTACAACTATAAAATGTAGAATAAAAGGCATAAAACAGCAGCAGGTAATACATAGGATAAAACATACGACAAAACACCAATAAAAAAGACAGCCACTAACTCACCTCCTCCGACGACCCAAAGGCCTGTCGGAACAGGTGTGTCTTTAACTGCCCCTTAAAAATCTCTATTGAGGCCGAGGCTCTTAGTTTCTGGGGGAGTTTGTTCCAAAGCCTTGGGGCCACCGCCTCAAAGGCACGGGCACCCTTAGTTTTTAGCCTGGTTCGGGGCACCCTTAGGAGGCCTTGCTCAGAGGACCTCAGGGCCCGGGATGTGATGTGCGGGTGGATAAGGTCATTGATGTAGGCTGGGGCTTGGCCATTGACAGCTCTATATGTGAAGACCAGTACTTTGAATTGGGTTCTGAGATTAGCATCGGCGATCTTTTCTACTTCATGCTATCTGTACAAATGGTTGACATTAAACATTAAAAAGACCAGGCAGTTCAGAGAGAATCAAAGGAAGGCAGGCAGGCAGCTTTGCATGACATTCTTCTGGACATGTTTCATTGTGGTGATAGTGAGGGTAGTCAATCCCTTGTTTAGCAAGACAGTAGTGACGGCCATCTTGGTGACGTGTGTTGTTCTGCGAGACCAGAGATGTAGTTCATTGAGCGTTTCACACAAAAAAATGTGTTACTTCACAGTGTTACGACACATTTTATTTTTTTGACTTGCAAAATTATCTTTTAAATTGACAAACATCATATGTGTAATTCGTGGCACAATTCAAACGGGATCGAAAGATCATCTTTCTCTCTCCATTGACTTCAATACATATTTTTTCCGAAATAAGGTCCCATGGAGGTCCACCGGAAGGGGAGGGACTTCACCACTCTATTTACTTTGTTTATAATAAAAGAGACAATCTTACAATGTCTCAATCTTTTATCTTTCTTTTTCTTAATCCTCTAGCGTAACCGTGGATTAAAAATTACTGTGAAAACTGACTTGCGCGCCTAACACGAGGACAGCATGTAAAGCTGCATCTTAAAGCATGCAGTATGTCATACAGCATATGAAGTGCTTATATGAGCCCAGCACGAGGCCGCTGCTACACTCACATGACACACTCCTTCTGTTGAAACACATATCCAACATACCTATACAATCCTAACACAGCATTCAGCCATTGGCTCTGAGTCTAGCTCCCACTCTCTGCTGAGCTCCAAGTTTTCTGGTTGACGAGGTCAAATCTGCTGTACATATTCTACAATCATATAATATAAATTATACATGTACAGCCTGACTGAGTTAAAGTTATAGTACATTATTTTTCTCACTTTAATGTGTGGTATATGTCGAGGATTGTGCATCTTACTGAACACTTAAGACAAGATACAACTGCATTCATATGCCTTTTGGATTTCTTATTTGGAAACATTTTGGATCTACATTGTTAGAATAACTTCTGGTATTATAAAGGCGACAGTCTACCTGGATCTTGGGATAAACACAATTATTTATTATGAAGCACAATTAAAAACAAATATTATTCATATTTGTTTATGAAAATCTGTAGTGTAACTCGACTAAGCCTTCCTGCTAGACACTCCTTTCACTTGCAAGTCTGCACTCGAGTTTGAGGGGCAGCTGGAGAGCCACTTGCACTTGCTCGGATTGTCTCACTTGGAAGTAGGCCAGCTCTTGTTATGGTGGCACTCACAAAGACATAAAACTGAGGGTCAGTGAAGGACAGTGGCTCAGGGACGGGCATGGGGAGCATACACACACGCGAACAGACACTTAATGCAAATAAGAAACAAAGTAGGAAGTGTTATATTCCATAGACTTCTCTCTTTTTGGTAAGGAAAGGGAGGTTACTGCTGACAGGAATGTTGAGTTATGCGGAGTTCAACTAAGTAGAAACCTTCAACTGTGAAATAGAATTCCAATTTTCAGGAGAGGTAGCAGAATACATGTAGTCCATGCAACCAGCTGCTGAAAACCTATGATTTTATTACGTAAAAGTATATTGCTCTTAATATAAGTAGTAACATATATTTAGTTGTAAAACAGCTGTGAGAGGCTACATTTATGAAGCAAATCCTGTCCGAAATGTCACATTTTTCAATCATGTGTGTTTTTGTGTTCGTGTTTCTGCAGTATTCCTGACCTGGGTGAACTGCTCCAGTGTGCGCTGGGCAACAAGGATCCAGGATGTTTTCACTGTAGCAAAGCTCCTCGCTCTGGTTCTCATCATAGTGGTGGGACTCGTCCAGATCTTCAGAGGTAAACGCACGCACGCACGCACGCACGCACGCACGCACGCACGCACGCACGCACGCACGCACGCACGCACGCACACACACACACACACACACAAACTGTGGTGGGAGTAATTCCTCATAATAAATTGATCATCTGTTCATACTGTATTTGGAGAGTACATTTTCACATTTAATAACATATTAATAACATATATCACATATTATACTGTTGATACACTTTTTAAAACCTTGATAAAACACTGTTTTGGTTTGTGTTTTTGTTTCTTTCCAATGAGCTCATTAATAAAGATAACAGCTGCTAGTGTAATTTGTGTGACATAAGATTAAAATGTACGAACGCTGCTGACATCTGGTGCACATAACTAAACATAACATATTAAGTCCTTAAAGTAAAAACAATAATGAGGAATCAGAAAGATCGATTTAAAAGTGTGTCTTAATCTATGGGCAATAATAAGGGGGTACTGGTTTTATTTGATGGATTACTAACAAGCCTCCTGCACACTCAAGAGACACGTACCTACCGGGAAGAACAATAAAACAAACACATATGCACAGAATGAGACTCAAGGTAACCACAAAGATACTCAACATTACTACAAAGAGACCCAAAATAATCGCTGGTAAAAGTGAACTTCAACCAAAACAGTAACAGGGTAACACAAATGACCACAAAAAGAGGCACAAAAACTCATAACAACTATCAGAAGGTACAAAACAATCCTAGAGCCTCAAAATAACTACATAGAGCCTCAAAATATGAAAAATATAAGAGACACCATGCAGATACCAAGAGACTCAAGATAAGTACAAAGATACTCACAAAACTACAATGGGACAAACAAAAAAAACACTACAAACAGACGCAATACAATTGCAGGCAAAAATCAACAACAACCAAAACAGTAACAGAGTAACACACATTGACTACAAACAGACTCTAAATGACAACAAGATGAGGCTAAACAACCATTAAATCTGTCTCTCATATGCAAAAAGGTGGTAGGGCCTTAGTATGTCTGTGCCCAGAGTCTCAACTAGAGAACAAACATTTGTTTTGACTTTAACCAAATAAGCAACTAAACCTTTCCAGGTGATATTATACAGGGTCTATTCCTTTATCCAACAATGGCTTCCTCTCAACTTCTCCAGGTCACTACGATGCCCTGCGGCCGAGTGTGGCCTTTGAGTTCAGTCAGGACCCGTCAGTAGGACAGATAGCGCTGGCCTTCCTTCAGGCCTCCTTCGCTTACAGCGGGTGGAACTTCCTCAACTACGTCACAGAGGAGATCGTGGAGCCACGCAAGTACGGCAAGCACCACACCTGAATCAAAATGTTTACAAAAGTCTACAAAAGGGAATAGATTAAGACTTGAAATATTCCACACGTAATCAAAGTAATCAAATTTGAAATGTGTGATCTCTGAATGAATGGACATATTCATTTTCTTCAAATAATGTAATACTAGTTACGTTTATTTATCACTTGTTATTATTTATGTAGATTCATAAAAAAGTTATCTCTCCATCATTATGTAGAGTACATTTGAATATTTAAGTATATGTTCTACTCTAAAGACTTGCAGAAAAAAAGGTACAGAAGACACTTTAAGAAGGTATTTTACATTTCTACAGGTTTATATATAAACATTAAACATAATGGTTTATATGGTAACACTTGTATCTATACAGGATCAAATAATATACAGTTCAGAACTATATAATAGGCTTGAATTCTATTATATTTGACAATGTCTTGCTGTTAATTTCAAATCCCACATCAACACAATTACTAAATCGGCATACTATCACCTGAAAATCATAGCCAGACTTAGAACATTCATGTCTCAACAAGACCTTGAAAAACTAGTTCACGCCTTTGTTTTTAGCAGGCTTGATTACTGTAATAGTGTATTTAGAGGTCTCTGTAAAAAATCGGTTAGAAAACTACAACTAATCCAGAACGCCGCTGCCAGAGTCCTGACCAAAACACATCACCCCAGTACTCAGGTCTCTGCACTGGCTACCAGTAGCTTACAGAATCGATTTTTAAATTATATTGTTAACTTATAAAGCATTAAATGGTTTGGGACCCCAATATATGTCTGACATGTTGCCCTGTTACGAGCCCCCCAGAGCTCTGAGATCATCGGGGGCGGGCTTACTCATTGTTCCCCGGCTCAGAACCAAACACGCCGAAGCTGCTTTTAGTTTTTATGCTCCCCACAAATGGAATAAACTTCCAGAAAACCTGAGGTCTTCACCAACGCTGAGTTCTTTTAAGTCGAGGCTAAAAACACTACTTTTTACAGCTGCTTACCCAGAAGCCTTTTAACTTGTTTTAGCACTAACCGTATTTACAATGTCGTTTTTAAACTATTTTATATCTCATTAATGCATTGTTTTTATGAAACTGTTATTCCATTATGTTTATTTATTGTGTTCCTCTCTGTTCTATTATCATGTGTTAATAATCATGTAAAGCACTTTGCCTCTGCGTCTGAAATGTGCTATATAAATAAATGTACCTTACCTTACCTTAATGCACTGACACACCAGCACTTGGATAATCGGCATTACTTTAATCATTATTTTTTAAATTAGGAATCTGCCCCGTGCCATCTACATTTCCATCCCACTGGTGACCCTGGTTTACACTTTGACCAACATCGCCTACTTCTCCTCCATGACCCCCGAGGAGCTGCTGGCCTCCAACGCTGTGGCAGTGGTGAGTAACTCCATCTGCATGAACAAACTCAGAGCGCTTCATATACTGTTGAGCAAGAGTCTGTTATGTGAGAATTATAAGACTGCTGGAATGCACAATCCTAGCGTGGCAGACCTCAAACAACCTGCTAGTTAATACGTGTTTTTCATGAGCCCAGTGGGAACATGTCAGAAAGAGTCATGAATTCAGTTAGTGACTACTTTCATTTGATGGAATTACAGACCTAGAATATTAACAAATGAGACTTTCATTCTAAGAAACAAATAAAAAAACATACAACTAAAACTGTTTTCACTCTCTTACACAAGCCCTATGTGTGTAGTCGCAGTCTGATATAGCCAGAGGTGTAAAGTAACTAAGTACATTTACTCAAGTACTGTACTTAAGTAACATTTTGAGGTACTTGTACTTTACTTGAGTATTGCCATTGTACTTCTACTCCACTACAATTCAGAGGTAAATGGTGTACTTTTACTCCACTACATTTATTTTGCACCTTTAGTTACTTTACAGATTTGGATTCATGATGTGAAATATAATAACGAGGGGCAGGTGGCAACAATCACACAAGGAGGGAAAAAGTACAAAAGCAGGAAGTGAAGTCTGCAAACAAAGAGGAGGTATGTTTCAAAATAAAACAGGAAACGGTAAATAATAAATCATGAAATAAAGGAAAAACCATATCCAAATTGCAGGGCGGATCATGACACAATGTGTTTTCCAGTCACATTAATAATTAATTAATTGTCCCCGTTATTTGACTGTAAGACATTAAACAAAGGACCCAGAGCTGGACTCCAACACTGGACGCTGCGGTTATATGGCATGCACTCTAAGTACTCAGCTACCAACGTTTTCCAGTAGGACTAAATGTCAATAATTATTACATTACATTAATGTATTGTAATGTAATGTAATGTAATGTCAATAATCTAACCCACCCGATGTTGTGCTGTTCCAGACATTCGGGCAAAAGCTGCTGGGGATGTTTTCCTGGGTCATGCCGATCTCTGTAGCATTGTCCACTTTCGGAGGAATCAACGGATATCTGTTCACCTCCTCCAGGTAGAACAAACACTCCTCACTTGGATGCACACCCAACCTTCATTTTATTGTCCTTTTAGAATTGACTCATTTTTCCAAGTACTAGTATCAGGTTTGTACATACACAGGCTTGGGCAGTAACAGAACACATTGAACAGTTTTGCATGGGATACAATAAAAGTTTAATGATTTTGTTGTAGTAAAAGAAGATGTAATTAGATAGCCGATACATTTCATAATAATAATTTAAAAAAAATAACAAACCAGGAAATGTGTATGCGGGTTGGTTAAATTAAAATGATTAGCATTGCTCATGCTCCAAGTTTTAACAGATAATAAGCAATTTGATAATTATCTGAATGCATGTTTGTAGATTGTGTTTCTCCGGAGCCAGAGAGGGTCACCTGCCCTATCTGCTGGCTATGATCCACTTGAAGAACTGCACTCCAATCCCCGCCCTACTGGTCTGCGTAAGTGCTTCAAACAGCTTTGTATTTTTTGTGTATCTATTAATATTAACATGTAACTATTTACTATTATATTTAGTAAGTATGATATGTATTTGACCCCCTCATCTCCCACAGTGCTTTGCCACTATAGTCATCCTGTGCATCGGCGAGACACACAACCTGATCAACTATGTGTCCTTCATCAACTATCTGTCCTATGGAGTAACCATTGCTGGCCTCCTCTACCTCCGCAAGAAGAAACCCAACATGGTCAGACCCATCAAGGTACAGAAACCTGAGAACCAGGAACTAAAGTTAACTTTGATTTTTTTTTATCCCATGGCCTTAAATTACCATCTAATCATAGCTCTTGGATTACTTCACCTACAATGAGACACATTGTACTAATTTGCAACTGGGAAATATTGTAAATATATGTATTCTTACCTTTACCTGAGTTTTAAAATGCCTATTGATATGCAAAAGGGAAATGAGTCAGAGTGAGGAGTAATGTAGTGGCTTCATTTTTACGACTTTTCCCACATTCTCTTCAATACAGAAACCAACAGACAACTCAGTACAACAATACATCTCCCCTTTAATAAGTCATAATAATGTCAGGATATAAATTACCTCGAGGGCCGTACCAAATGGTCTCGCGGTCCGTATACGGCCCGGAGGCCGGAGGTTCCCCACCCCTGTTCTAGATAGACAAAAAATGCACACATAACTGTGTCTTTAAAATGGCTTTTTACAGATATTTATTATCCAAACCATGTACTTGAATACAATATAATGTAATATGCTTGTTTGAGATGGAAGTAATGTAATAACTTGTGTGTTTTTGTGTTGTGCAGATTAGCATGTTGATCCCCATCGCCTACCTGGTATTCTGGGCTGTGCTGCTGGGCTTCAGTCTGTACTCTGAACCAGTGGTTTGTGGCCTGGGAATGGTCATCATGCTGACTGGAGTCCCTGTATACTTTGTGGGTGTTCATTGGAAGGACAAACCCAAATGGGTTTATAGGGTAGTCGGTAAGTTGGGTCGTGCCACTGTACATATTCAAATGGTATTTTATATTATTTGAAGAGATGTTAACTATGGCATGACAGACGATACATTTTATAAGTCTGATAGTTCTGTTTGTTTATGAAGTAAGAAAAGGGGAAAACGATCTATTGCTGGGATAACCTTTCTTAATATCTGCAAAAATTCAAGTGTTGGCAGGTGTTTGTTGTTGTAACACAAATGTTGACCACACAACACTGAAGTGTCTTTACAGAATGCTCTTAATAAGAACTAGGCGACTTTTAACTTATCCTAACACAACAGTAATGTTACATTGCTTGCTAACACACAATTCACCTTGTGTTTGAGTGCATGTTGAAAATAAAACTCACTCCTCTGTTGAGTAGTGGAGCAAATCAGCGTCTAGTGGCCAACATGTGTGTGACAGCAACACAACGTTTTTCTTTACCTCGTAAAAAAAGCTGAACAAATAAAGATGAACTTCTTAACTCATAAACACAAAATGAAAAACATTTAGATCATACTTAGAAAATCACTCCACATTATTATTTGTTATTGCCTCTCTTGGCTTCCGTAGTTAGCAGTTAGTCCCTATTATTAAAACTGTTTTCTTTTGATTGCAGAAAGAGTCACATACGTGGGCCAGAAGGTGTGTTATGTGGTGTTTCCTCAGGAAGACCTTTCAGAGACTGAACCCCTCACTTCCTCCAAAGCCACTGACTGAGCAGCGCAGTCACCCAGGAATTCCCATTTTGCATCCACACCTGTACTTCCAGTTTTTCCCTCCCTTTTTTTCACATTGGTCAGTTTGTGGATGGTGAAGAGATGTTTGTGAAGTGGCATATTGCAAAGTCGAGCCTAGATACTGCCTTGATTAATATCCAGTATAAAATAAGAGGAAGGTTACACCTATGGCAGTGGCATTAGCTGAAGACTGTTTTTATGTGATACTTGGTACTGGTTCTGAATTCTCATCAGCAGTAGTCCATGCTCCCTATTTCATTCAGATCTTTATATCATCTTCTACGTCACATCCTTGAGCTAATGTGCCTTATGAAATGTATGTGATGGTGTTGTGTGTTGGGTTGTGCGGATATTTTGATGATGCAATAACATATTTGTGGTAAATATGCAAGCAGTTTCTGCACTTAGCAATACTTCTCTATTACTGCTGATTTTCACTAATTATTCACAAGATGTTTACTGTTTATCAAATGTGGATGAGTAATTTTCTGTCTATATCTCTGCTTTGCTTCATTATCTAGCAATTCTTTCAACTTTAGGCTTCTTTCTCTCTCTCTTTTTTATTAGATCATACTGAGATAATGTAGGTGCCCCTTGCATTGTTACTAGAGAGATTATCTTAACTACGCTCATTGTTCCCAGCAATATTTACAGCTCAGGAGAGAAAGGACGATGGCGAGAAGTTTGAAGCTATCACCACGACGAAAAGATGCCTCTCAGAAATGAATAAGTTGCATCGCAACACCACCTTTTGAACCGCCTGTTCTGATTTGTGATCGTTTTTTAAGGAATGCCTCTGTGAACTCTTTCAAGGTGCTTCACCTGACAAGACAGCTATTACATTTCATATTTCCCATCTGATATGATAAAGTGTTTACCATTAACATGCATGGGCCTGCTCCCACTTCCCCAAAGATCAGAACAATAATTACCCCAGGCCGACACTTTATAGATCAACTCACTTGCTATGGTACCTTTTAGTTTTTTTTTTTTCAGTGGACTTATTTTGACCCCATTGAAATATTAAGTTGCCCCCAAACACTTATGGTAAAATGGTCCTCACTCAAGTCGCACTACCACTACCTTATGGAATACTTCACATCCCAAATGATCTGTTTGTGCGTGAACTGTTTATGCACGTGTCACCCATTTTCTTAAATGCATCAAGACTTTTCTCCATTTTCTGATTGTTTGTTCACCACGGAAGCTCGTAAGAAATGTAAAATCAACACGGAATGAAAATTTGATGGACAAATGGTTATTTTGGGGGTGAAGTATTCCTTTAAATAAATGTGCTCCATGTGATATTTGTTGTATTTAAGTAGTATCTTCCTTTTGTGTACATACAACAAAACATATGAGGGTTTTTTAACAATGTAAACCAGCATGTAGGAACTTGAACAGTATTTTTCAACGGAAATCTACAAAAAGACTCACACTTCAAACAACAATGTCTGTCTGTCATGTCCAGGCGCTGTTTGCTCAGTTGACATCTGTAAATACTGTGTAAAGAAGAACAAACTGTTACAAATGCGCCAGTGACTCTCACAAAGATCACATTCCTCAGACATGTTGTGAAACATTTACATACTGTGTACAATTGATCGGTGCACCTCTGTGTAAAAGGGTGTAAAGATGTGCAAAAATAACAATGTAATTACCTATTAAATATAGCAAATTCTGAGATGCATCTTTTTTTTGATAATACAAGTAGGTACAGGAGCCCTGAGACACAAGTGAGAAAGAAAATACTGGTGATTCAGTTTTTATGTCTGATCTTAATTTTGTCGTCTCCTGTGCATATGACTTACTAACAGGTAAAAACATTTTTGGCATTACCATTTTTTCAGCAGTCATAAAGACATGTGAGAAAGTAATTGATATCAAACTTAGAAAATCCATCATCATAACAAATACATTTTTCACCTCTAAGGGCTTCCATACGATAAGTTTGACTATTGTAAATAAATTGCTTTCCGTAAACTACCAGTTTTATGGTGGTGGTCGTGTCAGTATTATTACAAATACATTTGTACACTAAAATAATTCAGTAAATAAACGGCTTACGGTTTATTAATTGCAGGCACAGTAAAACAATGAACAATAATCAGCAGAAGGCTTTACAGGGCTTTTAACAGCAATCCCCTAAATGTCATGGTGGCATTCCTTTCAGCACAAAATATACAAATATAGTTGTTTTTTTAAATAAGAGAAATGCTTTTATACAAACAAAGTATACATGGGGAAGAAGCTTCACATTCAAACAGCAAGGATAGGCAATGCAATTATCAGACAACCTGATTCAGTAGTACTTTATTTCCTCTATTCAGTGTATTTACCAAGTGTTAACCAATTGAAAATTCCAGTTGTACCTATATTAAATATCCAACCCAGTCTCACGGCATTTCGTGTTATAGTCCCAAAATTAATTTATGTGTTCACCAACACGATTTTCGCATTTTTTCCGTGTCACAAAGAACGATTGTAAAAGCAATGCATTTATATTGGTAGTATGTTTCGTGCCTGCACCACGTCTTTTTGTCCAGTCGGGTCTTGGAATACCAGAAGCTGTGGGGTTCATAAAAACATTTTCTTTCTCAATATCTTACCCTAAGCCTAACCCTATCCCTTTTATTTTAAATTGTATAATGTCGAAGTTTTTTTTGCCGTCCACAAGGAAAATAAATGGGGCTCAGGCAGGGGCGGACTGGGACTAAAAATCAGCCTGGGCATCTCGACTTATCTTTGACTTATCCGACCGGCCCACATCGTCGGACCGTCGGGACGTCCCGATGGTCAGTCCGCCACTGGGCTCAGGGCCTCAGAATACTGAAATCTGTATTTTTTTGTCATCTTTTTTTCCTTCTAATTTGTTATTTAGTGCAGGCACGAAACATACTACCAATAGAAATACATTGCTTCTACAATCGTTCTGTGTCAGAATACTGAAATCTGTATTTTTTTCTAATTTGTTATTATTTACATTGCTTTTAAAATCGTTCTGTGTGACACGAAAAAAATGGCAAAATCGTGTTGGTGAACACGAATCAATAGATTAATTTCGTGACTATAACACGAAATTCCGTGAGACTGTGTTGCAATATCAGAAAGGGTTTGATAATGTACATTATCGTGAAAAAATGCAATCAAGAAAAAAAGCCCACTGAAAATACAGTTGTGAAAATCTTGACAACAAAGCGATCAAAGCAAGGGTATAGAGAAATACTTCAGCTGCGTTTCAATTTGGATACTTCCATCGGTACACTGAATTTCCTAGAATGTGAAAACTTGGGCAGTCCGTGAATTTCTGCTGTGCCGGAAGTGATGATAGCCAGATAGCAAGCTAGCTAACAATCTTCGCTAGCTAGATGATCGAGGTAGCAAATCATTACAAACTACTCAATTAACCCAATAAAATGTATGTTGGCTTCTTTTTCGATACAAATATAGTTGTACGTCTTTCAAATTGTGAAGAAAACCCAATAATTAACTTTTATTTGTATAGTGCTTCATTAATCAGAGCAAAAACAATTACGGCTGTTCCTGAAATGTCTGTTACCCAGCTAAAATGGACGTCATAGAGTGTGGATTTTGCAATACTTTTTGAGACACACTTATGAACTCTAAATAGTAAAATGAAGTACAGAAGTATGCAAATCGAGACATAGCATTGATCTGACAGATAATAAGATATTCTCTAAACTGTCACTGTGACACAATCAATCTTTCTTTACATTTCAAATAGTAATATGTTGGCACACTAATCTTTATAACTGGTTTTCTGCAGTCTGAAAAATATCAAAGAAAGATAATTTAACCAAGACTTTCACAGATTAAGATTTAAATAAACAGGTAAATACAGTGGAATAGGGTTTTTGAAAAGCAACATTTTCTTCTCCCCTGACTTCCCTGCCATAATAATCCCTGATGCAGTAGTGCACTACAACTTCAGAGCAGTCGGTTGTAGCAATCACATGTCATATCATAACGCTGTGTCCAGACACATCTAATCCCTTCATACATGACAACCACAAATGTGAGCCATGAAACTATCGGTGATATTTACAACAGCGGGGAAAAACCATTAAGGCATTTTTTTAAATACATTTCTGTACACCTCAGGACATACATTATGCAGATGTGTAACTTTTTCTAAACTAATAAACATTAAGTAAAAGGAGAAAGATCAGACCTTAAACTTTGAACAAGGTATAAAATGAAATATGCAAAAAATATGTAAAGCTAGGAAGGCTAGGAATTACTTATGGAGACATCTCTAATGGCACATAACATTTAGCAGCTGTTTATGAAAAATAATCTCTTTAAGATGGACGGACATGGGGTAGCATGGCACATTCAGTCACTTAAAGGGACAGCTTAGATTTTTTGGTGGAGTTGTACGAGTCATTTATCTTTAGTTTGTAAATTGCGTACTTTGGTGTTTTAAAAGGCTCGTTCAAATCTCCCCTAATTTGCATAACAAAACAAACTCATCGATCGAGGCAATACAATCACTATGGATAAGAACTTCATGTAACTCCACGTCAAAACATCCAAACTATCTCTTTAAAGTAAAAAAAACAACTTTTAAGACAATGCTTTTTAGTACGGAACCCTGACAGTGCTGCTTTAAAAACAACCAGCATTTGGCTTTCTGTCATTTCTCTAACTCTGCCTCTTCACACAAGTTATCTGACTTGTTCAGTACCTGTTCAGTAGCAATATCCTGCAGTAAAAGAGAGATAAATGCATTTCAAGAAACAATGGAAGTGATATTCTTTAGAGGCGCAACAGTAATTAGTAAACGTCACCAGGGTCACCTCAGAGAAGATTCACAGAAAAACATCAAGCGATCATGTCCAATCAAGTTCAATGTTTGTCAAGACAGAAAGAGAAATATAAAGTAGGAATAGAGGTCCTCATCGAAGACTGAAAAATAGAAGCCTTTTATCACATCCTGTCATAGAAATGTCCACAGCATAGATATGAATTTCCAGTGTAATAAAGCAGGCGTCAGCAGTCAGCCGGTCTGCAGTGCTGCAGAGGTACCGCTGGGATGAAGACGACTCGACAAACAATACATTTTCTGAAGTCAAGCTAATGTTCCCGGCACATTCACATAAAATCGTAGACACTGCCTCCGAAACAGTCACGTTCATTCAAGTGCGGAAAGGCTTCCTTGAGAGGAGTGTATGTTTGATTAGAGGAGGGTGAGGGGTGAGCAGAGTTACAGGTTCTTGGACTCTTTACCTCAGTTTCCATTCAAGTTTGGTTTCAAAACAGATTATGTCAAGTTGAAAAGGCTTAATTGACAAATCTAAATTGAAAAATCAGTTTGATAACATTTTCTTAAACGTAGTGAAACAATTGTTTAAGTTCGAAGAGGGTAAATGAAGTATAACTGAAGAAATGTACAGCATATGTTAAATTAAAACGGACAAAGATTTGGCATGATTGAATTATTCTGTTAAACTAGGCTAAGCTAACCAACTGCTAGATGTAGCCTTATGTTTTACGGACAGGCATGAGAGTGGTTTCTATCTACTCATCCAACTCTCCAATAGAAAGCAAATAAACACATTTCCAAAAATGTTCATCCTTGCCTATGGAAGTGAAAGGTCTGGCTTTATTTTTTTATTTTTTGTATTGTCAACAATCCTGTGAAAAGACCAATATACTCAATGTATATTATACTAACAAGTGTATACTAACAAGTATAAAAGCGTGTTCCTCGGTGTCAAAGAGCTTCGTAGTAGTCTATCTAAAACACATAAATGAGCAACACTATTGCAGCCCAAATTAGTCTCAAACAAATGCGATTTTTCCTGAAAACGTTTAAGAAAACGATTTAGCATTTTAAAACATAAGTATCCACAAAGGTCTGGTGAAGTCATAAAGCATTTAGAAATGGACGTGGTCATATTGGTCTTTCATTTGATTTATCGAATATACGAAAAACGGACAATATCACCAGCTTTCACCTGATATGCAACAGCCTACCGTGAACTTCTAATAATAACACTACCTCTACATTAAAGTGGGAATAAGACCATGAAGCAAGGAAAATTCATTTGTGATCACTTAACAGGCTTTTTTGGTTCACAGTATATAGCGGTGCAAAATGGCTCTGGGTAACGACACAAAGGCTGCTTTGGCGTTGTAAGAACATGTAGCTAATATTCAATTGGTACTGGTGGCCAGAATAGAGTTTCGATTTGTCGGGAACAGGCTCCTGACGAGGTTATGTCCCACAAGGGAATCGACATTAGTTGGGATTTTGAGGTTGATTAGTTATATTTAACCACCTAAAAAATAAACCATCAAATACATTCAATATCAGTTTAAGTCTAACCAATATTTAGAATGTTTTCCTTTTTCGACAAATAACTCAAACCACCAGACTCCATTGACAGAAACTGATATTTTGCTCATAGAGAAATAAAGTTGCTGGTCTTCCACTCTCCCGATCACTTAGTCGTTGTGTGTTATTGTGTGACTTTGGTGAATCTGACCTATCGAGATAACAGCACAATAGCAGCTTACGTGTTCTACAAGGTAAAGAATACCGTTTTGGTCAATGGAGTATGGTGGCTTTGAAGATAGCAGGGATAACAACCTCAGGAACCCCCAGATTATTTTAGGATGGACTTTTAAGATAGACATCCACCAACTTCAAAAGATTATACACTCAAAATCAAGTACCTAAAACAGCCCTATTTCAAAACATCCAAACTATCCCTTTAAGCTCCTTGACAAAAACATAAACTGCACAACAAAGACCATAAGCACTACTAACGCTGGTTAATAATCTTACTAAAACACTGCATATGCAGATTTTTAAAGTGAATAGACACAAGTTAATTATATTTTACTGAATTGGGCTAAGGTACAGGTCTCACCTCTGGATCTGATAGGAACTCATCTCAAGGAGACTTTAGCAGATTGATGAGAGCAGGTCTCAGCCGAGAGAGTGGAAGGAGGGTACCTCCCTAACTCCTCAGCATGGCGTTGTTTCCCTCCCTGAATCTCCTCCCTCATCACTAAAGGTCCTGCCCTTGCCCTCTCTACTCCTCCTCTTATCCCTGCTCCTTATTTCCCTGCTTGGCACTTCCACAGTAAAGTGGCTGTCCTCTGCTTTCACAGAAGTAGACAAGGGTTCAGAGGGTGACGTCACCTCTGGTACCTGGGGGTTAGGGTGAGTTGTTGTGGCGGTCTGGGATCTGCTAGAAAACACAGGGGGTGAGATAGGGGACAAGGGCCCCAAGGGGGAGTATCGTCTCAAGGAAACACCATTCAGGTTAACAGCGAGCTCCAGAACAAGTTTCCTCGATGTGCGGATGTTGCATGGAGGCACAGAGGCTTCCTGGGGATCTGTGGGGCACCCGCAATGAGTTAGAGAGTCCCTCTGGATAGGTGTGGGGGGCTCCGACTGTGGACCCCTGCTGCTCTCCCTGCTGACTGGTGACAGCATGTCCTCTGGGCTGTCTGCAGACTGCAAGGACAGAGGTGATGCGGGGCTCTCTGACGTGCAGGACTGCAGGGTCCTGGTTGCAGACCGCCGGGACCCCACTGCATCGACCTGTTCCCATCGAGCCTGTCCCACAGCCCAGCTCCTGGGCAACTGCACACCCACAGTTTGGTAGCTGTGGAGCCCCAGTGTGATCTGTGTGGGTCCAGGGGAGTCCAGCAGAGGGGCATTCCCTCTGGTTCGCCCCCCACTGCGGAACAGGCGAGTCCATAGATGTCCGAGACATCGGCGAGAGGAAGAGGAGGTGGAGCGCCGCGTGGAGTGACGTCTGATCTGCCTGCGCATCGCCAGCCGCAGGTTCTGTAACACGGACGCCTGGAGGAGGGGGAGACGGAGAGAAACGTCATTCCTGTTTCTATCCAAATATCAGGTAGATAGCAAGCAATCAAGCAAATAGGATATAATTGTTCATTTGTCATCCTTAGATGAACTGGTAGGCCGATCTTGCTCCTTTGTTATCCAGTATCTGTGCTAAGCTAAGTTAAGCTAAAAGACTGCTGGCCTTTGCTTGATACTAACCACTAAGATATCACAATGGCATCCCTTAACGCAAGAGAAAAAAAGCTTTTTTAACAAAATGTTAACTATTCATTTCAGTTAATAATGTGATTAGGCAAGAGTTAATGGAAATATATGTATATTGACAGCCATTAGGTGTTGTTATCCACCTTTGTTTAAGTGCATTTTCAATTTCAATTTGTGCTTGAATCCTAAGTTTCAGGAAAACAATTACCAGAAATGTATTATTATGTGTGAATGCATTACCTGGGTGGGGTTGTACACGGGGAAATCCTCCACCGGAGGGATGAGACCCTGGGCGATTAACTGGCCATACGAAGGGGGGGCCTCTCTCTGAACAAAATCGGCCTCCATGCGAGTCATCTGAGTCTCAAAAGCTCTGTAAGAGAGAAAGAGACAAAGACAGAGACAGGGACAAAGACAGCGATACTGTCATTGTGAGTAGAGCTGGGTGTACCCAAATACAGAAGACAGGAAAATACCTTTACTTTTAGGTAATCCGGGGAGGACAAAACAAACACAACTAAACAGACCTTCCAGCTGACCAACATACAAGGATCCCTACAAAAATGTAACAGATAACTACGATTTAAAAGCAAGTCAACTAATCAGCGGATGAAGTGCAGGAGGTCAGGTGGTTGCAGGGCTAATAACAACTAATAATGCCAGGAGTGAAACAGACTGGACAAGGGGAAACATTTTTTTTAAACATAAACAGGAAACAAATAAACTAAAAACTAGGATAATGAAAGAGAGAGAGAGAGAGAGAGGTAGAAAAAGGAGTGCAGGACAAACAGCAGGACAGAAGAAAAGATAATTGAAGTGGCGTAGACTGAGTGAGCGATCATAAGGTGACCTACTCAGACATTTATCTTGTTGTATAAAGCAGTAAACAAATCAAAGGGATGACGAAAAACAAGAACATCACATGCACAATGGTGCTTTCTCCACACCTGTACTCTCTGCTCCTGAGGGAGTGGAGTTTGAGGGCACAGCCGAGGGCGATGACCAGCAGGAGGCTGCAGACGAGGCTCCCGATCAGGGCAGCTGTGATCACCTTCCTGGGCACGGCTGCCAGACAGTCCCTCTCATCGCTGCCGTCCAAGCAGTCCTCCTGGCCGTCACAACGCCACGTCTCGAAGATGCACAGGTTGGTCCCACAGTGGAAGTTTCCAGGTTGGCAGTTGTAGCAGTTATTCTCGTCAGACCCATCTGGACACCTCTTCTGGTTGTTGCAGCGCTCAGAGGCTGGGTAGCAGACCCCAGTTCCTCCCTCGCAGGGGAACTCTCCGTCGGGGCAGGTCGGGCAGGCCTCCTCGTCGCGGCCTGATGGGCAGTGCCAGTAGCCGTCGCAGTGTTGGCGCTCAGAGTAGCAGCCCTGATCGCTGCCACAGGGACGCTCGCCGGGAAAACAGTAACCTTTGACCTAGGGACGGCAGAGGAGGAATGCATCAGAGAGGACTAGTTGGTGTCCGCTGGATTGATGGGTCTCTGGACAAACAGAAATAAAGGTACTCTGTCTTTCAACTATACCAATCACAAAAGACCTTAAATGTAGATAGAAATTCTGAAAGGAACCCCAAATGGGACGGTATTAAATACAATTGTTTAGAGCATATGATTAAAACATTTCAGTCTGTGGCCATAAGGTTTTGTCTAAATATATTTTTGCTGCTTTTATATATATTTATTGATTGGTCAACTCTTGGTCAAATGTGCAATATAAATAAAGTTGGATTGGAGTGGATTGGATAAAACCATTTGAATTTTAAAGATAGTTGGAGCTCTCCTTTACAGAAGGTTTGAACAAAAAGTTGGAAAAGACAATGAAGCGTTGAAAAGACTTTGAAACTAATTTTCTGAAAAACCGGATGAAGTGTTCCCAGTCTGCAGTACCTGGTATGTGGCGTTGAATCCATGTCCTGGGCTGTGAGGCTGGGCCATGTACAGAACACTCATCTGTCCCCGGCTGGACTCTAGCAGTGCCGGGCGCCGGTTGTTGTGATGAGACAGCACCTGCAGGAGGTGCTCTGTGCGCTGCAGCAGGCCGTCGTACACATGCAGCGAGTCCCCGGGGCCCAGCTGCAGGTCCAGCTGCAGCACGATGGGCTTGGGGTCCTGGGTGTCCAGCCACCACGAACACCTCAACTCAGCCACAGAGCTCCTGTTGGCCCGGAAAAAGTCTGGGGAGGCAAAGGAGCCGTAGAAGTTCCTCAGACGTTTTCCGCAGGTGGTGTCGGGGCAGCCGTGCTCGTCTGTGCCATCGGGACAGTCCCGGGCCCCGTTGCAGCGCAGGGCGGGGGGCAGACAGCGGGTGGACTGGGCCTCGGTGCACGGGATGGAGCCGGGGGGGCAGAGGCCAGGCCGCGCCTCCGTGGGAGGGGGGGAACAGCTGCGTTCATCTGACGCATCGCCACATTCATCCTGACCGTTGCACTTCCAGGAGCGAGGTAGACACTTCCCGTTCCCACACAGGAACTCATCTGACTGACAGCTGCTCTGACCCAGGTGACCTGCAGAGACACACATTGACAGAATGCAACACCAGCTACCAAATATCAAGAGAAAACATGACACAAACCAACATCAGAGTGCTTTTTGCTCAGTGAAACAACAGAATGCGTTTTGGCCTCAGATGTAATTCTAATAGAATTACTGCGCCCCCAAAGCCACGGGACTCGCTAAAAACGTCCTACATTACAAAGTGTTATGTGGCTGATGTGAGATTTCTTCGACTCTCTTGGGTAATCTCAAAACGTTTTATTAAGTTAAAATACTGCTATAATGAGACATGCAGACACATTCAGATTTGGAAATATGGCTTTACAAGCTGTCACACTCAAACTCTGGTAATTTTCCTTACTCTTAACCGACAATTTCCTTAATTATGTTAGAAATGGTTTATGCCTTACACATTCTATAACTAGACGTTTTGATTCAGTCAGGTTAAGCATTGGATAAAAGATCCATGTCTGTCCAGCCTACCTCTGATGTAGGAGAGGCGAAACCCCTGGGACTGCCCTGAGCTGTTAGCCTGAGAGTGGAAATAGAGCCAGACGCGCCCCCTGGTGGAGATGAAGGGTGGAGGCAGCATGGAGCCACACAGCCTGGAGTCCCCGGTCTTCGTAGGAGTCAGCAGGAGCCAGTCTCCCAAACATCTTCCCGCCTCGGCCACGTCAAAGTTCCGGAAACTTGAGCAGAAGATGGATGATTTTAGTAGGTTACTCTATGACGGATGTCATGTGTACACTGTGTGAGTGAGGGATTGTACCTGATGGTGATGACCTCGCCCTGACCCCCCTGGATATGCCAGCTGCAGTTGACTCTAGCAGGGTAGTTTAAAGGCCAGGACGGGCTGTAGATCACACCCCTCCGCTCTGAGTGGACCTCCACTCGCTCACTGCAGCCTGCTGGGTGAAACACACACACATTAGGGAGGTTGGTCTCTGCAGTGATTTGTGTTAACCATTTTCTTTATTTGTCCTTAGTCATTATGCTGAAATTCTCAGGGGTGGTTTGACAATGGGCCCCTGTGCACAGTTATACAAAAGACCCCACCCCCTCTCCTACTGTAGCAAAACAGATATTAATGTTATTTAGACCCTTGTTGTCATTTTGTTCCTTTTTTTGTCGTTTCACATATTTCTATGATTTTGGTCTGTGTTTTTTTATTGCCAATTTATAGTCATTTTGCATATAACTGGTTGTTTCATGTCACTTTGTAGTTGTTTTGTGTCACTTTATAGTTGTTTGGGTCTTTGGTCTTTGTAGTTATTTTGTGTGACTTCCTGTTTGGACCATGACCAAGACATTGGGCCTCTGTGCATGGTAGGCGAGTTCAGAAATCCATATATTAAGTAGATGCATAAATGTTTATTTTAACAACAGTAGATGTTGTGTTCATTGGGGACTGTTATCAGATGCATACTAATACACATTTAGCTGTTACAGTAGTAAGTATTTCTGGCAGCACAATGGTGTATGCGGAAATCCATTGTTGTCCAAAATAGCTTTTGGACAACAATAGAGCTCTATGGCATAGAAAAAGACAAGTAGGCTATAACAGGGATTTAGCATAGCTACATGTATATTTATTTTTACTAGGATCAATTATTTGTTTACTTTAAATGGATTTGTTAATAATATAAAAACTATCACCAGACTGTTCTGTAATTCCAATGACCTTTCTCTTTTTCACGTATAGTACATATGTAACCATGAGGCATCCTTATCATCTCAAATTCTTAAGAGGGAAACTACTTTCATTAGAGAGAGAAATATGGTCTGTTCCTTTATTCATGATGAACTGAGAATTATGCATGCTCAGCAGGATCCATACTGCTACTGCCAGAATACTCTCACACACTCACGTTCCTTCATTCAAACTCCTTAAAATTCGTCATGAGTCATGACCTTAGCATACTAGTACCAGAAACGTCAGCGCTTAAAAGGACAATACAAAATCGCTGCTGCATTATTAAAAGTGCATTATGTTTTATGTGATTGTCAAGTTTTGTCTCTAATCAGTGCAAACAACCTTAAATCAATGCCTTGACAAGACAAACGACTCTAGTGCCTTTCAGGGGAGCTCTGTGCTGATCACATGGGGGCGAACACCACGGCAACAGCATCGCCTGCTGCCATCGCACCATTTCTTCAGGGAACAGAGAGCGGTGGCCAAGAGGGGCACCAGGAATAAGACACAGACCTGTTTGAAGTGCAGGCCATGGCTCCTGTTGTTTGGTAATAATGAAAGGCATCAGGTATGTATGGAAGCCCTGTGTTTAACACTTAAAAACAGGCAAAAGGGTTCTCCAGGATAATCTGTCATTATTTGATCCTTATTTGTTTATTTTCTCATCTATGAAAAGGTATAGGGGGAGTTTTACAAGGTTTGAACGGTTGTTGTTATTGTTGTTGACTCATTCTGGCCAAAAAAAGCTGAATTAAAATATTACCACATGTTGTTGATATGACTAAAAGAACCTGGCAAATAGCTAGTGAATGTTCAAACTTTACCAGCCACTCAATAGACTGTTGTTATTATTTGGTTGGTGAGTCAAGCACTAGCCTTATATTATCACAATTTGGTTGGTAAATAGTAGTCATTTTGTGAATTCAAATTTCCACCTTTACTCTAAACACAAAGTACAGATATTCTGATTAAGCAAGTCATGTCATATTACTGTCTGTATACATATTTTTTAGCCAAACGAAAGACATAAATAAATTGTAGAATAGAAGAGAAAACCACTCAGATTTATAAAATGGATCACTATACGTTTCTTTTTTTGTAAGGCCTCTAAGGGCTTCCCTGCATTGTCTCCGAGCAGTTATAACACAGGAAGGCTAGATACCAGATGTAACAATAACTTAAATTGTGATGTTAATGTAACATCAGTGGGAAGGATTTCATTCTCTTTCTTACGCTGAGAACAAGAATTTAAACATCACCTCGTTACTTATCATTTGTGACACAGCAGGTATGACACAGGCAAGAAGAAGCTCTCCAACGAGCGTCTTAATTACCCAGAACCACAGAGACAGAAAATCAGCTGAACTGCTTAACAATGGATATCCAACATCGCCACACAGCAGCCCAGTTCTGCTGAGCGTGTGTGTGGTTGTTTCAGGCTTTCTTGATGAATCAGTGAAGTCAGCAGAGTGAAACATTGGCAGGGGGGGCATCCTTTAGAGCTCAGTGATGGATATCGACTACTGCATGGATACCTCAGCACACACATGAAACTGGACTAGCCCTGGGAGTGTGTGGAGTAGAGCTGTTGTTGTATAGTGTGACTGTATAGTGTTTTAATATGAGATTTTACTTTTTTCTATTATTTTCAACAAATGTATTGACTTCTCTGGAGTTCACTGCCTTTTGGTTTTATATTAAATGTTATATAACATCAGAGACAAAATGGCGTTTGTATTGGTTGAGCTACTTTACGTAGGCATAAATTCAAATCATTTTTACTTTGCTGATTATCTGTAAATGTTTTTAAAATCAGATCACACCAACAGTCACTGCAGAGATAAAAAGGACCGTTTCTCTACCCAAAGTAGCCGTGTTTATCCTTCTAGTCAAATGCAATAAGTTTAGCTGCCACCAAGTTAATCAAAATAGCAAAATAATGTTTGAATAGACAATTGGTCCAGATTTTTGTATTTTTTAAATGTAATTAAGATCATTTTGACAAAACGGCAAAATATACCTAAAATATAAGTAAAAGTTATCAAGCAGAAAAAGTGACATTTGATTATTAAATTGTATGCATTTACTGCATCATCAATATAAAAACAAAAAACGGAAATACACATGATGCTGTCTTCATTAACATAACATATACGATTTTCCTTTCTTGGCTATAAAGCTCAAGAACTGGGTGATGTTGGTCAGAATGTATGTTTACACAGTCACATTGTGGCTCCCTTTTGTGGACATAATGCAGGGCCCCACAACATGAATTATTAAATGTAAGGGTGATGACTTGGTGGGTGCTGATGACGAGTGGATGAGGAGGAGCTTTCAAATATTGCTAGTCTAACGTTGGGTCTGTTTGTTGGCTTGTGAGTTGCTTTTTGTGGATTTGCAGATATGTAAACTCTCTCCCTCGTCTATACAACAAAGCTGATAACATAATATGGAGGCTCATTAGTGTCAAACAGGACAACAGATTAAATGGCAGCTGTGGCAGATTCAACTTAACTCTTTCTTCTCTTACCTTTCACAATAAAAGCCCCTTCAATGTTGTTAGCTGACAAGTAACCTAAACTGTAAACACACTGCACTGCTAGCCTAGTATATATATAGTGTTCCATTCACAGCTATAACATTTATGCTGACTTCTCATTTACAGTCACACACACACTCGTTCTTTCTTTCTCAACCACACTGGCTACTAGCTTAACAAACACAGTCTACGCACCAACGGAGTTTGTTACTTGTATTACACACGTTGGATACAAAATTAAATCAAACAATTAACAATGTGTAGGCCCAGTCGCCTAGCAAAACACTGCTAAACCCTGGGTGTGTTTGAGTGTGTACATGTTTGTTTTACTCATGTTGTGGAGACGTGGATTTGTTTACACACTCACATTGTGGGGCATTTTTTTTGGTGACAAAATGCAGTCCCATTCTTTACACCATTAAACTGTAACACTAGGGATGGTGTGTGTGTGTGTGTGGGGGGGGGGGAGTGAGAGAGAGATTGAGGAGCGAGAGCGATGAGCTGAGAGAGAGGAGGATTCGAGGAGAGCAGATGACGAGAGGCGAGCACTGAGAGGAGCTTGCCTGAGAGATAGATGAGAGAAGAGTCAGGAGAGGAGAGAGATTGAGAGAGGAGTGAGAGAGAGAGGCAGAGACGAGAAGAGATAGAGCGAGAGAGAGAGAGAGCAGAGAGACGAGAGAGAGAGGACGGAGAGAGAGAGAGAGAGAGAGAGGAGAAGAGAATTAGTTTGTGTGAACATGTGAAATGATTCAGTACGCAGACCTGTTTGGATTGGGAATGGTGCTGTGTGACTGCTTTTTTTAAATGTCTCCACACCAGACCTTTTTTAAAATAGCGAGAAACCTACTGTTTGGCAGCCGTCTCCTTTATTTTGATGCCAATAAAGTGCAGGATATGATAACAGAGAAGGTGGGGGGGGGGGGGGGGGTAGTTCTGCAGAGAAGCAGCAGTGATGTAATGCTGATAGCAGCATCACATTTGTGAAAGAGCATCCATGTTTCCACGCTAACCCTGATCATTTACCCACCACAGATCGATAGTCCCGCAGGTTTCTGGTACATCTTCTCATCATAACAATGAAAACACATTGTCTTCATCAAGGGTATCTCACTTTAACATTGTGACACAGGAGGAAAGAGCAGCGAGCCATAATTACATGCACTACTCTCCGGGTGTGAACATCAGCTTTGTATAAGTGTTCGGCTGTGATTGTCAGTGACGTTGGAAGCTTTATCAGGACCTCCAATGAAGATAAACAGCTAAACAACCCCTAACAAATACAAAATGTAGCTCGATACTCTTGGTAATTTGCATTTCTTGCAAACAACATATAGTTTCAGTATGATTGACAGCACAGTTGAAAAGATGTGTGTGCAGAAGGCATTACAGCAGTGTTGATGCATTGTTGTGGCTCACCTGCACAGAGCAGAGCGGAGCGGAGCCACAGCAGTCCGAGCAGCAGCCCCGGCGGTCCCATGGTCCGCCCGGCGGGGACTGGTGTGCTTATCTCGGACACAATTTCCGCGTTTTGCTTGACATCTGTGTCCTCCAGCGAGGCTGCCGCATCTGTTTTCAGCTCAGACACACCGAAAGGTCCTCCTCATTACGGAAAAGCATTGTGTCCTTTGCAGCGGTAGCCAAGACACCAGAGTCAAGGCAGCTGTGGCAAAGGAAGCGATTTCCGGTCAACGTCTTCAAAATAAAAGCTACGTTTTGTTAATCAAATTATTGCGTTCATGAGAAACAGTAACAGTTATTTGAAGATATACTTGTTGGAAACGTGTAACCGGAAATATTCTTTAGGAACTGCTTAACCCTTGTGCCCACTTCGAATTTTCAACCTTTCGCCACCTTTGTGGCAAAAATGTACACGCCCCAAAAAACTTCTATTAAATCATCATACATCAATATTTTGTTCTACTTTTCTTTTCATGAATCACTTAAACAAACGTAGCCTACTCAAAACTATCAAACATTCAATCATTTTCAGGATTTTAACCCTTTAAATGCCTGTTTCATTATTTGAATTATTTAATTTCTCTCAAAAATGCCTCATTGACTTCCATGCAGACCACATTTTTTGATCTTACTGCCATTGCAGATTAAAACCATGCATTTTGTAATGTCAGCATTTCATTTAGAAGAAAAGTAGTGATATTTGATATTTCTACTCTATTCCACCACATTAAACCATTTTCCCACTGTAGGCTGATGCATACAATTCTTACATTTTTGCCAGTTATATTATGAAGGCGTGTGACTACCAGGGGGCCCCGAGGTGTGTGTGTGTGTGTGTGTGTGTGTGTGTGTGTGTGTGTGTGTGTGTGTGTGTGTGTGTGTGTGTGTGTGTGTGTGTGTGTGTGTGTGTGTGTGCGTGTGCGTGTGCGTGTCTGTCATGCACGGATCATTTCATGGGTAAAAAAAAGGCCATCTTTTGAGGGATGTGTTTGATGTGTCTTTGAAGAACTGCTTGATTACTCAAAAACAAAAAACAACTGTTCGTGTGTTTATGCACCTGGCTGCCAAAGATACACATGCAGTTTGTCCAAGGGCTTATTTCATTAGTGAGCAGAGAAGGAGAAAGACCTGGAGCAAAGAGAAGGAACTAAAATGAAGAAGCATGTCAGTGCAGAAGAGACTTCAGAAATAATCTTGCAGCCTTCATCTGCCAGCGAGCAGCAGGACTCATCTGAAGAAGACACAAGGTTCGAGGGGGGGTCTGACACTGAATGCTCTCTGGAGTCCAGCATTTCTTTGAGTTCCTCTGACCCTTCCTCTGAAAGTGGAGAGGACACTGAGGGTCCCGTCCACAGTGAGGGAAGAGAGAACAACGGAGGTTGTTCTCCCAGGAGCTGGGGAAAACCAGGGTGTCCTCACAGATTGTGAGAAAAAAGCCTCCTGTGGGGGTGGATGGTGGGCCGGACCCTCAGTGTTTTGTAGCTAATTGTTGACATATCCAAAAATCCATTTTTTGTGTTTTTTTTAAGAGAAATAAATAATGAAAATTATTGAATGTTTGTTAGTTTTGAGCACGTTAGAAGTTGTTTAAGTGATTCATGGGGAGAAAAAAAGTAAAAATAAATATTGATGTATAATGATTTAATAGCAGCTTTTTGGGGGGTGTACATTTTTGCCACGAAGGTGACTCAAAATAAGACTTCTTACAAAAATCTATGCCAAAAGCTGTAACACAGCTGAAATGATTACCAAATAAAAATAAAAAGTCAGGAAAAATGTACAAAAATGCCCGAGGAGGGCACAAGGGTTAAGTGTGTTCAGTTGTATGTTCTACTGGGAAAATAATACACCAAAAGACAGTATTTATAATGTACGTTGCATTGTGTCGTTTTATATGCAATAATATGTTTTGTACATAGTAGTCAATTATTAACCTATGAACTATGTTGTCCTTGATATTAGCTCAAACAAGGTTTATCAATGAGTGTTTTCATATGAGTCTTCTTAAACGTTTTTACCTTAATGGATGCATTTATTTTGAGTCTGATCCACAGAAAAGTCAATAACAAGTGAAAGGTTTTTTTTGGTTTTGTTTATAAAAAGCATTACAATGGTTATCTGAGATGTGTTAAACATATAAATGACATCGGGTTTTTCTTGTCTTATTTTGAAGACCTAAAGATAGAACTTCCGCTCTAGTGGTGGCCTACTTTGTGTTCAGCTTGCCGCATCAAAGTGGTCCTATTTTTTCTTTGTTTATATGTCTTCTTCGCTTCTTGGAGGCACATTTTGTGTGACAAACAGCTATATGGAAACTGTAAACATCCTTTTGAAGTATATTACACCATAAACGGGGTGAACTTGTTGGGATGAGGAGGGCATCCACGCTACGCTCGTTTCATGATTTTCTTCACCCCAATCCATTCATTGTAGTGTGACGGATTCTTGGTCCAGTAGGGCAGGCCGTTTTATTGCCACCCCCATGTGGTCAAATTGGTGTACTACAAAAACCACCAAGTCTATATCACATTTGAGTTAAATGTCGGCATTTCCACTGTAGTCAAGCAGTCTGTTTCTTTAAAGTAGAAGTAAAACGCCTTTTGCCATTGTAATTGTACTATACAGAGATTCAGTGTGAATTTCGACCAACAGGAAACGCTGGGCAAATGACCAAAAGGCATGCTTGGATCCGAACCCAGGAACTCCTGTTTACTAGACAGGCGCTTTAACCATCTAAGCCACGACGCCGGTTTCAACGCCGGATAATATAGCTGTTTATGAATGCACGCGAACTGACATGTACAATTACGATATTAATTAGTTATTAAATACAACTCGTGGTTGCCTACACGGTAGTTAAAATAACTGGAACTATTATAGCAACATTCCATGATTGTAAGCCTGCAGGTTAAGTTATGACTTCATTAGATACAATATGACTGTTTTCTTCAGCTGTGTTGAATAACTCTGTGGTACAGCAATTTTTGGCATTTTGTAAATGATGACATGCTCATGTGAGTTCCTCTTCGTGCATACGGTCTTCGGCTATTATTGTGTTCTCTTTTCTTTATTCATTCATTAATGGTTGTCGCTAACAGCAAAAATAATCAAATGAAAGGATGCATGCAACCCCTTGCCTGGCTGCCCGATATGCTCGATTATTTGGAGCCACCACGGCCTCCTCGTGGCCATATCTTCATATCGCTTTTGAAAAACAGACGAAAGCCATGACCATCAGTATATAAGAATCAATATAGGCTTAATACACTTTTGAAAAAGGACTATTTCAGAATAATGTATGAATTAATATCATAACGAGTTGATTGTTAATAATTATTCTCAATAAATATATTTCCTTTAACATTGAACGTTTTGAAATAAAGATATCTAGCAGAGTGTGAAGCCAAAGAATAACCTGCAAGTAGAATATGTTTATAATAATGAAATATTTTTCACAACAAAAAAAGAACTACCAGGAAAATGATTTAACCAGGTAGTTGTGTTAGATTGAACACAATGTGTTTCCCTTAAAGCGACCTACATGCTCAAACTCAAAAAACTATCAGCTTACAGTTTTGGCAAAGACACAGCCAGGGGGACATAAGATTATCGTTCTGCTAAAACCCAACTTCACACAAGTCATCAGTGTATGTTTGTCTGCAATTGTTTCCATTTGCACAGAATGCATTGAGGATGGAGTGTGATCTCATTCTCTTTTATAGGGTGACTGACTAATGATGGAAACTTTGAGTGGATCTAAAAATGAGCATCAACACATGTTGGCTTAACGCTGCTGACGGTATCTGTGGATTAGCTAGTCACCGACGCATTGTCTTCCAGAAAGAACAAAGTTATTTCTATGCAGCCCTATAAAAGATCACAAAACATCACTTAAGCATTTATAAGAAAAAAGCAGATCACCACACAGTGATATTTCAACAATTTATTCAACAACTTCATCGACATTTTCTTAAGAAGTGTGCTGCTTCATTTGATGTTTGATAAGTAACCAATAACCAAAGCTTTTTAACATGCACATGGTCTCAGCACAGATACAGGCTTTATGTTCTCCTCAGTTTTAAAATCCACACAGCTTTGAGTACAGCAGCTGAAGAAGCTTACCAACAACCAGTTCAATGATATACACACCAATTCTCTGTTTGAATTAAAATATAAAGAAAAGGAAAATAAACAAGTAAAAACCTACAAAGGAAATAAAGCTGTAAAAATCAGAAACAAATCCTAGAGATAGCGCCGAGTGGAGGAAACCATGAACACACGAGTCCCGAGGATCTGCACTTCACATTGCTCAGCTGCTTGGTCTGTGCATGTAGCTCTTAAATTAATTATGTAAATACTATGAAAACAAAATGCAAGTCACACACTCGGCAAACAAGAAACATTCCTTTCTTTCGACAGATCTGGAGCTCCCATTAGCGGAGGGGAATGGTCTTTAAAGGGGGCTGACAAACGGGTAGGAGAAGGGGGGGGGGGGGGGTCATAAGTCCTACATGGCATTCACAGGGGCAACCTTTTTGTTTTGATACATCTTAAATACAATAAATGATTTCGACCTGAATTTGCCGTTTAAAGTGTCTGAATCTGTTTCAGGTGCAGTGGAAAGTCTTTGGCTGCCCCGGTGTCGAGTTCTTCAGACAAAGATCAAAAAGATCCGAGCACACGGGTCGATAACATCAATCAGCGATTCCCCGTGCCTTGATTCAATATGTCGCTTTGATCTGTGTCTGAGGAAGCCCTCTCACTCCGACCTACCTCCTTGTTTACTCTGCAACTCATTACATTTTCTCCCCAAGTACAACATGGGTCATGTGTGGGTGTGTGTGAGTGTGTGTGAGGACTACTGGTGGGCACATTGCACCCCCGGGCCGTGGTGGCCCCCCTCTTCGTCGGAGCTGTCGTTGTAGGCCTCTCTGCGGCCCCCGCCTGATGAGCCCTGGCTGACGTCGTAGTCCTGCAGGTCCACCTCCTCCGTGTCTGCCGTGATGATGGGCGGCTCTGACCGTGAGGGCAGCATGTCCTCTAGCTCCTACACATGGAACACATTCATCAGAATGGGGCTTAACAGGAAGTCTCACCATTCTTGTTACACGCCAGTGGGGTCAGTAGTGGCAGAGATACAGGACGAATTTGACGTTACTGACTGACAAAAAATAAAGGGGCCCTATTATGCTCATTTTCAGGTTCATATCTGTATTTTGTGCCTCTACTGTGACACGTTTCCATTAATTTATGATCTCCAGCCTTTCAATAATACATTAGAAATGATATGAATGCAGAATGTGAGGTGTGTATGCTCACTGTACATGGAGGAAGAAAGACTAGAGCCAAAAGCTTATTGTACAGTTTCCCTAATGCAAATCTACAAAGAAACGCTTCAGAGGGAAATCTAAATGTGTGTTTAAGATTTGAGTTGCTGCTGAGGTTGCTAAATCACTCTGGGATATCTAGCTCTAAATCTGACTCCATACGTCATGATAGGTACACACGTTATAACCAACACTGTTGGAGTATGCAGCATTAGATGGAGCTCAAAGCTGTTCTAAATATGTATTTCTACACACTGTAATGAACCAAAGAATGCTAAAAGATGATAGTGAACAGTTAAAGGGGTAATGTCGTACCACAAGCTTCTCGGGGCTGATCCAGTTGTTCTCTGGGAACTGGACATCAAACTTGACATACAGGTCTCCCTTCTCAAAGGGGTTACGGTACTGTGGCATGCCCTCTCCTCGCACCACTCTGACTGCGGCTGGAAAAGATACAGCAGGAAAAAAGAAGATTAGAAAAGGCTTATTCACAACTTGAACGACAATCATGGTACGCTACATTCTCTCCGCTGAAGTTTGCCTCAAGCGGCCCTAATGTGTTGATGTTGTTGAAGGGATTTCTTTTTGCCGATTCTTAACCAGCTTAGTTTCACTGAGTGTTGACAGTGTGTGCATCCCAACAGGACCCAAATGACGAGTCCCTGTGTCGCGAAAATGAAATGATACAGGCATTGTGGGAAGTGAGAGAAGGGGCCAGATATGGTTCAATTAAAGAATATTTTTGGTTAGGACAATAGTGCACAGGAATAATACCTGTGGGTGTAAGGAGAACGTGTGAAACTCTTGAACAATATACACTAAAGTTATTTAGTGTGCTCAGGTAAGAGGGCATGTTAATGTTACACACTTCCTTGTCCTGCAAGTAGATGATATTTACCTTTCTAATATTTATTATGTACATTTGATTGGTTAAAAACAGTATGAGAGTATTAACCTGGTTCGATGACTTTGCCAGCGGGGTACTTCACAACGATCTGTCTCCCGTCTAAGTGTTTGAGCATGAACTGGAAACCGCACAGCGCCTCCACCAGCCCCAGCTTGTGGTTCATGAACAGGTCTTTACCATCTCGCCTGAATGTCTGAAAGCAGAGAGAAACGGACAGTTAAAAGCAGCTTTATACCAACATTATTGACCATGGGACATTTGATCAATGGCATCAAATGACCAGTTCTCTCACAATCAACAGACAGACCCGCAACTAAATTAATTATTATCTAGAAATAGCTTTCACACCGGAGTACTTTTCCCCTTTAGTTCCGATAGTTCCTGGGATTTTGCGTTCACACCAAAAAGAGAACTTAGTTCATGAGAACTTTTCCCCCCTTTTCAGTCCCTGCTAGAGAGCAGGTACTTTCCTGGAAGAAAAAAGTTCCAATTTCTGATTGGCTGGGCGAATTGCAAACCACGCCGCGTAAAACTCTGAAAAGTTTTGTGAAGCTGCCATTGTATTTGCTGGCATTAGCATTATTAGCATTAGCCCCGCGCACCAAGGGAGAGAGACTAACTTATGGAAACACAAAAGAAAACATGGGAGCGGAGATGAGGAGGTGTCGGCGTTCTGGCGATTTACTCGGAAGGCTTCAGTAGAAGCTGCTGGGAGTCCTAGCAGCTTCTACTGAAGCCAGTCCCCAACTCCGGGGACTTCGGGTGGCAGTACACGCCGTGAAGTTGTTTGCGGGCTGCCAGTAAACCCAAAGCAGAAGAAGAAGAGGTGACGTCAGCAACTTCTTTTGCATAATCTTCCCTCAGGGACTTATTCCGGTGTGAACGCGATCTGCTCTTTAGTTCCATGGGGGAACTAAGTGCTGGGAACAGTACAGCAAAGTACTTGGTGTGAAAGCGGCTATGGTTCAGTTACCTATACAAAGGATTTATGACAAAGCTAAATTGTATTAATCTTGTTTACTAAATGCACATTAACCAGCCTGTCTAGACAAAAACTGTGTATATTTTCAATGATCACACCTTACTTTCTACCAATGGAATGTCAGTAACATCCACAATACATGTTAGTGTTATCTGTGTTTCTGTAGTAGGCAATTTTTCCTCCACCAACAACTTAAGATACACTGACACCAATGACGGATGGCTCCTTAGAGAGAGAGCGCCTGAGGCAGAGCTACAGCTCAGATTGCTGCTCCAGAGAACACAAAATCACTGCCTCGTCAGATAGAAGGACAGTTAGCTTTGTCAGCTGCTTTTCATTAATTGGGACACATTTATTTTGGTGCTTTTCAATTCCCACAAACTTAATGGCTGCTGCTGCAATACTTTTAACATGTTAACTTACTCTATTATAATGCTTTTACTGATTTTTTTACCATGGATTTGCACTCATTGTGTTTTACTTCTGCTTGCTTACTTCTTTATTATGTTAGTCTACTCTTTTTCTTGCCCTTAATCTGTAACCAGTGTGAGAAAAGGTTTTTAGAGAGTACTTGTCCATGGACAAGTGAGTTTGGCAATTTACTTGTCCGAATACATTTTTCACTTGTCCAGAATGGACAAAAATTGGCGCCACTGGAATCTTCTTCTTCGCCATCGTATTTTCCCACGGTTTTTACGACACCGCTAACGTAAGTGAGCGGTAAGATTTTACTGCATCACACAAAGGGTTGGGTATCGTTTGGATTTTAACGATTCCGGTTCTGCTTTTCGGTTCCGGTTATTTTCGGTTCCGGTTCTTTGAGAGGGTAAAAATAAGTCCCATGACAAACTGGGAGAAATATATATTTATGAAAACATTAAGTCAAATCTGTATTCCTATTTACAAATCACTTCATACTGTTGAATTTCTTACGGTTATTGAATACAATTATATAAAAATAATCTCTGCATTGTTTAGTTAGTTCTAAGTGGTGCAGTTTGAGAATGTGTCTCCTCTGATGTTACACTGCAACCTGCCTGTGGGACAGAGTCCAACCACACATGTCCAACACATAGGCCTAATAATAATAATACATTATATTTATAGTCTATAGGCCTAGCGCTTTTCTACAACTCAAAGACGCTTGCACGCATTTATTTACATTTACAAACTGTGAGCAGCTGCCCAGCTGCTCACAGTTTGTAAAAGTAAATAAATAGTATTTTCATTTCAATAATGTAGCTACTTTCTATACCCTGCTTCATAAACACTACTGACATCCCTGTGCTCCTCCGAGTCTGGGGGTCCGGGGATGTGAGGACAGCGCGAGGAATCTTCTTTACTGCTGCTTCACTTCATAAAGGAAATGGCGGTCAATATTAACAACACAGGAGCTAAAACGCTTAATAACCTTCATTACGTGTTAGAGAAAGAACATAAGAAAGTTTGACAAAGATGAGGCTGTTACACGGGCAGCGGATCTGCTGTGTTAGAAAGAGAGAGAGACGCTGAGCTACACCGTGCAGCGATCAGCTGATACGGAGCATAGAGAGAGACTAATGTGCCATGTTGTGTAGTGAAAGTTAAAACATTGTTGTAAGAACTGTATATTTGAGAAAGTGTCTAGTGTGACAAAAACGAGAAAATATCAAGCACTTATATATTCATCGTATATTCATCGTGGCATGTTTCCATGCTCTAAGTTTGAACTATGTAACGCTGTGACGGCGCAGAGCTGTCAAGACAATCTGGCAGTTGGCACTCAGACGGTGGAGAGGTGTGAAGCACCACCAGCTGGACCCATCTGCCACGTGTAACTGACACAGAAACACTATTTCATTTATTTTAGGGATGCACGATATTGTTTTTTTGAAACCGATACCGATAATAAAAACATTTTTACGCCACTAATTATTTTAACGCGATTAACGAATTTTTTTTGCTCGGCCGCCCCGTAGTTTCAGAGCGCATCGAGTTTAAAATACCATCTACAAGCTGATGCTGACAGCCCCTCTCCTGCCGCCCGCTTGTGGCAGACCACACTTCCACGCTCACCGGCAGGCACCGACTGGCCATCTGGAGGACCGGGAGGGTGTGTGTATGTGTGGCGCGAGCGAGCGAGAGAGACCTTACGTGCATTGTTGTTGTTAGCATCTGGTGCTAGCTAGCTGCACTAACGGATATAAGGAGCGGTTTAAATGAAAACAGAGGAGCGACATTTCGCCACAACTGCACCGAGCACTTGACTTTATGCAGGAAGCCAGACAGTGGGACATTGTACGAAAAGTCAGCACACTCAGCACGGATAGTGCGCAACATGATTGCAGCGTCCAGGCAGCTCCGGTTCGAGCATATGCCTTGAGTTGCACATAGCTCCAACGCCCATACCACCGACGACATGTTTGTTTACTGTCCTGGCTTCACGGCCGCACACCATTTACGTCACAGCCAGGCATGAGTTAGGGAGCGCTGGATTTGTGAAGAACTCCCCTCTTTCTAAACCACTAATACCACAGTACTGGCAAAACGGGAGGAGCCGAGTGAAAAACAAGCGCCCCTCATCCCAATCCACCCACACCAGAGTCCTGCATCGGGTCGGGTACCCGCGGGTACCCGACGGGTGACCCGCAAAAAAGGTGATTCGCGGGTGGTATTTTTTTCAAACGCTTTTTTCCGGGTTCGGTTCTGGGTAAAACAAAGATGATGCGGGTCGGGTCTCGGGTATTGCATAATAAATATATTAAAATAATAATAAATTAGTTTAATGTTTAAAATCCTCAGACCTCTCCCCCGCGGGACCGCGCATAATCATAACCTCTGCAGCGCATCAATCTGCTGCTGTGCGCGCCACATTCGAAATGGCTGAGGTGAAGCTCTCTAGCGGAGAATACAGCATTTTCAATAACACTTCCTCAAGAGCAAAATCCAACGTCTGGGAGGCTTTTTGTGTCATCCTAGATGGAGGAAATAACCAACATCCCACGCTTTTTGAGACACATATGCAACTGCGTGTGTTAATAATTGCACGTTTTCACTGCTCATAGGCTATGCGGGTTCGGGTCGGGTTGCGGATCTTGTGCCGACGGGTCGGGTCGGGTTGCGGAACTAATTGGCAATATGTGCGGGTAGCGGGGCGGGTTCGGTATTGCACGTCGCGGGTGCGGGGCGGGAGCGGGTCTTGAAAATCAGACCCGTGCAGGACTCTGACCCACACCGCAGTATTTTTTCCTTTTTTTTTTACCCAAAAAAAATATTGTATATTATTGGGGCTATTAATACTGGTATCGGGTTTATCGGGATGACGTCATAATTCCTAATATTGGACCGATAATTATCGTGCATCCCTAATTTATTTTTCTGAACTGCGAGAGTAAAATCGGATTTATCATTAAACTTGTTAAGTGAACTCGCTAGGTGGAAATCAGTCAGTGGGTGTTTCTCAATGTCGAGGAAGGCTCCTCCAGAGCCACTATTTCAAGGATGCTACATCATCGAGTGCCACCGAAGGACTGTTTCAATGTCCAGGATCCTTGGAATTCTACAGAGACCGGCGTCCTTCGTTGCGGGAAATTCCGAGGTTGCACATGTGTATCCTTCGGTCTTAAAATCCCCACAATGCTTTGCGCACGGACCAATTTCCAAAATCTTTGGCTGAAATCACGCTCCATTTAAGGCGGGGACTCGCATATGACTCACACCTGCACACCTGTTCCACAATTCTTCATTTTCCAAGAATAGGAAGGATTCTTGCCTCGCTTCTGAATAGGGTTGTTGAAAATAATTGTTTCTACGATGCATTGCGATGCGGACGTGAACGATTCGGTATCGATGCAGTGACGGAAGATAATCGGTTATAGCGTAGTAATGTTGCTTCCTGATTTTCTGGCCGCGGCTTTACTATAACGTTTTTTTCTCTCTGTGACTTTAATATCAAATCGGTCAGTGACGCAGAGATCAGGGAACAGACGTGACAGCGGCACCAAACACGGAGCAGTCTGCTTTATCCACCAACACAAGAACACCAGTCCAGAACCAACAGCCTGAAGGACCCGCTCTGAATCACTCCGTGTCGCTGCGGCTCAGAGACACAGGGATTTATGTTTTTCAAAAATAATCGCGTTACAATCATGTCAGGTTTTTGGTGGATTTAATTAAGTCTTGGATTGCAAAGTATGAATGTCCTCTAGCAATTTTCAGACGATATATACATGTGTAAAGTTTGTGAAGGCAGGAGGAAAAAAGCTTCCGCGATCACTGTCTCCTCTCCGTTCCTCCAAGCCCCGCCCTGAAAATAATGAGTGACAGGCTGATAGTGACCCGATAGAAACTTTATTATTCACTTAATCACTGAGATATAATGAAGCTAATTTAATCTCATACATTCATGGGATTTATGTAACAGTAAGACAGAGAATGTAAGTGTGCACCCACATGCAGTATTTTAGTTGTTATATGCTGTTGTAAATACTCCTTTTGTCTGCTGTGTTCAGACTCAAGTCCTGTGTGTGATGCCACATTCAGGACATTCAGTGTCCTTTCTTTAACAGAAGACTGTTGCTAGAAGCTGCAGCTAGACTGCAGAAGCATTATTTTTTTTGTTTTTGAGGATGGAACAACTTCACACACAGATATAGGGAGGCTAGACCTATACAATTCATTTATTTTGGTTTATAAATTAATGTCAAGACATTTATGTTATTGATTTCTGAAGCACTTTCTAAATAATAAAAAGAGAGTTCATATGTATTTACTGCATGTATGCATTGATGAAAAATAAGCCATGTGCAGTAATATAGAAAATTGAGGATGCAACGCATTGGTATGAATCGTGATGCATCGGGATATCGAATTGAATCGAATCGTTGACAGGATAATCGTAATCGAATCGTGAGACCAGTGAAGATACACAGCCCTACTTCTGAAGGACCTCGACATTGAGAAACACCCTGTATCTTGGTTACTGTGAGACATAGGTGATTTTTAGGATTGTGTTATTTTTGTCCTTTGGATTGTCCATGTCGTAATTGTATTGCCTCTAATTGATACACACAACATTTATTGCATGCCTATCCTTCCTGGGAGAGGGAGTTTTTCCCCTTTGTGCAGCGGGACTAAGGACAGAGTGTTTTGTATACTGTACTGTACTGTAAAGCCTCCTGTGAGAAAAGCACAGTAGACATCGTATGTATCTGATGTAAGTGTGCAAGGTGTTAAAATGCTTCAAATTTCCCTCTAGCTGCTTTATTTCCAGGACAAACCTACCTCCCCTAATCTACATCATGTATTTCATCAAGAGGCACAACATTCCTGACAGCAAAATGCCAAATACTTCCAAAACAGCACTCTAAATGATTTTCATATCCGTCAAAATCTAAAAAGGCAGGCCATAACATAATTTGTATAACAGCCTAGGCTGGAATGCAAAAAAAGCTACAAGAAACACAATGCATCAAAGGGACCAAGAAAAGCAGACAACAACTGAAGGAGATCATGCAGTAGCCGTTTTCTGTGATTTATGTATAATCTGATCGTAATAAAGCATTAGCTGATAATGTTTGACGTGGGGATTTGCACATCTTTTGCTGCTTTTCCATCTAGTCTGTTTTTTCCCCAAAACCGACATGGCAAGTCCAATCATAAAAAACAGTTTGCTTTGGACATTAAAAACAAACTCCACTCAAGTACAGCCTTTTGTTTAGACAACGTACAAAAGGCATCTCTTATGCACCCACATCCCTGTGTTTGATGTAGCAGCCAAGAAGAACAAATGGATGTTTGCAGACAAATGTTGCAGACATGGTACATTTATGAATTTAGAGAACTCACAGGCACAATGCTCAACAATATGATCTCTAAAGAATCTATCAGTGGGAAGCTGTGGCCCGGGGAGGGAAATTGGTTTAGAGCCAAGGTCATCTTTTTATGTGCAGGATATAATTAGTAACTTATATGGATGCACATTTCTCAAATAAGATCAGTGTTCAGTATAACAAGTTGGTTGATGCCAATACCAATGGTTTTTTCAAGATATTTTGTAGTGTTATTTGTCCCTCTTTTGTGCACCGGAAACAGATACATCTTAGTAAATAAATCTCCATTATGAAAAATCTTCTTTCTTCCCATCATCAGACAAACTTTAAATTAGTAAAGAATCCCTTTAAAAATATTTTAACAAACGCTCTTGAGCTTGCAAAATAATAACCAACTAAATGAGAAGAATTTTAAGCAGCAACAGTAAAGGTACGTCCACACAGCAGCTTTAACCTGTTAAACCCCGAGCCTGTTTTTCAGGTTTCAGGCTCGAAAATGACATTCCCAGAACAAATGACCATATCTTCCCTTCTAAAAGTGTTAAATTAATAATCTTTTTTCTCAAAGTAATGATAAACCTGTGAGTTGGATGTAGAAAAGTCAGATTCAATATAGATGTTTTTTATTTTAAAGAAAATTCAGATTGAACATGGTAAAAAAACTGTAAATTATAGTGTCCGTCCAAAAAACATTTTGTACTTATAGTGAAAATTAACCTTGGATGATGGGATAGTAGACTAAAAGCTTTAGGAATCCAAAGTACAACATATAATAAGTACCCTGTATAAAGATTGATGCAAAACAAGTGATATTTGACCTTTTTAGACAGATTTAGCAAAAAAAAACCTCTTCTGGGGCCATTTGGGTGGATTTTCCATATCTCTGGCCCCCCTTGCTCGATTTTGACATGTGACATCTCTTTCTGACAGTCAGAGCCAATGGAATCGAGGGGAACTCCCACATAGTCCTTATTTGGTCATGTGTATGTGTGAGACTGCTGCATCGCCGAGACCGGAAGCAGCAGCTAGCTGTGGTGGCTACCATTAGCAGCTAGCATTTACTCTCCGATTTTTACATAAAAATGGAATTATGGATTATAAATTCAATCAGTTTTTTATACATGGACGTTAAGAACCTATGGATTAACCGATTCAGTTGCGTTTTTTCTCATTTTATTGCCATTGAACACGTACTTTGATCAGATTGACAGCTACTTGTGAGACGATCTCCCTAGAAGCTTCGTAAAGGTACGTGTTGTGATGACTGTATTTGCTTCCCCTGTCGCGAGTCCGGATCACTCAGTGATGATACTATATACCTACATAATCTATGGAGTCTCAGCTTTAATCGGATATATTGTATGTGCAGCTATGATAAGTAATAAGGGTACTTTTATCTTGAGTTCTGTGCCAATGTCCGTTAGCATTTTTCACTCAGGGGTAATTTAGATGCTTCTTATAAGACTTGTGTTTTGTTTTGGTAAACATGGTTTGTATCGGCAGTTAGCTGAGATTATTTCCGTTAATCTGGTATAACACATTAATAGGTTCTTAAATATTAAGATCCCCTGAGACACATTATCGTGAAAAAAAGACCCAGGGTCCTTCGGGCTTAACAGGTTAAACAAATCTTCCAACGCTTCTCTGCCCATTGACTTTGAATGGGGATGACGTCACTTTGCCTCGCTTTTCGCCAAACTGCATTGTGGGGGAGCGAAGCGAAGATTTCCAGGATTTTCAGGATTCAAAAGTTGAGCAATGTTCAACTTTTGAAGCTGAGCTGGAAGCGTCAGCTAATCAAATCCCGTTTATGCAAATCTGACAGTAGAAGCGCTAGCCAATCAAACCGCATGTAAGCAGGGAGAACCAGACCGCAGTTCATTTCCTCATATTCCAAACGAGAAATTACGGTAGCAAATCACCCGGTTCTTTACGACCAGAACTATTAACGGGATACAAACCGGAGGAACCAGGCATGGAGGGAGGTGGCAGAGACAGTGGGTGAAATTGGTAGGTTTTCGCCTGTTTGGGGAGTTTATATATATATATATATATTGCTCGCATAAAATCCCCGGGGGTTTTTGCTTTGTATGTCGGGAGCGGGAGATTCATGTGATTGGTTGTTGGTCGCGTTGCTCGCAAAAAATCCCCAAGTTTTCAGACACGCCCAGCTCCAAGATTTTTGAAAAGCTGCAGTGTGGACGTACCGTAAGTCTGATTTTTTTCCTGATGCAGCGTTCTAAATAAATACATAAAAATTAAGTTCAATACTAGGGATGGGTACCGACCGAGCCCCGGTTAAACGGTAACTGAGTTATTTATTTTGTTAAAGTTTCAGCTATTCTGTTTACAGTTCTGTCATCAGATTATTTAATACGATTTGTTAAAACATTGTTGTTTCTTTTGATGTGAAATATTATTTATTTAATTTAAATAAAAAGCAATGTTCATTTTGTTTACAATTTGTTTAGTTACCTATTTTCTTCTTCAAAAGAACCGATAAGATTACCGCTAAAGGCCAGATCGATAAAAGTAGTAGTACCGTTAAAACCTTAACGATATCATCCCTATTCAATACGGTATTGGCCCTCTTACCTCATTCTCTTTTTCCTGCAGGACGAGGACGATGTCTCCAGGCTCGACGCCAGGCGCCTGGTCAGCCTCCCCTCCGAATGTAATTTTCTGGCCGTGCTTCATGCCTTTGTCCACGTGCACCTCCAGGATCTTCACCTCCTTGAGGACTTTTTTGCCCTCACATTTTTTACAGCGATCCTTCTCACTGATAACTTCACCTGGAGTGGATTAAAGGAGAGAAGGTTAGGAGTGTGTGCAGGCTAATAAAACAGAAACTGCTTCATCACGGTTTAGTTCGCCTTACCTTCTCCGTTACAATCGGTACACACAGACTGCATCTGTTGGACCATTCCTGGGGCCAGCTGTCTGATCATGATGCGCATGCCTCGTCCCCTACATGTTGTACATTTTTGTACCGCACCTGTCTTGCCTCCCTGCCTACAAAAATGACATGGGATTTATTGTTAGAAAAGCACAAAAACACAGCAAAAGACTAAATAATCAATGTTGGTTTTACAACTTACCCATTACAAGTGCTACACAGTACATTCTTGCTAAGTTGTAATTTAGTCGTTTTCCCGTTGTAAACGTCCTCCAGTGTCACCCTGTAGTAAAAAAGTGATGGTTAGAGACTATTTAGTGACACAAGACAGAAATGTTGGAGTACAATGTTGGCTTATTATAAAACCATAGACTTTTAAAGGGCCCCATTTCCTCGAGATTGTGGGAAATGGTATTTCGATCTCTGTCTGTACACACAAACTGAAAGATTGACAATAAAGTTGGACTTTGACTTATGCTCAATTTCAGGTTGATATTTGTATTTTGTGGCTCTACTGTGACATGTCTACATGCATCCAAGTAAAAAAAAAAAAAGGGCACCATGGTCTGCTCTGATTGGTTAACTGGCCTGTTCTGCAGAGATTGGTCAACCGCTTAGAGATGTCCTGCCCCTTAGCCTATCAAGTTAAAAGCGGAAGTGTAACAGTGATGTCGCTATGATATAGAAGTCTTTTTTATATTATACACAAATATATTAAATGCTTTTGGGTTGGTTTTTAAGTGGATCTGCACCAAACAAATGTGTTTTGTTGGGTCAGTAGAAAACCATTTGTAAGCCTAGAGATTGCTGCAGATGCACAATACCTTATTCAAAATGTTATTAACAAAAATTGTGCTTCCTGCTATTTCAATATTGTGGTTGTCCATCTTGGGATTTGATAACATTTTAATTATTTGTGCAACCCTAGTACAAGCATTTAACTGAAAAAGCCTATACATCAGTGTACAAGCTTACTCTTACTTGAGTGGATGGACCATGTCCTCTCCTCTCCGCCGACCTCCATTCCTGGCCCGACTCCCCTGGCCACCCATGAATCCGAAAAGTCCACCTCCGAAGATGTGGGAGAAAATGTCGTCCATCCCGGGGCCACCCCCACCGCCTTCCCGTAAGCCTTGTTCTCCATAGCGGTCATACAGTTCCTTCTTTTCAGGGTTGGTCAGCACGTCATAGGCAAAACTGATTTCTTTGAACTATGTATTGAGAGGTACAACAAAATGTGACGAGGTGTAATTTTTTACATCATATCAACAGCATATTAAACACAGCTCAGGACTTAGAGCTTTTAATCTTTCACCTCAGCTTTTGTGGTAACTTAAGTGACATTATTCTGGGCAAAGCATTTCTCAGGTTGCAATACCCTCACATGAGGCTTATTTCTAAGCCTACCATGCGCAGCTTACTTCCGGGTTTTAGGACGTGTCACTGCACCACTCTATACACATGCATAAACTTCACAGCGGGGGGAACTTGTCATAAAGTCCGCGAAAATAAAGCCCACCTATTTAGAGGGAAGATATGATTGGTCAATTGGACTGCCAGTTGACATTACTCTCTCGTTGAGTTACTGTAGCTGGCCCTCTGTGAATTTACAGCAGGACCACCAATCACCTCCTATCTTCACCTAGCAGAGACGAGCTTCTTTTATTTAACCCTTCACATTCCTACAGAAACTGAACAGGCAGATTCGAAGGATTTATTTATTTGGAAATGTTATTTTAAATGCAATGTTGGATGTTCAATAAAAAGTTCAGTTTGAAAGGATGTTCTTGAATTATTATTATATATCATCATTATGTCAGTGGTCTAAAATGGTCTGACAACGGTGCCGACAATATTATCGTTTATCACAATTTCTGGGAAAATGTACCGTCCAACAAAATTAATTATCGTGACAGGCCTATGCATGGGTTCCCTCGTCAAAAAAAGCAATGGGATTTCTCCATAGGACTTTGGAAAATAGCTCGAAATAAGGTCTGTGGAAAACAAACCTGTTAGGTAAATGAACGTTTTGTTCAGCCGGATAATATCCACGTCTACCCTACTTTTATCATTTTCGAATCATAAATCTAATCGATAGATTTATGATTAGCATAAGTTCGTTCATGATGGCTCATGTCAGTTTCAGTGATTTGATCATCAAAGGTAGGCCTAAGGTGGACCGCTGTGCCGACTTAATTCATTTTTCATTGTTACTTGGCTGTGGGTGCCCTGTCATGATAGATGTTTATATAAATGGTGTTGTTTTGTGTGGTAGAAGAGGATCGCTGTCATTTTTTCGAGGGAAGGGAGTGGGGGGGTGTTGGCGGTATAAAAGTCAAGGCTCGTCACTGGAAGGGAGTGTCATAAATATCTTACCTTGTCACCAGCATTTGGGTTCTTGTCAGGGTGGTATTCTTTTGCCAGTTTCCGGTATGACTAGAAGTACATAAAAGAGAGTGCATAGTTATATAATAATCATTGTAGTAATGCGCTGTTTAATGGAATCACACACCTGTATGACTCAAATTCATAAGATGGAACAGGGTCTACTTGTTACGCAATCACACGTGACGTTAAGCACTGACTGATGGAAAGTTTATTCTCATGGTTTTAATGAGTAAGTGGCGATCAGGTGATTTATATTGCGACAGACCCAATTATTTTAACTGTATTATACCCATGACTTAATAACCATTTTGTCTAAAAAACGGTACTTCAAAATGTCTGACAATTTAATCACTAACGTTTAGCATAGCGTGCGTATGCTCATTAGCATTTCTCGCTAACCAGAGATGGCGATAAGAAATCGCCCTATGAACCATGACAACCCTTTTCCTTAAAGTCTAACATTGATAAAGTGTGTGAATTTAATATCGTACACCAATGGAAATACTTACACCAGGTTTAGCTCAGATTGAAATGGGTAAAATTACATGCAACAGTAACGTGACGTTAGCTCATCTGTTAGCGTTAGCCTGTGCTAGCGGAGTTTTAATTTAAGGTTAACAATGTAACGGTACTTCAATGTTAGCATTATATCTCGTGAACTGGCTGGAGGTTAAATAAAGCCTTGATGCCCACAGAAAGTGAAACCGTAATTATTGACAACCAATAATAGCAACGTTACTGTACCGTAAAATTGGCATTCAGTAATGCAAGATTCGAAGTCGACTTATTTTTAATCATTTCTTCACACCATAAATATGTCTTTATCATCAAGCTATCTGTCAGGGGTTTCCAGCCATTATGAAACAAACACTATAATTAACGTTACCTGTTTCCAGAAGCTTCGACAGGCTTAACGTTAGCTAGCTGACATGATGACAAACACCTGAGCTAAAGCTAACGTGAGGTCAATCGTCTTATTAGTAACGTGACAAGCAACAAACTCAATGTCACTTTTAATGAACGTCACCCAAGTGCCCTGTTCTGTTTAAAACCAGACGAAAATCCATAGTGACTGCTGCTAAAATAAAAAAGAACCCTGATATTACAGAACTCATGAACATTTAACATTACAGCCGCATCGCCACATGAACACCCAGGCCGGTTAGCATGTTAGCCTAGCAAGTTGGCTAACTAGCTTGCTGTGCATAACAACGCATTTCCTGATTGTAGCAATTGACACTCACAAACATAAACCTGGTGTAATTTCGTGGTTTGTTCAAACCTTTCAGTATAATTACCTTCTTCAGCTCATTCTCAGTAGCGTTCGGAGTCACGCCGAGAATATCGTATAGTTTTGTGTCTACTACAGTCGCCATGGTGTTGCTGTGGATGTTGCTTCAGCAGGGAGGTGGGTGGACAAAGAGAAAGAGCCGGTGGAAAATGATTTTGCTCGCCTCGTGTTTCAGTTTCCGGGAAGAGAGACGCTCCGTGTGGGCCGCTGCTGCCTCCAGGCTGCGGGGACACCACATTACTGCTCATTGAAAAAAACATTCTGAATTATTACAATGACATACTTTTTTGAAATAAGTACTTAGTATGTTATTTAGTATACACAGAATGACGCAACATCATTATACAAATAATGACTTAAAACTCAAAACATTTCTTAAAATATTAAAAAGCTATTTGGGGAGACTTAGTAGGCTAAATATTTTGAGAAACACTCTTTTTTTTATTTCAGGCATTAATTAATTAATTTGAGGCTCTCAGTAATTATTTTTGAAATGTAGGCTACTAAGGGTGCATTCACACCTATATACAGTCTATGATTCACACCTAATAGTCCGTTTTATGGTGCGCACCAGACGAGAGTTTGTTACATTGTTTCATTTTTCAGAAGGTTCGGTTTGCGTTCACACCATAGTCACACGGGCAAAACTCAAACGGACGATACATTTTAAACACAAGTCATGTGCACGGAAATGCTGTTCAACCATTGGTCAGACATTAAGGGGGTAAAAACGCAAATCCCGGCAATTTCTACCGGAGCCTCCGACATGGAGCATCGGCACTTTCGGCAGATTATTCTCATGCTGCTGTTAATCTGGAGATCAACAGACACTAGCGGCCCGCGCATATGATTATATAATCATACAACGTCCGTTAAAAAACATTATAACACATAATGAGAGACGTTCTGCAAGGAGGTGCGTTTCACCGCACCAAGCGGCTAAACGCACCAGGGTTCGATTCAACCGGACTATACAAGGCAAGTGTGAACGCGCCCTCAGTCATTTCATTTGAGGTACTAAATCATTATTTTAAGATACAACGTCCTTTAAAAAAAAGAAAATGTGTCATTATTTTTGAGCTACTATATCATTTTGTTGATGTAATTGGTCCTTATTGTTAAGGACATTAGTCAGAATTTTTGAGATAATAGCATACTGTTGCCCCAGGCAACAAACCCATTTTTTTGGACCTCACACTGGCCCTTTCATTATTAAATGTTTTTAGGCCTATATAATGTCACAAGACATGTTTGTTTCCAATAAAATTAGGGAATGATAATGGGTGTGACCTTTTGTCTGGGGGCGGAGCAGTCTTTATGCAAGCAAAGCCAGATGGGACCAGGACCACCACCTGGTAAGAAACATTTCACTTTAAAACATATTTAAAATGTATATAAATAAGATAACAAATATATGCATGTGCATGAATATGTAAAACAACAACTATATTTGATTGTTTAAAGACTTATTATATTTTTCTTTTTTTGCTAAAACTATGTTTTTTTGTTCGTAGCCTCAGGGCAACACTGTGCAGTTAGTCCCCTTTTGTCCAGTCAATATCATGGAAGTGTGCAAATGTACTCAGGTGTAAAATGATGAACCTATTCGATATGTTTACTTTACTATCTGATAATTACAGGAAATGGACACCAACACATTTTATGGGCAGACGGGACATGATCGATCTGTTAGGGCCATTCCGTCTGACAGTGAGGACCGTGAAGGGGACAATAGTCAGGAAGAGTGGATCCCTGAATCATGTTTGAGAAATAGTAAGGTTAAGGGTCAGTCAGTATCAGTCAGCAGAGTAACACTAACATGTGTGTTTGTGTGTTTATTTGGCAAGCATATTAGTGGATGAAGAAAAGTAAAATAACAAATTAAATTGTGTGTTTTTATTTGTGCTTCCTGTGTTCTATTAGGACAATGCATGTCTGACAATGATACTTGTCTGTGGATGAAGAGCAACACGAAGATGTAGCAGAAGTTGATGTTCCTGCCAACCTCGGTGGAAAACCATCCACAATGCAATCTACAATGCTTACTAAATGTGAGCTATGTCAATTATATAACAAACACTGGTTCAAACAATAATGCACACAAACACTCAAGACAGACTGAAACACTTATAATCATACCTGCATACACAGACTACCCCCTACACTGTTCCAAGAGTAAGAACTAAACATGGAGAAGCAGAGTTTAGCTATTATGCCCTGGAACAATAATAATAATAATAATAATGGGTTCCATTTATAAAGCACTTCATATTTGATTTCAAATCCCGAAGTGCTACAAGTAGTGAGCATGAACAGTATAAATAAACATTACACAACACGGTAGAATTAATAAAAAGCAATAACAAAAATAAAAATAATAAAAGGGTGATAAAAAGGTCTAGGCAAAGGCTCTTTTGAAGAGATGGGTTTTGAGGCCTTTTTTAAAAGCCTCCACGGTCTGTGGTGTTCTCATTTGGTCGGGGAGAGCATTCCACAGACTGGGAGCAGCCGAGCAGAAGGCCCGGTCTCCCATAGTACGGAGCTTAGTCCTGGGGGGTTTGAGGAGGTTGGAGTTGCTGGAGCGGGTGGTCCGCAAGGAGGTATGGGGGGTGAGGAGTTCCTTGAGGTAGGGAGGGGCAGTTCCATGGACACACTGGTGGGTGAGGACGGAGACCTTGAATTAAATCCTCAGTTCCACGGGTAGCCAGTGTTTTAAGGATGGGGGTGATGTGATCATATTTGCGCACCCTCATCAGGATCCTAGCAGCGCTGTTCTGAATGTATTGGGGCTTCTGGATGCTTTTGTTAGGGATCCCGATGAGGAGTGCATTGCAGTAGTCCAGCCTGGAGGAGACAAAGGCATGGACCAGCTTTTCGGCGTCAGACAGAGTGAGTGTGGGGCGGAGTTTGGCGATGTTCCTGAGGTGATAAAAGGAGTTCTTGCACAGCTGTTTAATGTGGGCCTCAAAGGTCAGATGGGTGTCCATTTTAACACCCAGGTTGGTGACTATTGAGGAGAGGGTAATGTCCTGGCCGGAGAAGGTGATGGTGGTGATGGTGGATGACCGAACCTGGTGTGGGGTGCCAACTATAATGGCTTCGGTCTTGGAGCTGTTGAGTTTCAGGAAGTTTTGCTTAATCCACGCCTGTATCTCCTCCAGGCAGGCAGTGAGTGTGGGTGAAGGCAGGGCTGCAGAGGAGGTAGGGTTGATCCTGAGGTACAGTTGGGTGTCATCAGCGTAGCAATGAAATGATATGCCATGTCGGCTGATGATAGAGCCAAGGGGGAGCATGTAGAGTGTGAAGAGGGTGGGGCCGAGAACTGATCCTTGAGGGACACCACAGGTGACGTTGTGGGTACCCGACTCTGCCTCGCCCAAGGAGACGTATTCTGTTCTCCCGGTGAGGTATGATCTGAACCAGTCAAGGGGAGAGTCAGAGAGTCCGATGGTGGAGTGCAGACGATGGAGGAGGATGCCGTGATCGACGGTGTCGAAAGCTGCAGTGAGATCGAGGAGGATGAGGAGAGAGGGAGAGCCAGCATCAGCCGTCATCAGCAGGTCGTTGGTGACCCTGACCAGGGCAGTTTCTGTGCTGTGGCCTGAGCGGAAACCAGACTGGAACTTCTCAAATAAGTTGTTGGAGTTTAGGTGGTCCTGGAGCTGAGCAGCAACTAGTTTTTCCAGCACCTTTGATAGAAAAGGAAGGTTGGAAATGGGTCTGTAGTTGGCCAGGACTCCCGGGTCAAGGGAGGGTTTTTTGAGACGAGGTTTGATGACAGCGGCTTTTAGGGCAGAGGGGACATGGCCAGCCTGGAGTGAGAGGTTTACGATCTTAGTGATCATGGGGCTCATAGTACAGATGTACGATTTTACAAGAGCTGACGGAAGGGGGTCCAGGACACAGGTGGAGGGCTTCATCCTCCTAACGATGCCCTCAACCTCTCGCTGAGAGAGGAGGTTGCGGATAGTATCAACTTTGTTAGTGAAGAAGGCGGCAAAGTTGCTACACTGCTTCTCAGTGGAGTCGGAGTGTAGAGGACTTTGGGGTTTGAGGAGGTGGTTTATGGTAGAGAAGAGTTGCTTGGAGTTTCCAGTACTGTTGTTGATGAGGGAGGAGTAGTACTGGGACCGTGCATCTCTGAGGGACTGTGCGTAGGCCTTCTGGTGTTCACGATAGGCTAACCGGTGAACAGTGAGTCCTGAGGCCTTGAGCCGCCGCTCAAGGACACGCCCAGCTGTCTTCATTCTCCGCAGTTCGCCGGTGTACCATGGGGCTGAGCGCGAGAAGGTGACCATCCTGGTTTTGAGGGGGGCGTGCAGATCAAGGAGACTGTTAAGGGACTGGTTGTAATATGCAACTGACTCATTTACTGAACAAACTCCCTGAATCCTGCAGGTCCGTTGCAACTCTTAATACTTTTGGATCCAGACTAAAAATGTATCTTGTTGTCGCTGCATTTGAGTGAGCTGTTTATATCTACATTGCAGTATGGCTTTTATTCATGTATTCTATTTTATTTAAATTTGTAAAGCACTTTGAATTGCCGTGTGCTGAAAGGTGCTCTATAAATAAACTTGCCTTGCCTCACACACACACACACACACACACACACACACACACACACACACACAACACACACACACACACACACACACACACACACACACACACACACACACACACACACACACACACACACACACACACACACACCCACTAGGGCTGAACGAGTAATCGATTTTAAATCGAAATCGCGATTTTAAATGATGCAAATATCAAATCCCAAAGCCTGCGATTTTTTTTAGTTTAATCCACACCAATCAAAAGTGCTGTGCTCCACATGAACCAGCCATTGTTAACCAATCAGAAGTGGCCCATGATAGAGGGTGATAGACAGATTGATCCAATCACCTGCCAAGTATTTTTGAAAGTGCCTGCCCTTTCCAAATGGCTTCCAATGGAGCTTTCCTAGATGGTTTGGTGAAACAAACCATCTGAGTCAGGTTAGTAATGCTCCATCACATGTTTTACATCTATTACAGGGTGAATCTTAAACTGAAGCTTGACTTTAAAGCAACCCAACGGAAGTTTCATTTAAGTTTAGTTATTTCACTCGTAGCTCGGGCTGTGAGGGTGCTAGAGACGGGAGCATGTTGATACGACCTTCCTAGCCGGAGATATGGCCGCATTTTACAATAAAACTTCAGTTGGGTCGCTTAAAAACAAATATCGCAAATCGAATCGCAATCACAATATCTGTCAGAAAAATCGCAATTACATTATTTCCCCAAATCGTGCAGCCCTAACACACACACACAACTTATTTTTCTTAGATTGTTTATGTTTGCACCACCAGATACCAAATCAAATTCCGTATGTGTAAACTTACCTGGCAATAAACCTGATTTATTTTTAAATGGATATAATATCAGGGACCCCCAAGCTCCTAAATCACATGGTGAAACATTGTTTTCCTCCCAAAATAACAAGTCATGCTATATAGGGTTGAGTAATTATTATCTTATTATAAGATATTGTGAAAAACCTAAGGACTTATGGGATCTTTTTTTCCATGGGCCGTATGTCACTCCTAATAAGAAGTGAACTCAAATTTTTTTTTTTTACATAATTGAATTAACACCAGTTAACCATTATCCTTACACAACATTATGGTTTTCATCTGCCTGCGTGGTGTTATGGAAATCTGAGACCCAATACTGTGGAGAGTACAAGTCAGAGTGATCAAAACAAATAAATGGTGATTCAGACAGAGTTGTCTTTCTGGTTATTTATTTGAAGCTTCAAATACATAAGATACAATACATATAGACACAGGTCTCACAGAGTATAGAATAGTCTGCGCGAGTGTGCGCAGTACAATATGGTAAGGCAAGGCAAGTTTATTTATATAGCACTTTTCAACACAAGGCAATTCAAAGTGCTTTACAAAAAATGAAAGACATTAAGAAAAGGGCATTTAAAATCAGTCATTAAAAATAAAAGCTAATAAAATAAACATTAAAAGAAAAAATACATGGATAAAAGTTACAGTGCAGTTTAAGATATGAATAGTTCAATTAAAAGCAGCGACAAAAAGAAAAGTCTTCAACCTGGATTTAAAAGTATTCAGAGTTGCAGCGGACCTGCAGATTTCTGGGAGTTTGTTCCAGATATTTGGAGCATAATAATTGAACGCTGCTTTACCGTGTTTAGTTCTGACTCTGGGGACAGAAAGCTGACCAGTCCCTGAAGACCTGAGAGATCTGGATGGTTCATAATTTAGCAGGAGGTCAGTCATTTATTTTGGGCCTAAACCATTCAGTGCTTTATAAACCAGTAGCAATATTTTGAAATCTATTCTTTGACACACAGGAAGCCAGTGTAAAGACTTCAGAACAGGAGTGATGTGATCCACTTTCTTAGTGTTAGTGAGGACTCGAGCAGCGGCGTTCTGAATCAGCTGCAGCTTTTCTAATAGATTTTTTAGTGAGACCTGTGAAGACACCATTGCAGTAGTCGAGTCTACTGAAGATAAAGGCATGGACAAGTTTTTCCAAATCCTGCTGTGACATTAGTCTTTTAATCCTAGATATATTCTTTAGGTGATAGTAGGCTGATTTAGTAACTCTTTTAATGTGACTGTTGAAACTCAGGTCAGAGTCCATGACTACACCTAGATTTCTGGCTTTATCTGTTGTTTTGAACATTGCACACTGAAGCTCAGCGCTAACTTTTATACGTTCTGACTTGGCTCCAAAAACCATTACCTCAGTTTTATCTTTGTTTAATTGGAGAACGTTCTGACACATCCAGTCATTGATTTGTTCAATGCACTTACTCAGTGTTTGAATTGGAGCATAGTCTCCTGGTGAAATGGTTATGTAACTGTGTGTGTCATCTGCATAGCTATGGTAACTTATTTTGTTGTTTTTCATTATCTGAGCCAGTGGTAGCATGTAGATGTTAAAGAGAAGAGGCCCCAAGATGGAGCCTTGAGGAACCCCACATGTCATATTTGTCAACTCAGATGTGTATTTATCTATAGAAACAAAGTTGTTTCTGTCCTTTAAGTAGGATTCAAACCAATTTAGAACTGTTTCCGAAAGTCCCACCCAGTTTTCCAGTCGGTCTAGTAATATGCTGTGGTCAACAGTGTCAAACGCAGCACTGAGATCTAATAATACTAACACTGAAGTTCTGCCACTGTCTGTGTTTAAGTGGATGTCATTAAAGACCTTTACAAGAGCAGTCTGAGTGCTGTGGTTTGGACGAAAGCCTGACTGGAACACATCGAAACAGTTATTTAAATGCAAGAAATTACTCAACTGTTGAATAACAACTTTTTCAATGATTTTACCTAGAAATGGGAGGTTTGATATGGGCCTGTAATTGTTCATTACTGAAGCATCTAGATTATTCTTTTTTAAGAGCGGTTTAATGACTGCAGTTTTCAGGGCCTGTGGAAAAATACCTGAGTGAAGAGATTTGTTTACTATATGAAGTAGATCTGAGGCCATGCAAGGCAAAACATCTTTGAAAAATCCTGTTGGAATAATATCAAGGCAGCAGGAGGAGGATTTCAGAAGTTGAATAATGTCCTCTAGGTTTTTATCATTAATTTGATGAAATTGTGTCATGGTGTTTGAGTTGATGTTAGGTGGACATAGGGACAACACATTTGCTGTTCCTGATGCAGAGGCACTGACTGCTTGTCTGATTTTCTGAATTTTGTCAGTGAAAAAGGAGGCAAAATCATTGCACGCCCTGGTGGATAGAAATTCAGAGGCTACTGACACTGGGGGGTTAGTTAGTCTGTCGACGGTAGCAAACAAGGCACGTGCGTTGTTTTTGTTTTTGGTAATGATGTCAGAGAAGAACGATTGTCGTGCGTTTTTTCAATTCCAAATTATAAAGGCCAAGTCTCTCTTTATAAATGTCAAAGTGAACCTGGAGATTTGTTTTTCGCCACCTGCGTTCAGCTTTTCGACATTCTCTTTTTTCTGTTTTCATGGTCATGGCCTTTCTCCATGGAGATATTTTCTTGCCAGACACTTCCTTTACCTTAGTTGGAGCAATGGCATCTATAAGATTTTTAATTTTTGAATTAAAATGATCTACTAGCTCATTTACTGAGATGTTAGCAGGGGAAAGTGTGGTAGAAACATTCTGAGTAAACATTTCCCTAGTATTTTCAGTTAAATATCGCTTTGTGGTTACCTCTTTTTGAACATTTTTGTGAACAGAAATAGAGCTCTCAAAGAAAACACAGGAATGGTCAGACAGTGCAACATCAGTCACCACAACCTTAGAGATATTCAGACCCTTTGAGATAATTAAGTCCAGAGTGTGCCCCTTATTGTGCGTGGGCTCCGTCACATGCTGAGTCAGTCCATAGCTATCAAGAACACAAAACAGTTCTTTAGCCCCTCTGTCCTGGGGGTTGTCAACATGGATGTTAAAATCACCAACAATGACTAGACGGTCAAAGTCAATACACACTATAGACAGCAGTTCAGTAAAGTCATCAAAAATCTTGCACAGTATTTGGGTGGTCTATAGATATTTAGGAACAGAGCTCGAGAGGAGCATTTCAGCTGAAGGGCCACATATTCAAAAGAATCAAAGTTTCCATACGATGTCTTCCTTCATTGAAGGGAATCATTGAACAGAATATCAACTCCACCTCATTTCTTATGCATTATTTCCTGACTCATAAAACTAAAGTTGGGAGGGGTTGATTCGATAAGAACAGCTGCACTGTTATTCTGTTCAATCCAATATGGTAGCAAGGCTTATATACAAGAAATAGTGAGAAGGTTAGAAATCTGTCTTCACACGGTCACATTGTTATTAGACACCTGTCCTTGAGCTGTAGATAGTATAACGGTTCTCAGGAAAGGTTCTTGTGTGACTTTGTGTGAGTCTCAACCAAATAGCAGCTGTGGCCTTGAAGTAGAGTAGATAGAGGAAAACAGCACATCTCAGGAAATGAGAAGCATTTGGTTTAAACATATCAGGATATAATAAAAATGTCCACTACATTCTCCCCTTTTGATCATACTTGATCAATAAAAAAACCAAATGACAGGATAGACTGATATAACACATCAATGAATACACTCCATCGCTGGTTTAAGTAAACACATCACAAATATATCATAGAAAACTGGCTGTTTTTTGTGGAGGAGAGACTCCAATATCAGGTAAGCATAAGAGGAGAGTACACTCGATTCACATGATTATATTGTAGAGTCGGAATCAGACTCTTCTGATTCTAGCTGGTCTATCTCACTGTGGCGCAAGGGATTGTCGTGTAATGGAATAGCAGTATACTGAACGAAAGCTGAGGATACCATGCTGGAAACGCACTTCTTCAGTATTGGGATAATCAAACAGGTACAACTGATTAATAGGCCGAAAATGATCGTCAGGGTTGTAACTATCCTAGCCAGCCATGCTTCCCACCCGCCCGATGTAAGCCAGGACCACCAGTCCCAGCCACCTGCGTTGGATATGTCATCCGCTTTCATGTCGGCAAACAGGTTGTTAAGATGCAGCACGGTGTCAGTGATGTTCTTGGTGGCGTCGGGAATGTAAGTGCAACAGGAGTCACCGATCACATGACACAGGCCACCCTTTGAGGCGAACAAAAGGTCAAGAGCAAATTGGTGCTGCATGAGCATGTTCCTAGAGGCTATTATGAATGGGGGCAATGCCTGGAAGCCTTGCGTCATCTCGTAAATGAGGTTCTCTAGCCGAACGTGTAAGGTATCTATGTTATGGGCATTGTTTACTGTACCCCACCATGGGAACAGGCCGCCAATGAATTTAGCTCCAGCGGACGTCAGATCTCTTTTTACTTTGTGGTGTTCGTGGTGTTGGAACTCTGGGTAATGATGTGTCGTGTACATTAAGGACGTGAGGACAGTGACTGCTGGATTCAAATCCACTAGAGTGCATGTACCTATCCAAAGGTGAGCCAGAACTTGATAGAGCTTATCGCCGCACAACCAAACGTAATCTTGTGGCGCGCTAAACCCAGCATCACTGGGCCAGGCCAGTTGGAGGGAAATATGGTTAACATCAGGGAATGCTACGTTAGAAAGGATTCTTCCAGGGGCACCGAATATGCGACAATACGAGATATTGTAAGCACCGTAACTGCACGTGTTCCGTAGGATACGAGTACAACCAGTAGTAGTGCCTAGGAAAAAATAAGGTGGTGTAAGAGACGTTTTGTGGTACACTCTCTGGATGCAGAGGCTGTGTTTCATCCCTCTCAAATGGCTGGGGTGCACATGGCTGACATGCTGTGTGATGACCATGGATACATAAAATATAGGACTAGTCCTAACACAACTATCATGGCAAGTATGCAGAGGAACCATTTTATGATTGTCCAGGCTCTCCAGTAGTATCCACATTGCTCACGGTTGCGTTGTCGCCTTTCCAGGCGAGCCCTCATCACGAGGGGGAAATGCTCCACGGGGTGTGTGTGTGTATTCCCTCGGTCGATTTTGTGACACGGACAGTCAGACTCTGCACACCGGTAACACAAACGAGGAACCAGAGAGCATATGGAACCGCTCAGCTGGCACTCGCTCGTGACACCTTGTGTAGTGTGTTTTAGTGTATGTAGTGCAAGTGTGGTGCTGGTGGTGACTAGGACACGTCACTTGTTGTCGTCTTCCGTTGGTGACTAGGACACGTCACTTGTTGTCGTCTTCCGTTGGTGACTAGGACACGTCACTTGTTGTCGTCTGCTTCCGTTGGTGACTACGACCTTGCAGTGGCTGGCGTGGACCCACGTAGCTCTCTCGGCGACCTTGACCGCTGTCTGGGTGACGAGAAGCACCTGGTAGGGACCTTGCCAACGATTGGATTTCCAGCTCTTTCTCCAGAAATCCTTGACCAGCACGAAGTTGCCGGGTTGGAGATGGTGAAGTGGACCAGTGGCAGTCGCTAAAGTGGATGACAGGTTAACACAATAGGACAACATAGCATCCTCACACAAAGTTGTGGAGGGAAGAGGACATCCTGGAGCCTTGAGTCCAATCTGTGGAGGAGCCCCAAAAAGGATTTCAAATGGGCTGAGTTGACTCCGTGTTCTTTTCCGCATCCGCATGTACATCAGCACAATGGGCAGAGCTTGTGTCCATGACAGACCTGTGTCTGCACAGCATTTTGCTAGTTTCTTTTTGATTGTGCCATTCTCTCTTTCCACCCCACCCCCACTCTGTGGATGATACGCACAATGCTTTCTGATGTCCATGCCAATGTATTCTCCTATCTGCGTAATGGCCTCATTAGAAAAATGTGAACCGTTGTCGCTAGAAATTTTTGTCTGGTAGTCCCCATCTAGGAATGATTTCCCTCAGTAGTGCCTTTGCCACAGCATTTGCTGTCTGTGCTTTTACTGGGAAAGCTTCAACCCATTTGGACCACATGTCAACCACCACCAGACAGTGCTCAATGAAATCCAGCATTAGGTGCTCAAATAGCCTGGTGGGAGGTGGATGTGCTCCGGGTCCTGTAACCTTTACTGGTCTACCACAATTTTGAATAATGCAAATTAGGCATGCTTCACAGTGCTTTTGAGCTGTTACTGTGAACCCCCTTGTGAACCACTCCTGATTTATAGCCTCTAACATCCCCCCTTTTGACACATGGTCCAACCCATGTGTCAACTTAGCAAAATGAGGGAAGAAATGTCTTGGGAGACATGGATTGGAATTTGGACCAACCCAGATGCTGGAGGTTGGGTCAAAAGCAGCCCCAACAGCCTTCCACTGAGCCTTCTCAACTGGTGTAGCTAGCTGCTGCATGGAAGTCAGTGATGACATTTTGTCAGTGAAGGAGGAGACAGGGATTTTAACAAATGAGTGTGCGTGAGGTGCGAGAGGAATCAGAGCAGCTGCCTTTGCGGCTGAGTCAGCAGGTAAATTAGCGGACCCAATTTCTTAGGGAAAACTGGGTCTGCACTGCTTGCGTGTGCGGCACATTTACAGACTGCAACTTCAGATGGGAGCAGAATGGCGTCTAGTAAGCCTGCAACCAGTACATGGTTAAGTACTGGTTTGCCATCAGATTTGAGAAATTGTCTACACTTCCAAATAGCCCCAAAATCGTGTACTACCCCAAAAGCATAGCGTGAGTCAGTGTAAATAGTCACGGTTTTGCCTTCTGCAAACGTTCAGGCTTCAGTTAGTGCGATCAGCTCTGCTGCTTGTGCTGAGAGGTGACATGGAAGTGGTCCAGAACGGAGTACAGCAGAATCTGAAACAACAGAAAAATCCACCCGATTAGTGCCCCCTTGGTCGCGAAAGGCAGACCCATCAACATACAAAATGAGGTCAGCGTTGGTCAGAGGAACGTCTTTTAAGTCCGGTCTAGGTGTGCACACAGTTTTGTTCGTCACCTTCAGGCAAAGGTCAATAAGAGGGTTCTTACACCTTTTCCAAAGTAAAATTCAAGCACTTTTCAAGCATTTTCAAGGTGCACTTTTCAAGCTTTTCAAGCATCTTACAGCTGTTGTAAATTACATATTTATATGCACATATTCAAATGATTATTTCCCTACCTCACATTAACTCAGATGTTCTTTATGCTATAAACAACCAAATGTGTGTTTCGTGATAGCATTTTACACGAGGATGAAAAATTAAAGAAAAGAAAACTAAGTTTAATATTTCAAGATGAGTGATCTGTACATCTCAAAACCGAATTCAGGCGACCTTTCACCTCCACTTAATTAAATGCACTGGTTGCAAGATAAAAATGTGAGTTAATTGATTTAGATAAACAGTTTAAGTTGCAACATTAATTTATAAGTTGTGTTGATGTAATAATGTTGGTAATTACATCAACTTAATATTGTGTCATTTGAACTCTGATTTCTGCATTAATTGATTTCAAACTAAATTCAAGTTGAAGTAAGTAATGCAATTGGCTTGATAACTTAATTGTTCTACACCTTGAGTTAAGGATTTCAAGTCCACTCCCACTTAAGATGCCTGGACAAGCTCCCACAGTTAAGACAAATAGAAATATACAAAGGACATTTTAAGGTGAGTGTCATCTTTTGCCATTCAAATACAACTTGAAATTCAAACTCTCCTGATTGAAACATCATGTGTTGAAATAAACAACTGCAGTTCAAAAATAAAAAGTGAATTGCCTAATATTTTTGTTGTGGAATCAATTAATTTCTTTCTTTAAAGGCAAAACATGGAAAGGCTAAGAGAAAAACCCTATTGAATACAATATTATTTGGAGCAACTTAATTTACAAATGGCTGTCAACTTAAAAACATGTGTTCATGTTCAACATGTGGTAATTAAGTACATACAACTTAAGATTACATTTAAATCCTACGGTAAAACAAGTTGGAACGTTTGGAGTAATCAACTTAAAACTTGTGTTTATGCTACCAATTATTAAGTAAGTGATAATTGAATACACCTCTGATTGTAGAGGAAAAGCCTTCTCCCCTAACTCAAATAACTTTGTTGCTTTAACAAAATTTCATTAGAAGTTGTCTTAACTCAATAACCATCGATGCAACCTATTGCCTTGATTTTCTTTGTTAAGTCAAGCATTTGTTTTTAGACTGTACGTAGACTGGGCCTCCCATATAACCTGGCTGAGCCGATATAAAAACAATCAGCCAAATAACTTTTCAAAACATCATTGATTACTATTCTTTAGGTTGGCAGTGAACATAAGTCAGAGGTACATGGTGTACTTTTCCTCCACTACATGTATTTAATACCTTTAGTTACTTCACAGATGTGGATGAATGATGTGAAATATAATCAAGTGATATAATCAGATTTTAGTTCCACCTGGAGTAAATCCACAAGCTACCCTGCAGTATACAAAGTCATTCAAACTAGCTGCACCTTTACCAGCTTTGAGAACACTTTCATGATCAATCATTATAAAACATATCATATATATTATTCTGAAATGGACCAATCTGCACAATGAATACTTTTACTGTCGCTACTTTCACTATATTTTGATGAGAATACTTTTTTACTTTTACTTGAGGAACATTTTGAATGCAGGACTTTTACTGTAACAGAGTATTCCTACACTCTGGTACTTCTACTTTTACTCAAGTACAAGATCTGAGTACTTCTACTTTTACTCAAGTACAAGATCTGAGTACTTCTACTTTTACTCAAGTACAATATCTGAGCACGTATAATTTCACTAAAAGATCTGAGTACTTATTCCACCTCTGGTAGTGTATTAGTCTGAATTGTAGCTACAAAATCACGCAGAGCTGCATAAAAATAGCCTCACAATGGTAACAAGTGGAAAATAATATTTACCAATGTGTACAATGATTTGTAGGTAATTTTGACTACTCAAGACACCTGACTTATACATCTGCAAAGGAAGACTGTGTTCATTCTACAATTACATGGGATTAAAGCAACATGTAGTTTTACTTGTATAATACTTCCATTTTGTATAAAAGACAGTTTGTTTTCATCTGTTTTCGAATAAACAAAGTATTGGCTTTCAGAATATTAAACTTGTTTCGGCAAATTCAGATGATAAATACAACTTTGAAGCTTGTAACAGCATAATTACAAGCAGAGAATGGACTAATGTAACATCACAGCAAGCATAACAACAGCCGTGTGTTATGAACAGATACGCCAAAATGACATCATCTGTCGCTTAGTGACAGGTTTTGGCAGAGCAGCCAATGATGCAATACGCTTATCTGAAAGCGTTTTCCCCTCTCCTGAAATGACATGACCCAAAAATGTAACTGTTCTTTGTACATATTGGAGTTTAGACAAACTAGCCTTCTGGCCTTCGGCTGCGAGGTATTTTAACAAGGAAATGGTATCAGCTCCACACTGTTCTGCTGTGGGTGCGCAAATCATGAGGTCATCAAACTGGCCTTGTATGAGAGCGGTGCCTTTAGAAACTTGGAGAGAGGCCAACCTTGTACACAATGCCTGGTTGTACACAGTAGCCTTGACACAAACGTGTGAATGTGAAAAGTGTAACCTTATATTCAAATGTGAACAAAATTGACTGTCTTTGTGTACAGGAACACTGAAAAATGCATTTGAGAGATCTTATGACAGTAAAAAAATGCTGCAGAGGCTGGAACTTGGGAAATAATCAGATAAGGATTTGGGACGAGCGGGCATGCACAGCTGCATTTACTGTAAATCCTGGACAAATCTCCACTCATCAGGAGGTTTTGTCTCTGATCTTTTTGACAGGAAACACTGGAGTGTGTACCGGAATCGTTACACGGAATAATGACCCCTTGTTTAAGCAGAGAGGTAAACACTGTCCGAATGCCATCAACAGCTTCACGTTTCAATGGGTACGGGGGTTGATTTGAACGGAACGTGGACATTAAACCTACGTCATATCTGTGAGCTGCCCAGAGTGAGTATGGCACATCTGAAAGCGCGGCAGGAAGCTCAGAGATATGAGAATTACCTCATCATCCTCAACCAACAGCAATGTGCGCAGAACGGCTACGTTCGTGCACATTTTCATTTGATACACGTCACGTGACACATGTACATGTGTACATGACATATTCTGTGTGTGTAGGTGCCCAATCAGTGACTGACTCCCAATCTTTAACGATTGGACCCAAATTCCTCTATCTATCAGTGGGGCCCCTGGCTAGTGAAATGTGTGGACCGCCCCTGGGATTTGACACAGTTTGTGTTGTGTGGGTGTGAGTGCAACAGGAACCAGCTGCGCAGCAAACTCCAATACATAGTTTTTAACATGAGCTCATCATTCACACATTCTAACAGAAAAACTCTCATCATAGCATTTACACGGATCATCAACAACGTTAGCAGTACAATGCAAATGAGAAGCCTCCATGAACACAGCAGGTGGAAAAACACATTGATCAGTCAAACGCAACAAAGCCTGAGAATCAGGATATGTCAGCAGCCATTTCATACACATTCACCAGTTATTTATCATCAAATGCCAGTTTTTGAACAATCGTAGGAGATGCCTGTCGGACTTTAAGACCCTCATTTGTGGAAAAATGAGGTCTAAGCCGAACCGGAGAATCAGATCTCTGCCCAGAAAATTTATTGGGCAGACAGATGATAAAAGAAAACTGTTTTTTACTGATGTGGGAAATGGATGACTATCATCACCGTTATCTCTACTGTGAAGTGATACAAAAACTTCTCCTTTACAGTCACCCCAGCCGCTCCTATTGAGTGCATAAATATACCACTAAATTTGCAATCAGGCAAATCTGCCCTTTTTACCACAGAATGTGTAACCCCAGAATCAACCAAAAAAATGGAACATCAACACCCATGATAACTAAAGTTAGTGTGGGACATTTCTTAAATGCTGTTTCACTGTCATATTTCAAATATATATATACCCTCTTTAACCACAGACATGTCTTCTACATTTTCCAATTACTCAATAGCATGATGTGTTTGTGTGTGTGTCACTTCCCTGGTTCGATGCTGCTGGCTGAATTTCCATCTCGCTCGATCGGGCCCCTTCCTCCCCATCTGGTGTAGGTCAGTCTGATTGTGAATGACCCCGTCCTTGCTGTCCCCCTCTGCCTCCACTGCCAGTGTTCTGTGAGCAATCCCATAATCCAATGTTCAACACTGCCATACTTGAAACATCTTTCGTCAAATGAAGGTCTTGCTTCTCGTCTTCTGCCTCGGAAAACCTCTTCTGCCTCTCCCTCGGTATTGTGAGCGGTCAGCATTCTGCCAGCTTGCGCTGTGTCTGTGAGTCCGTTGAGAAAGGCATTACTGAGGTGTGTCCCCCATCGGGTTTGTTTATCCCGCTGTTGTCCCCATCTACTTGGGGCTGATGGGGGTGGCGAGCTTGGAGTTGACGGACTGCATGGCTGGGGCTTGTAGTGGCGGTTGAGGTGGGCCAGCCGGATTGCCAGGGTTGTACCCCGGGGGAGGGAAAGGATACCCAGTCGAGGAGAGGTCATTCAGGCCTGCAATGAAAGGACACAGAGATGTCTGGGGTTTACATGGTTTTTGAAATTGGGAAATCATTTATTTTCCTTCTTTTCTTCACATTCATCTTCAACCTTAATATTTTCTTTAATGCCCCAAGGCCAACTGCCTTCTTTTACTATTATAAACACTTTATGTGAGTGTCCAGTTTTCTATAAGTCTTTACTTTAACTTTATTTTTACCCTTCATTCCATCTTCATGTTCTTGTAATTTATTCTTTAGGTTCTTGATTTTTAATTTACTCAAAAAACCTCCCTTTGGAAATCCGAACATTTCCGTCCAGATATTTAATTTAGACAGACTGTTTTCACCATTTCTGCTCGCATGACATCCACAATCGGACCCTCAGGAGAGTGTACAAGCCCCCTACCTGCTTTGTTCCCAAAACAAAGTCTTTAAGTGTTACCAAAACACCTGCTTTGCTCCCAAAACAAAGTCTTTAAGTGTTACCAAAACACCTGCTTTGCTCCCAAAACAAAGTCTTTAAGTGTTACCAAAACACCCCGTGTTACCAAAACACTATTTCTTCATCCGTCGATGATGTGATATTTGTTTCACAGTACAAATCACACAAAAACTAATCGTAATCCCAAATCACGACGGATATCCCAAATATCCTACTTTCGAGCAGTCCCTCTCATAAATACCATGGAGTTTAATTACGTTTAACTTTAAACAATTTAGACACTGTACATCTCACCGAGTATTGAAAGCCTTTTGAGTTCGTTGGATCTCGTGAAGTCAATCGGTTCCACCCCCGGCGCTGGTCCTCTCGTCCCGTACGGTTTATGTCGAGGTAGAGGAGGATCCGAGGTTCCTGGAGCGTGACCACCAGCGTCCGTAGGTGTTCCCAATCGAACTTGCAGAGATCCTGCCGACAACGCCAATTGTTATGGAAATCTGAGACCCAATACTGTGGAGAGTACAAGTCAGAGTGATCAAAACAAATAAATGGTGAATCAGACAGAGTTGTCTTTCTGGTTATTTATTTGAAGCTTCAAATACATAAGATACAATACATATAGACACAGGTCTCACAGAGTATAGAATAGTCTGCACGAGTGTGCGCAGTACAATATGGTAGCAAGGCTTATATACAAGAAAGAGTGAGAAGGTTAGAAATCTGTCTTCACACGGTCACATTGTTATTAGACACCTGTCCTTGAGCTGTAGATAGTATAACGGTTCTCAGGAAAGGTTCTTGTGTGACTTTGTGTGAGTCTCAACCAAATAGCAGCTGTGGCCTTGAAGTAGAGTAGATAGAGGAAAACAGCACATCTCAGGAAATGAGAAGCATTTGGTTTAAACATATCAGGATATAATACAAATTCCCACTACAGTGGCCCTTGAACATTTAGCTGTGAGATGGATGGCTGCTGGGATGGGTCATTTTCCTGCATGTAGGGCCCAGCTGTGAAGTGTGGTATGCCTCAGGTGTGCTCTGCACTGCTTCCCGGCTTCTGCTTGTGCGTTGTGTGTTGGGGAATGTATGTCATGTTTTGTTCAGTTTTTGCTTTATATGAATGCAGTGAGAAGTAAAAAAAAGAAAATAAGCATATCCATTGAATGTAAATTGATTGAATCGCCATCTTAAATGCCCATGTTACATTGAGGTTTTTTCATTTGGTTAGCTAGAGATGTTTAGATATTGTAAATCATTTTGAACTCCCCAAAAAAACAACTCTAGCTAAAACTAGCAATAATGACTTTACTTATAATGTATTTTGCAGATAATTTTTGAATTGTGTACATACATAATGCATAGCTCTTACAGTAGTTATTAGGTGATATATTACCTTGAATATTCATCAACTAATTAACATAAAGCTTAGATTAAAAAATTTCAAATCTTTAAATGATTTAAACTTCAACCAGCTAAACATGCTGCTTTGTATTGGTTATTAACATAAATCTACCTTCAGGCTCCTGGAACTACATGCATCTGTGTCATAGAGGATCACCAGAGCCTGATGCATGCAGCCTCTGAAGGTCATAAGAGGGTGCCTTGAGCATTACACAGGACTAATGCATCATGACAGCAAAGGAAAGAGTGTGGAATATGTGCCTGCAATGAGTGAGAGACAAAAATATCTGCAAAGATTAATTCAACACATTTGATGTGATTGGTTAGCTGGCTGGCTTTGTTGTGATTACTCAACCACTTACAGATGTCCCACCCCTTAGCCTATCATGTACGATGTGTAAGAGAGCTAGCCAATAGAAGTGCTAGTGTTACGTAGTGATGTCATTATGTTACAGAAGAAAACAAATGAGTCCAATGGAGGCCTTTCAGGCAGGGGGGGGGGGGTGTGTGGGAGAGCATATCCTTCTGGAGGGAACATTAACATGCACTAAAAACAATATAAGACACTACAGGAAAGGGAGAGCCCCCAAAAGCACAATAGGGAAAATTACACTTGTTGAGTCATGCAAACACTTTGGCTCGACATCTGACAGTCGTTCAAGATTAATACGACCCAGTGGCGTAACTATCGACGGTGCAGCCGGTGCAACGCAGACCAGGGGCCCATGCAAAAACAACTTTTTTTTAAAATGTGGGGCCCAAATGGCATTGAACGGTTCACGCAGTCTTCAAAGTAACCAAGCAACCTAAATTAATTTGTAATTTGTCTGTCCAATGACCTTGCTCCCTTTCATGTCATGTGATACCTTGCATGACGAGCGAACCATTTAATCAATCTCAAAAGTTATAGGTACTGTAGCTAGCAGCAGCAAGTTCGGCAGCATTATAAAAATTATAATAGCTTGCATTTATAATGTACAGCAAACCAAAGCACAAGAGCGGCGCTCAAAAGAGAAAGGACAAGAGAGAACAAGGAGATGTAACGAAAATTAGACCGTTTTTTTGTCATACATTGTCCTCGAAATCGAGCACTAACATTAGCAATGTCGATGTGCAGCGGCAGCCGGAGCTGGAGGCTAACGATAGCTCACCTGCTTCACCACGATCATTGCCATAGCTCCACAAGTGAAGCTGTATCCGTGGCTGTGCGACCTTCTTCTCCAGCCAGCCAGGAGGAGAGGCTGGATTTGGCTGTGCCCGGCGGTGGTCCAACAGTTCCCCCAAGGGCCCCAACCGATAGGGGACTCTATGGCGCTATTGAGACCCCCGACGCCAAGATAAAAAGCTATATTATAGCAACCGGTACATGTAGGCCTACCGGCCCATTCCCCAGAGACAAACATCAAGGAAACAGGTTTAATCCTCTTCTTAATTCGCTGTGCCGTTGTCAGGCTGTGGTGGTTTGAAGCCAGGGCAGGTTGTTGTTGATAGCCTATACATGTGGTGCTTCTGAGTGGTTGTGTGTGTCCATGCGTCTGTGAGCGCATCAGCGTGTGCTTATGTTTGGGGCGATAGGGGGTGGGGGGCCCCAAAACAATATTTGTACCGGGCCAATCACAACCTTGTTACGCCACTGATACGACCCCAACACAATTAGAATAAAACTATGCTTCTTGTGTATGATTTAAGGATGTCTGTCTTAACTTTTGTGCAGCCAACCTTCATGTGTGTCAGTGACTATGGAGAAATCCAGTTTTACACATTTTGAACTTTATGTGTTCTGTTTAAACGGTTGAATGGATCACAGTCAACATTCAATTTCAGTGTAGATAATCATCTCATGAAGTTAATTTATAAAGCAATGCTGTTAAAGCTTTCATACTACTCTCTCCTCTCATTTAAATCGAATAACTTTAGTACACCATCCAGTTACTGCCTAACCTAAGATACCTGTATGCACAGATTTAGGCACAACTGGTTTCAGGCACCTTTTAAATGCAATGACCAGTAAACAGCCATACAGCCAGATTCTTGTGTTCTACTGGGAGATTTCTACTGATGTTTTTCACGATTTCTGTTACTATTTAAACTAATTCTTATTGTGTTGTTTCTGTTATAATGGTGATCTTTTTCTAAGGTCAAAGAGAGCTTAATCTCAAAAAGACCACCTGATTAAACTATTACAACTAAAATATTGCCACCATTTAACTAAATATGCTTTTCGTGATGCATATACAACCCTAAACTATCTTTAGGTCTACACATTTTCAGCATATAAATCATGCTTAAAACATCTTTGCTTGTAAAATCCATCTTTGTTCCTACCCTCGTCTATTGTCATGAAGGTTGGGTCATGACCAAAATAACATGATGGATATAAGCGGCTAAACAGGTTTTCTCCAGAAGGTGGCTGACAACTCCCTTGGGAATAACGTCAGTTCATTCATCAGGGAATGCCTCGGAGTAGAGCCGCTACTCCTTTGCATAGAAAGGAGCCAGTTGAGGTGGTCCGGACACCTCTTCACACTGGCCTGGGAGTGCTTTGGAATCCCCCAATAAGCTGATTAATGTGGCCAGTGAAAGGGACTTGGGGCCTCCTTTTCTGCATTCCCTTCACTCTCTAGAAGTCCATGCACATGGAGAGCTGTTGTGGGTCAATTATTGTGGTGCTGTTGCCGCGGGAATGATGGTTCCGCACAGGGCCGCCCCTCCCTACAGGCCAATCACGCAGGCTGCATGGGGGGCCCCGCCCAGAGGGCCTCAGCTGCTGTGCGCAGTTCTCCGCGCACCCTCCGCTGACACGCGAGAGTGATAGGTGACAAGGGGAGCACGTCTGTAACCCAACACCGTTGCAATGAATCGACATCTGACCAATCACGGCTTTGATACGGCCACTAGTACAGGTGAAGAGATGTCGGTGAAAAGACAGTTTCAGTCCGGCAAAAGCAAGAGGGGAAAAAAACAAAACATGAAGAAACTAGAGCATCACTCGAAGGTGGGCTATTGTATGAGTCAAATGTACAACTTGCGAATGTTGTATAAGTCAAATTGTTATTTCCAGCATTCTTTATTTAACATTCATTCAAGTATTTTATGCCTTTTATCTACTAATGTACAGGAGGAAGAGTGATACAATGTCTGTCTAGTTGGCTTACATAACAGTTAAAGTTTATAGCCTAAAAAACATGGAGCATTTTTTCCCCTTTTATTAATTTTTATGTCAATTTGCACATTTCATGGTGATGCTCAGCCTCTCTCCTTAACTCCTGCAGTCATCATCATGTCAACCACAACACAGAGAAATACTGATAGAAATGTGTGTGTAGTTGTTGATACATTGCTGACAGAGGGAACTACATTTGAATACAGATTTAAGAAATATCAGTTTTTGAGCATGTCATAAGCATGTTTTGTCTTGACTATATTACAACTATATTATAATAAAATAATATAGTATTTATATTATTTAAATGATTATGATTATTAGTAGAAGTAGTTTATTTGCATTAATTATATTTTAATCTTTATGAGGCTAGTATTTGGCAGGAAATGCAGACGTATTCACCTGTAAACGCATACTGAACGACATACATGCACATTTACCATTTACCTCACTGTATACAAAAGTAACTGTTGATAATAATAATAAACAGGAATTATATTTGCAAAGTAGCCTACTTTGTTTCCAAAAAAATTGTTTCACTCCTGTCGGTTGGGGGGGGCCTCATCTCACAATGTCGCTTGGGGCCCCAAGTTGGCCAGGGGCGGCCTTGGTTCCGCGGGCTACTGACATCCAATCGCCGATCCTTCTGGTGATGCCACTGGGACCGCCATTCCCACTTCTCCCAACGCCTCCCCCCCATTCTCCCTGCCAACGGCACTCCTGTTATCCCCACCGGTCGCCGATCCCTCCTCCAGCAAATCCCTGACGCCCCCCCCTTCCCATCGCTCCAACCAATGCTCCTCGTCCTCCACCACGCCATACATCTCACATGGGGTCTCCTCCATGCACCTTTAAGTAGAAAGCAGCCAGTTGAGGTGGTTTTAGCCAGCTGGGAGGAGACTGAGGGGCTGACCAAGGACCAGGTGGAGGGATAATGTCTCCCTGGGAGCGCCTTGGAATACCCCCAGCTGGTTAAAGTGGCCAGGGACACAGGGCTTCCTCCAGGACCCTCTCCCCCAAACAATATGCGTCTTACCTTGTTGTGACATATCCATCTTAGGTGTGTGGCCATTTATCTTGGTGATAAAGAAACAGAACAGCTCAGACAGGAAGGTGAGTATGCTCTCATTTAATTCAACAGAATGAAATAATACAACCAGTGGTTCAAATCATAAATCCCATTTAGGCTACATGTCCGTCTCCTCATGGAAACAGGTTGTGCTTGTTTTACACACTCAGTTCATGAGGGGAATTGAGAAATTATATTTTCTCCTGCTAAGGGGGTTTGGGAGTGGGATGGTTGCTATTTTGATTCAGTCCAGGACTCAAACCACACATTTTTATATTCCATAAATGATCACTTAAAGCCATAACGCCCATATGCTATAAAGCTCACAGAGCACGAATAGACCTTTCTCTCTCTGTATTTCTTACTAAAATAAGTCTCTACATGTGCTCTTCCTGAGGAGAGACTGAATGGAGTTTACCTTCCAATTATGTGTAAGGTAACCATTAAAATTACAGAATTATTAGTTATATCACATCGTTAACATCGTCATCATCATCATCATCATCATCAGCCTCATCATCATCACCATCATTAAATCATCTGAGCAACATCTGTAAAAGATTAAGGAGTTAAAAGCCAAGCGTCGTCATGAGGCTGGATATATACTGGTTTTAACAGTACAGTACACTGACAAAAAATAAAGACTCAAATGATTAGAAGACACACTATATATCATATATCTGTGCATGACAGGTGAATACATGTAGAAACTCAGTCAGGGGTGTGTCTTCATCTTTTTTCTCTCTTTGTTTCAGAATGGTTACCTGGTCGTATCGGCTCCCAAACAGAGAGAAGTCTGGGTCTGCATGCAAGAACCCTCTTCTTATGAAACGGAGAGATTACATGAGTTTTAGACCGGAGGAGAGATAATATGTCTCCTGCACCCTACGTCGTTCAGAATCCTTAATAATGGAACCATAGTCCGTTTTTTTTGTGTCTTTTGGATCCTTGATCCCTATTCGTTTCCCAACCTTCAGGCGACTGTTTGAGAGAAGATCCTTAAGTGTGTAATTATGTTATTACTGTTTAAAAAGCAAAGGCAGAAGTGGGAAGAGGAGTGATCAATTTAAGATTAATGTGATCTCTCCTGTCTTCTTTTCTTCTGTCTTTTCTTCCAATGAGTGAAATTCAAGACATTCCGTTCCTCGCCTAGAAGTCCATGGACATGGAGCGATGGTTTGGGTCAACTATTGTGGTGCTGTTGCGAGCGCTGTTGCCGCGGACACCGAGGGTTCCGCAGGCTCCTGCCATCCCACCGCCGATCCCTCCAGCGATGCCACTGGGCCCCGCCATGCCCACTCCTCCCCCCATACCCATTCCCCCTGCCATCGCCATTCCTCCTGTGATCCCCACCGGTCCTCCGATCCCTCCTCCTGCAATCCCTGACGGTCCTCCTCCCATGGTTCCCATGGTTCCACCGGTGGCTCCTCCTACACCACGGCCGTAGATCTCACATGGGATCTCCTCTGTGACGCGGTCCTCGATGACCTGCTGGTCGCAGTCGTGAGTCTGTGAGTGCTGCTTGTAGCCGTAGCAGCTCTTCTTGTAGCTGGACGTGGAGTTGAACGTCTTCATGGGAGGTGGCTTGGAGAAGTCGTTGTGATAGGACAGCTCCATGGAGCTCAGGGTGGTGCGGCTGTGCTTCATGCTGCCGCCGCCGGTCGCCATGGAGCCCTGCGAGCCGCAGTGGTGCTCGTGCACGCAGCGGGACATGGTGGAGGAGCGCCGCAGCTTGTGGAAGTTGTCCAGCTCCTCGGACAGGTCGGCCATATCTGAGGAAATCTCCTTGTCACGCAGAGAGAAGAGCTCGTAGTGGGGCGGGTCAAACACCTCCTGGAAGCCCGCCTTGTTGAAAACACCGGGCCTGCGAGCTACCACCTGGAGAAGAAGGATATCCATTTAGACCGTTGAGATTTAAGGATTAGAAAGCCTGTAGTTTCCACAATGATAAAAAGGGATGTCACATATTTCTGTGTTCTAATCAATTTAGCAACATTTGAAACAAGCCGATGATGGTTGGTAGATCGTTTCTATGTTGCCAGACCACTGTACATCAAATCTGATTATGTATAACAAATACATATACAAAATGATATATCATAGTAAGATTTGAAATCAAGTTTTCAGGGGTTTCATATTTAAAGTTTACAAAGGTGGTAGGATTAAAGGGGATGAAAGTAAATATCCACCATAATATATATAGGAACTTCAAACATCTTGCCTTTTAAATATTTGTGTTATTTTTTTCCTTTCATTAATGGGTAATCAATGACATACTATTAGTTTTCTTTTGATTTGTGTTCACTTATTTAAATAATAAGCTACTTATTGTCAAAAATACAGCAGCTCAGCTAGATTCAACCTTTTACAAAATGTTAGGGAGTCATGCCGGAGAAACCCATTAATGACACAGTTTTTCCCACAAAATTCTCAATGGACCAGCCAAATTTAAATAACAGAGACAAGTTAATAGGGGAACAAAAATGTGCTGCTAATGGTAGCCACCAGAGTGTGTTGCAGCTCCGGTTTTGGCTACGCGTCACTCTTACTCCTTATTTGGTAACCTGTTGGCTCTAACGGTTCAAAAGAGATGTCAATCATCAAAATCGACCAATGGGTTCCAGAGAAACGGCAAAAACGCCCATTTCCACCCAAATGGCCCCAGAGGTGGAGTTTTTTTTGCTAAACCTCTCTAAAAAGGTAAAATGTCACTTGTTTTGCATCAATCTTGATACAGGGTACTTATTATATGTTGTACTTTGGATTCCTAAAGCGTTTAGTCTACCTTACCATCATCCAAGGTAGTTTTCACTATAAGTAAAAAATAATCTTTGGACGGACACTATAATTTACAGTTTTTTACTATGTTCAATCTGAATTTCTGAATCTTTAAAATAAAAAACATCTATATTGATTCTGACACTTCTACATCCAACTCACAGGTTTATCATTACTTTGAGAAAAAAGATTATTAATGTTCCCCTTTTAGAAGGGAAGATATGGTCATTTGTTCTGGAAATGTCATTTTCGAGCCTGAGACCTGAAAAACAGGCTTGGGGTCTAACAGGTTAAACAAAAGAGACAATAACCTTGAAATGACACATCGCCTGTTGTCATGATCTTGTTTTTTGTATTTGCTTTCTGTTTTTACTTCCTGTCCTTTATGTTTTCCCTCCTGTTTTTTTATTATTTGTCCCAGCCTTATTAGTGCCACCTGTTCCCCATTAGCCCTTCAACCACCCGACCTCTTGTACACCCGCACTCTATCCCCTCATTAGTCCTGCTTGTATTGAAGTCCTGGTTTTCTGTTAAGGCTTTGTAAGATCCTTGTTTGTTGTGTAACAGGGCAGATCTGTTAGGTTCTGTTTGTTTTGCCTTTATTTCCAATAATGAAAGTGTCTTCTGTTCTAACTTCCTGCGTTTTAATCAACCCTGCTTCCACCTATGTTGAACTGCATTATCCTTTAAATGGTGTCTAATGGTGTGAAATCCCCGGGTGTATTTAATATTCTCTCCTCAGTCTCCATAGCACCTCACCATCACTTTCAATTATGTGTCTCCTCTTTCCTGCTGAACAAAAGGTCAACCACAGAGGGTGGGTTACCTTTTTCCTCGGCTGCTTCATCTGGACCAGGATGGAGATGATAAGAAGAACCAGCACGATGCCTGACGAGACACCAATGACGGTGCCGTGGGTCTTAGTGATCTGATGAAAAATACCCTTAGATCGTTTCTCTGGAGGAAGAAGAGGGTGAGGACAGGGAAGAAAGAATGATACAAAATGAAGAGAAAACCAAGCCTACGACACCTGCAGAAACGAATCCTATTCAACCATAATATTTGGTAAAGGTTGGCAGGAAGAGGAAGATTACCTTTGCAGTGGTTTTCATCCCATGGGTAGACACAGTTCTGAACTCCATTGCACACCAGGGAGTTGTTAATACACATGTTGCTGTGGCAGAAGAATGAATTGCCTGAACAGGGGGCTGCGGGCAAAAGACAATACACAGAGAGAAAAGGGGAACAAACATTACAAATGAGAAATAAGCAGCTGTCTGACGGTGCTGGGTAAATTATGATACTCTTTAAAAGGAACTGGAAGCTATTTTGAGGATAACGAGAAAACAGAACAATAAATAAAAGGTTGATAATGTCGCTGTAGAAGTCTGCAGGGGCAGGTTATAAAAGTACTATTGTTCTGTGAAGAAACAAATGTGAAGACAGTCCACACAAGGCCATTCATCATCATTCCCCGCAGACATCAGGGGGTGATGAGGGGAGGAGATGTTAGCTTCACTGAGCTGCAGCCTTCATGTCGAGGGAGTTAGAGAAGACGAGGGAAAGGAGAGAGGAGTTGAAGCTGGAAAACGAAGAATAAGGCAGGGAAGGAGAAATATGGAAAAGATGAAAAGAAAAGCATGGCGTGGGTTGGTAGTTGAAATGGCTTCATGTGTGGTACAAATGTTCAGGCAAGTGGCGTGAGACAGCACACATTAAAGTGACTGGTGTATGAAGGCTGCGCTGGCAGAGACGGAGATGGCGAGTAATTGAGGCTGGCTGCTGGACTCAGGAGATCGATGCACTGCCAGGCTGAAGGAGCGGCTGCAAGGAATTGGAAAACGCAGCTAGGGTTTGGTGTAGACGATTTGGTGCTGCAGCAAAATGTGAGGGAAACCTGGTTCTTATGAGAGGAGTGGGGATAGATATAGCTGAAGTCTGTTGATAAGCAGATGCATAATATTTCATTTATTTTTTATTCTGGCCCAATGAATTGTGTAGCAGGCAGGCACAAAGTTAACTGTTGATCATTAATACAAATTTCATTTTTCTGTTTTGATATATTAAAGTCAAAAACAGAGATCCCTCCCTTCCTTTATCCTTTCATCTCATCATCCCCACGTCCCTACCCTCATCCCCCAAACCCCTCGACCATATATTCCTTCCTCCTTCCCTCCCTTTCTCCATTCACTGATCCCTGTAGCACTAAATCTTAAATCACAAACCTGAACAATTCCCACCAAAAACGATTTTGAGGGGATAAAAAAAGGAAGAAATCGAAGTCAGTGTAACAGAAGGGATAGCCCTCAACCAAGACCGACACACAATCAATACATGCCATGTGTACAGACAAAGATAAATAGTAAAAATCTTGAAAAATAACATTATAAGATAGATTGCAAAATGATATCAAAAAGCACGGACAGAAAAGATTATGCCAAAAACAGTCAGGAAGTGCACACACCCTCTTCCCTACTACAAACATGGAGGGATTTCTCCTTATTTTCTTGGTCAGTATCTCAGCAAGTGCATCATGACAGGAGAAGGCCTGTACATTATACCCAGCCTTCAGTCTCTTTGGCCCGTTCTCTCTTCCACCAGCCGCTTTCCCCCAATGTTCCAGCTCTGGATTTGCAGCCGCTGAGTCTTTATCACAGCTGAAACAGACTGTGGTCCGCTCCACCAGCTTCACGCTCTGCTCCGAGGTCCACAGTGATTGTGTGAGTGTGTGTGTGTTTATGCGAGTGAGAGGGTCCACCCCATCTATCTCCCTGTAGACCGAGCCTCTCCTCTGACACTGTGATCGCTTCCAAATCCATTATGTGTGTCCCGCCTTCAAAATGTAGCCTTTCACACAGGGTGTCAACAAGGCTTCACCCTCTTACCCCCACCCTCCTTCCACACACACACATACTCACAATGGGTGTGTATGCCAGTGTGCCTGTATATGTGTTCAGTAGCATCCTAATATTTTGGATTTAGAGGTGCTTCTGTTGGATGGTTATAGCACATTATGGGTTTGTGCACCCTTTTCTCTGAGAAAGGTGCTGGCAGATCTTCCTTCCAGTGTTTCATCAAAAAACAATCCCAGTGCTTTTTTTATTGTTTCAATGAGAACGATATCTCAATAATGTATCACTGCTGTTGACAAGCATTTCTTCTAACTTCTACAGTGAGGTCACAAGCCCTTTTCTAAAAAGTAAACAAATTTCAACTCGCTCAGAGCGATCGCATAGAAACAGCCACGCCTGTTGAAGAGCTGTTTCTTGAATTTGCTGTATGTGACGACATGCTCTGTTCTCATTGGAAACATTTGAAATAAGAGGCAGGTTCAGAGAAAAAGGCGCCATTTGGAAATGGGTGCTAAGAAGACAAAGTGCAGGAGGCAGTGGCGTAACTATTGACGGTGCAGCTGGTGTTTTGGGGCCCCAATGGCATTGACCGGTTCACGCAGTCTTCAAAGTAACCAAGCAACCTAAATTAATTTGTAATTTGTCTGTCCAATGACCTTGCTCCCTTTCATGTCATGTGATACCTTGCGTGACGAGCGAACTGTTTAATCAACCTGTACTGTACTGTAGCTAGCAGCAGCAAATTCGGTAGCATTATGAAAAATGTAATAGCTTGCATTTATAATGTACAGCAAACCAAAGCACAAGAGCGGTGCTCAAAAGAGAAAGGACAAGAGAGAACAAGGAGATGTAACAGCTAAACTGACAAAATTAGACCGTTTTTTTTGTCATACATTGTCCTCGAAATTGAGCGCTAACGTTAGCAATGTTGACATGCAGCGGCAGCCGGAGCCAGAGGCTAACGATAGCTCACCTGCCTCACCACCATCATTGCCATCTAGCTCCACAAGTGAAGCTGTATCCGTGGCCGTGGCTGTGTCTGGATTTGGCTGTGCCCGGCGGTGGTCCAACAGTTCCCCCAAGGACCTCAACCGATAGGGGACTCTATGGCGCTATTGAGACCCCCAACACCAAGATCAAAAGCTATATTATAGCGACCGGTCTATGTAGGCCTACCGGCCCATTCCCCAGAGACAAACATCAAGGAAACAGGTTTAATCTTCTTCTTAATTCGCTGTGCCGTTGTCAGGCTGTGGTGATTTGAGGCCAGGACAGGCTGTTGTTGATAGCCTATACATGTGGTGCTTCTGAGTGGTTGTGTATGTCCGTGCGTGTGTGAGCGCATCAGCGTGCACTTATGTTTGGGTCGATGGGGGTGGGGGGCCCCAAAACAATATTTGCACCGGGGCCAATCACAACCATGTTACGCCACTGGCAGGAGGCAAACCTCAAGTTGTTCTCTGAGTGACAAAGATGAATGTCTCCCTCTGACCTCCAAGTAAACTTTGAGACAGTCCCTGACTCTGAACAAATAAAGTGTGTGGGTGATTCAAGAGACTCTCTGAAATGAATTATGTGATCAGAATGAATGAGGAACCAAACGGTATTAAGGACTCTCAGATTAAAAAAAAGAATACACCCTTGCTGAATTTAAAATGCCATTAGGTTGCAATGGTTCTGGGTTTGCTGATGAAAACACCATTAGCATTCACTTAGGATTTGGGACTTGTGCAGTAGAATGTGGTAATTAATTTCTCTGTCTATTCAGGCATTTCATGCAAATATTACGGTGCTAACAGAAAAAATGTTTCCAGAATGGTAATTCCTGCTACTCTATGAGAAACCTCTAACAACATCCGTTTGAACGTATTTTGTCATTCAGAAATGCTAAAACTTAATGTATTAATACTTCCATTAGATAAATGAACCCTACTTTTCTTTTCACCAAAATAGATACATTCCTATTTTCCTTTGTAAGTGGCCTATAATAGCCACTGTATCACGATGTGACATGCATATAAAAACATTTCCTACTTTCTGGTATTTTAAAATCCTGGAATAAATAATTGGTTTTCTCATATCTATGCTATAAACATGGCACAGTGTAATTAGCTTTCCTCTCAGAGATGACAGTTGATACACAGTGTGTGTTAGTGCCTACAGATGCAGGCAGAAAGCAGGACCTCATAAATCAACTGTTCTTGTATCTGTTTCTGTGTGTGGGTGGATACAGCTTTTAATCCATTACAGAGTGTCACACAGAGAGTTATGAGGGGCAACTGGAATGGAGCTTTGTCTATTAGCTATCAGTATACTTCTGAACACATTCAGATCTATCTGTAACAAAACAGACAAACAATCAGTTCAAAATCAATCACTGTGTAATGAAGCTCATCCTGTTGTAATAAGTGAAGAGATAGCTGTGGTGAAGGAATGAGACCTATACATGGAAATGAGCTTTTGAGTAGTTCCAGGTTCCCTTGTCTTCAGTCAATGGTTTTAGATAGACTCCCGATATAAGGTGGGGCAACACAAGCTTTGGAGATTTCCCTGTTTTGATATAGGACATGAAATACATCAGTAAATATCTAGAGGCTAAATGAGACTACTAAACGTCATCACGCCGAACATTAGCTGCCTTTAGCATAGCGGTGTTGGTGTGGAAAATACCCTGCTGAACAAAATGTGCTTTAACTTTGGTTTGGCTCAGATCTTTTTTCTACAATATTCCAAAATCCAATAGAACAATCCCATTGGCTTTCATTGCTGGACAATTTGCGACGCTTTCTACCGGGGTCAGCCTACAGAAATAAGTCATCCCTGCACCACTTATTTGAGAAGGCAATGAACTTCTAAGTAATAGCAAAAAGAGTTTAAAGTGTGTGAATAGAAAAGGTATTGCCAGTACGGCCAACGCTGAGGTATGTTGTACTCACGGTCAACGAATGAGGTGAAGAGCATGCGGAATCGGCTGAGTCTGCTCTTCTCGTCAGCCCACATTCGCACGACTCCCACTCCGTTATCTAGCATCACATCGTTGGCCACGGTGCTGCAGAACTTGGCCTTGAGGTTTTCGATGGCGCTGCTGCCATCGTACACGGCCACAAAGTTCTTCTTGCACTCATTGGAGTGTTCCATCTGGTACTCCATGAAGCGCAGGTAGATCTGCAAACAGACAGGAGGAGCAAATTAAATGAAGGGCATAACTCCCGGTAAGACTTAGATAAATGGCACAGCTGTCTAATGACATTCAGAAACTGCACTCTTAATGAAGGCAAATACATGGGAAATATGGCACCGCATTAAATCAGGAAAGCAAATAGATTTAAAACATCCAGACACCAGTAATGAATAGAAAGGAACAGATCAGAGTAGAACCCCTTTGATAGATTGGCGATCTCCCTATGTCTTTGCTAGAGCATGCTTGGATAGGGACAGGGTAAACCACAAAGAAGATCGACCACAGATGTATTGATGGACAATAAAATCAAATAATCTAAATCTTTTATAACTTGTGATGCAAGCATGCTTAATTTATACACTAATAACTCTGCTCCTGAGAAAAGTCAGTCTAAAAATATCTGTCGTGGTCTGTTACGTCTACCTCAGTCTCCTCTTTTCTCTGGGATGTGTCTCAATTTAGAGAAAGCCACAGGGACTGAGCATACTCTATGTGCTCACTTGGAGAAACTGTTGTATTTAAGACGTGTACTGACAGTAGCAGAAAGTCAGAGTTGAGAACTCTTCATATCGCTTGGTAAGTATTATCATAATTGTGATTTTTCAACACAATCATATGTTTTTTTGAAGCAATGTGATATTTCCATTAGGGTTTGGAATGTTGCATACATTAAGATCTGTGCAAAAACACAAGTTTAACATGTTGGGCTATAAACGATCACATACTTGGCTAATGTTCGGAGTTATGACATTTAGCAGTCTTATTTGGCGATTTGTTAGGAACCGCTGTTTTTCAGACTTTCACCAATTTGGTATTCTCTGACATATTTTATGTCAAAGAACAAAAGGGGAAATTCTTGTAAGGTAATGGTTACCACAGACATTACAATTATTTGAAAAGATCATTGATTTTGAGAAGAGGGAGCCCGGAAATGCTTAAACTCATTTCCAGGGTTTGGAACTCATTCCTGCACCACTCTATACTGAAAGCAGCCGAAAGGCAGTATAATATTGCATTGTTTATTGCAAGTAAATACTTTATTACAATTTCCAACGTCGTCATATGTTTTCCTCATATCCCTACTCTGATCTGTTGTGTCCCAGTAAGCCATGAAATGTTGATATTGTCTCTTCTTTTACATTTACAGCTGTTCTTTTCCTACTGTGATTGGAAGCTCTGTTAAATTCGCCTACACAGCCTGTGTTTTGTCCAGCCACATGTCCTCACAGCAGCGTTGGCACCTAAGTGTTGAATCTCATCCTGCCAAGTAATGAGAAAATAATGTCTTTGAATTGTTTGATTCAGCGGTAGGTTGAAAACTTTAGATTAAACTTCAGCACATTCAGCCCACAGGCACCTGTAACCACGCAGCATAAGAGGCTGCTCTGCTGCTGCTGCTGCTGCTGCTGCTTTGCTCCTTCTGCTGGGTCGAGCTAATATCTGGCGCGGTGACTCAAGGCTGTAGCTAAATTCAGACCCTCTTCACTGCTGCCCCTCACTGCACATGTCTGACCAGTGAAATTACAGTATAATCTGTGTGTGAGAGAGATGTTAGGCAGAGCTTCATGCATGAATGTTTACGTGTGTATGCATATGACTTTTGAAACATGAGTGTAAACTGTGTAATTGCTAACAATACCCTATGTGACAGTATATTATGTAATTTGTGACTGTTTGTGTCAGCTGCTGTTTTATACTTAATGTGATGTGCATGAATGTGTGTGTTGATGGCGAGGCGGAAGCACAGGAGCGTGCTGATGACTCATTTAGCCGTGAGGTGGAAGCAGAGCGGCATTGACTCAAGGCTAGGCAGGGTATGTTTGGAACTTCAGTGGCGTTTAGGATATCCACTCGTAAATATCAGAACCTATGAGAGCACACATTACCGGGCTTTCACTCTTGATTTGTTAACAAATCTTCAGGGCTGTATTTTATAAATGTGTTAACCTCTCTGTGTATTAGCACTACCCATTAAATGACATCCACAGCACAGACATGACCACCAGAGTATATTTTCTCAACGAGAACACAACTATATGCTATTTATATTCCTACAAAATATGAAATTCAGGAAAACCCCAGACAAACACATTCATTGTTACTGGAATTCTTCACAGAAACATGCACTGACATCACCTTTGCTATGACAGTACACAAGACAAAACAGTATAAAGGGAGATTTTATGTTGATACTAAAAGCTTACTACATGCTATTTAGATTTCTGAGCGGTTCTTTTTTATATTCAGAACATCACCCCTAATTTATCTCTGTTTACAAGCCTTCAACTATTTCTCATCAGATTTCTTATTTTGGATGACTGCGAGGGGTGAGAACCAGAACCAGTAAGTGACATTTTGGTCAAAAATGAGTTATATATATCAAATGAAAGCTCTCAATGAGCTCTTTCTACTACCAAAAGGGTGCATGTGAATTCAAAACCAATCCAGAGTTATTCATCAAAAACCAAATGACCTAACACAGAACACACTGAACTATTTGGGGCCAAAAGGGCGTAAGTGCACTTACGCCCTTTTGGCCCTGAGAAATGTATTATGGGTAAAGCCTTTGGATAGCACTTGAGTCAACATGGCTGACACCATATGTAAGCAAGCTAGGTCAACCATGAGAAGAAAGCTTTTCACTGCTGAAGAAGTGTTACTAAGCTTATTTCAAGATGCAGAAGAGCTTGATGAAGAGAATGAAATAATCCAGGATTCAAAGTCAATGCTGAGTGACAAAGGACACTTAGTTTCTACAGATCCATCTTCAACAGAGAATTCAACTCATCAGAGATCAGAACATGCATGTTCCAGTATCTGTCAACTCTTTCAGGTACTGAGCATGTGGTGCTGTACTCTGACACATGTGGTGGGCAGAACAGGAATGCTGGTTTTAGTGCCATGTGTCTCCATGCAGTTAAAACCTTGCCCATCTCCATTATTGATCATACATTCATGGAGTGTGCACAGCAAGATGGAATGTGACAGTGTTCATGCAGCCATTGAGACCGACAGAAAAAAAGGGCCTGTGTACAGTTCGGAGGGGGTACTACTGTACACTCTTGTGAGGATGGCAAGGGGGAACAGGCCATAGAAGGTGATTGAGCTTGGGTACAGTGACTTTCTGGATTTCAAGTCCTTCTCACAACACACTAGGGCTGCTCAATTATGGCAAAAATCATAATCACGATTATTTTGGTCAATATTGATATCACGATTATTAAATACGATTATTCATTGACTTTGAAAACATCCATTTATTGAACTTTAAAAAATAAATAATAATTTGAACAGTATCTTTTTAACAGTTGATTACCCTGCACTTTAAGTATAACTCAACTGCAAAGTATTCAGCTAAAGCCACATCTTTTTTAACTTCCCCACGGCATTTGTCATATAGGGCAGGCAGTGCAGATCTGGTGAAATGATGCCGAGATGGCATCGCTTAACGCTTGTCCATAGTGTTAGCCAGTTGCTTAAACCCCTGGTTGCTAACCGTACTAACCGGGCACATGTCTTTAGCTATGTAGAATGTGATGGATCTGTTATATCTTTGTGTCCTTGCGAGCTGGTTGAGTAGGCCGTTGCACTGTAAAGTGCGTCCTTAATTGATGACTGTGATGTGGTGGATGAAGTCGAGGGGGTACGCTCGTGAACTGTCAACAGGGGGGCGGGGGGGGGGCCTCGCTGCGGGGAAACTGTGGACCTCGTTGCAAGCCAAAATCGTAATCGAGATTAAAATACGATTAATTGCACAGCCCTACAACACACGGTCCGAAACAGAACCAAAGACACAGAGAGACAAACAGTTTGTTGGCAGAAAATGAAATGGCAAAAACAAAAGAGGATCACAAAATCAGGATCAGGATCACAATCAGGATCAGAATCACAATCAGGATCAGGATCACAATCAGGATCAGAATCACAATCAGGATCAGGATCACAAAAGAGGATCCGAAAAGGATTCAGTTCAAATATGAGCTGTCCGACCAAACTGCAAGCTGGAAAGCAGGAGACCAGAGGTGCTCATGCAATTGAACCAAAGAAGATGCACACAGGTCCACCTGGGATCACTGCTGTGAAAAAGAAAGACATACTCGCACAAATGGGAGTATCCCTCACTCCTATGTAGGCAGAGTAGGCTAGTTTGTCGTTTCAAATCAATCTGAAACTTACATGATCTGCATGAAATATGCTGTTGTCGTATATAATTATATTGCTATATTTGACATTCCCAATGTTCTAAAGTAGTTTTTGATTTGCCAAACAGTTATTAGGCCAGGTTTAATGTAATTTATTGTTATTCAGTGAACTAATGTGATATTGATATTTTATATGATCACAATGGAGAGTCCATTGTGATGATGGTAGCCTATTTTCAATCCGTTATTTGGGGAAATGGCTAAATAATTAACTATTTGGCAAAATGGTTATTAATGTTTTTTTTTTTAAAATAATTACATTCAATGAACTAATATGATATAAGGATATTTTCATATAATATTGTTATTATAACAATTGATTACTGTTACTTTTGACCTCATTAATGTAAAGCCTTTTTCCTATATTTATCAGATACGCCCTTTTTTTTAGTTCATATGATATAAAATCTTAGTTTCAAAAAGGCGCATGTGATTTTATTCCGAATTTAAAAAAAATAGAAGAATATTTTTTTCAATGAAAGTCAAAATATTGTTCATTAAGTATATTGTCATCCACATGTTTATGAAGTTTTCATATTAAAGATTGAATTTAATAAACAAAGTCAGGATAAAGTATGGTCATTTTTTGTTTTGGCTCTCCTGTAAAGTTGGTTAAATGTCACTTACGCCCCTCTGGTTCTCACCCCTCGAGTCTGTTCATATCTTTTCTAGGATAGACGGCATGCTTCACCACAATGAGCAATTGTATCATTTGTAAAAGCCTCTCAAACCATTGCCACACGTTACAGTCATTTTAACCATGAGTGCAGTTAGAAACATTCTGCTTATGAAAAGCCCTCGGAAAGATGTGCAAAATAGTTCAGTGGAGCAGGACCTTGAATACTAAATGATGCTGTGAGATCTCAGGATGTTTATATATTTTATTTCATAAGTACTTTAAGTGTGTTAAAGAGGTCCTATCAGACACACACACACACACATACACACCACCACACCACACACACACACACACACACACACACACACACACACACACACACACACACACACACACACACACACACACACACACACACACACACACACACACACACACACACACACACACACCCCCCTGCCTGAAACGCCTTGATTGGACTCGTTTATTAACTTCTGTAACATAATGACATTAACATGTTACTCTCATGTTTCTATTGGCTAGTGCTCCAAAACATTTCCACATGATTGGCTAAGGGACGGGACATATTTTAGTGGTTGACCAATCACTTTAGAGCCTGCCAGTCGACCAATCAGAGCAGACTGGGCTCTGGTTTCAGACAGAGGGTGAAAAGAGGTGCTGCAGCACAGGCAGTATGAGGAAAATAAAGAGCTTTTTGAACATTAAAGCATGGAGACATGTCGCAGTAAAGACACTGATAAAACCAAATATGAACCTGAACATTTGCATAAAAGCTATGTTAAAATGGAGAGTTTGGAAATAACCAACAATAGGTTATGGGATCAAATAGAAGCAATGAGAACTAATGTGTTCCCTTGTACTGACCTTGGACTGAGGAGGAGCCCTGATGGTCCAGATACAGTCCAGAGCTTCACCAGGCTTCACTTTCTCCTCCTCCTCCACCTGACTGGAGCGAATAATCCCATCCCATCCACCAATTTCAAACTGACAGTCTGTACAGAGACAGAGGAAATGTGGAGGGGGGAGGAAAGACGAAGGAGAAGACAGGAAAGGTCAAATAGGGGCACATGAGAAGATAGAATAAAAAGTGGAGAAAGAGAGGAGGAAGAGCAAAAGGAAAAGGGTTCGATGGGAAGAGGAGGCAGGGAGACAGGTAAAGGGTTTTATTTAAAGAAGATTTAAGGTGGAATTGAAGTGAGCACAGCGGATTAGGACAAAGACAATAAGAAGACAGAGGAACAAAGGCAAGAGAGACAGTGAGGAAAAAAGAAACAGTGTGTTCCTTCATGTGTTTAAATGTGTGTGTACTGTATGTACATGCGTTCAATTCATTTACAATTGTGTGCTTGTCAAGGTACATTTGCGTGTTCAGTATTCATGTCAGACGCAGAGATTGCCTCCGGTAAGCTTCTGAGCACAGAGGAGCTCTTCAAAAAGGATCGAACGCAAATTCTGAAGAGCTTACCTGGGATGGGGTTTAGCAGTCCGCCCACGTGCAGATGGAAATCAGGGTCTAAAAATTATAAGATTTGGGAGGCACATTAGTCTCAATCCGCACAGCAGAAATTGGTAAGCAGAGAACACAAGATAAGATCCCATGAAGGCGGGCCAGATAACGCAGAAAGGGGTCTCTCTGAAGTTAATATCGGTCGCCTGATGGGAGACATTGATTTCAGGCATATTGGGTTTTGGATTCAGAAGGCTCTGATGTGGAACGTGTCTGCTGTACAGCAAGAAGAGTAAAGAAAGAAGGCTATAATGTTGGAGGGCCCGTTAGCAACCTGTGGATGTCCAGCTAGCCCATGCTAAATCATCTTTACTGGTATTCAACAAGAGAAAATATGTTTCAAGGAAGAAGGGTGTCGCATGACTGGTAGAGATTGGACCACTCAGGTCAAAGTTTTATCAGCAAATGTAATTACAGCATATCAAGTAAAAGTACTAATTTCAGAAGAAATGCGCTCCATATCTCATTTATCATTGTATGTGTTTATATGTCACATTATTATATTGTGGTCATTGTTCCATCAAGCAGCATTTTACTGTTGGAGACAAACAAAGATCTGATAATTATTCATGTTTAAGACTTTCTTTCTTAACTTTTAGAAATATATTGGTTAATATTTCCATTTTGTTTCCCAAACAGCTATTGCACTGGTTTAATCTTTAGTTAAATGTTTATCACATGTTTTTTAATGCGAAATGTTCATCTGAAAAGTGGGTTGTCAAATAAATGTAGTTTAGTGTACTGTGTAACAACATCCCCTGCAGAGACACAGCTTAAGTGACTCTACCCGCGATGAAGGTGTATTTAATCCGGAATCCGAGTCCTTCCAGCTCCTCGTCGCTAGTGAACTTGATCCACATGAAACGTCCCGTCGATGTGACCAGTCCCGGGTTCTTTCCCCCACACAGGCGATCAATGAGGGGCGAGAACCCAAATGGCCCATCCCGGATTTCGATGTGGTCGAAGCGGCACTCGAAAGATGGCTCGATGTAGTAATTCTTATCGAAAGCCAGCTGGATCCTTTGTCTGGGTAGAGCTTTGGGGAATGAGGGAGTGGGGAAAAGAAAGGGAACAATAGGGGTAAATCCATGACCGGAACACAAATTCAATCTTGTATTTTGCAGGACAAAGAACAATCTGGAAAGTATCAAATGCATGAAGAGTCAAATATGAGTTAATATGGACTTTGAAGTTGAACACTTGGGCTGTTACGTAACCCTCAACTGACTTTTCAGAAGTTTGCTAAGAGTGACGTGAAGGAACGTAAAGCCCCTCTCAAACATGGAATTTGTAACATTACTGATTTGATCTATCTGTTAGAGTGATGACCTTCTGGCACTCAGACATAGCTGCATTTCAATGACAGGATATGAATGCAGAATGATGGAGCAATATTGGGCACCTGGAGCACTAAAGGGAGCATGCACTGCTGCATATCAGCCCTGAGGAAGCATAACCTTAGCTCAACACTGGCATGGCTGGGTTTGGGTTCTCGGTATTGATCAAGAATCCAATCAAATAAACCAGGACACGACCCATGCACTGGGTCCCCAAGCAGAGGACACTCGAATCTGGCTCTGGAACAATTGCTGCATGAAATCCTCTCTGTCTCTCTATAACAACTATTTCTCTACAATAAAGGCACTGGTTGCACAATAATTTTTATATATGTACATTTGTATATACTGTATAAATTACAGTCAAAGAAGAAAAATACATTAGATGACATTTAGCTGGAGGTTTTTATCCAACGCGTCTTACATACATGTAACTGTATATATGCATGTGAGCAATTTGGGGTCAAGTATCTTGCCTAAGGATGCTTCAACATGTTGACTGCAGGGTTGGGGATTGACCCACTGACCCTCCCATTGAGTTATTTGATTTAATGCAAGGTGTGATTTGCCCCCTACCATAGCTGCTACAACCTTTACAGTCTGTGGTTCGGTGAAGTTGAGCATGGTATAAATAAATAGTTGAATAATTCAAACACTTTCAAAATGTGTAAAAATCATCTGGAATGGGATGATTGATGGCTGCACTTTAGGCAACTGAAAGCATCCATTCAGTTGGTGGGAACACAATTCATTTAAAAAGCAATCAAAAATGCATTACTCTATCGATATCTGTATCACTTTTAACTGGTATCGGACATTTCAAGTATTATTAGTAGTGAATTTTAAAATGTTTCTTACTTTTGGAGCCGTGACTAAAGACCACATAATTATGTACTTACTTGAACTTAAGACCTTATAAGATCATCCACACGTTGTTCATGCTTTGGTTTGCGCCTTTCAATCATGCTTGACAATATTAAAAGCGTGTATGACCAATGCATGCATAAATCATGAGAGAACAGAACAAGCCGACTATCGTATCCTTTACAGATAACATAAATCAAACTCAAAGGGGCATATCCACACATCAGGGATGCATCACAGTTGCACACACACACACACACACACACACACACACACACACACACACACACACACACACACACACACACACACACACACACACACACAAACGGAGACAGGGCCTGATATGTCAGCAGTGCCATCTCTCAGTCGGTGAATCCAGAACACTGCAACCACAGCATGAACTGTTCACAAGTCGCTCGTCATACATGTCTCCATACTGCATGGACAGAGCTCACAGGAAGTGTTTAACGAGCGGAAATCATGCCTGCCTTGGGATATGAATCGTACTAAATAAAGACGCTAAGGATGGGGGGGGTGTGAATCATCTGTGGCAGGGAGAAGCTGAACATGCCACGAAATCGGAAAAAAAGAGAGCGATGTCAAGGGCGGTTACATGCGTACGCTGCAGTGTGCTTCTGAGATTGTGTCTCTGTTCTCTTCTTTGAATTTGAGCCTTCCCTTTCTGCTTCAGTGAGCAGCTTGTGTGCCTGCACTTCCTGTGTGTTCACCCCCTGGTGTGTTGAGCCTCTTTCTCTGTGTAACTTTCTATCACACACACACACACACACACACACACACACACACACACACACACACACACACACACACACACACACACACACACACACACACACACACACACACACACACACACACACACACACACACACACACACACACACACACACACACACACACACACACGCAGCTTGATAACCACTCGATGCATTGAGCTGATGAACTGACATAATTGGTGAGTCTTAATAACCACGCATTATGACTACAAAGTTTTCTGATTAGCGCTTGTGCCAAACAGTAGCATCTCTGCAACAGAATTATAGGCTCAACAGTGGAGCTCGGATATGGATATGAGTAAGGCCATTCAAGACCAAATGATAGGTTCCATCTGTCACTGTGGTGTTCTTTTGCACACACCAGTAGGCTGCCTGGGATGAAGGCTTATTCGTCAACAATAGGTGTAGGCTTGATTTATCCACAGGGGGAGCCCTCGAGCCATGTGTTAATCTACTCCACACCACAGCCAGAGGAGTAGCTCACACATCTCATTAAAGGCTATACATCAACTTCATGGACAAACAGTTCATCAATTTAGTGTGAAAACACATCAGCCAAAACCCCCGACCTCATCTCCTATAGCCGCTAATGATTCCATTATGTCTCCCGCGTGGCAGGCCACTAAATTACTGATGGATGTGATATTTCTGGAAAGCATTGACAAGGACGCTCCAGCGATACGCAACCAAAGCTCAGTTGTGTAACAGATGTTCATCATTTTTTATTCAATAGCAGAGTCTTCTGGCACACACTGCCAAAGGGGATAAACGCAGCACTACTCTGATTAGGCCAAAAGTCAGAGGGCTACCCACAATGCAGCGCCACTCTCCATCATTTTCAGAGAGGTTATATCTGTGGGGTGAAACAAACTCATTCGAAAAATGCCAAGCTGATTGTCCAACGGCGAAGGAACAGAAGATGGGATAGGGGCGAGGTTATATAAAACGATGTCAGTCATACTAACGACATTCACTGAAGGAGGCTGTGAGGCTGTAAGGGAAAACAGCTGCATCGAGCAGGAAATGAAGATGAAAATGAGCCGTGTGTTTTACCTTCCAGGATGTAAACGCACTCCTTGTTGGGTGGGTACGTCGTGGGGTAGTTTGGCGACGTGAACACCCCACCGTTGATGTTGCGGACCCACGTGCCGCAGTCGTTCTGGTTGGGGGTCTGGGCGCCATGGTCGCTTGGGAGATCTTGAAGCAGAACAGACGCACAGATGGGTTATTGAGTCAGGGGATCAATGAGCGAATGATTGGAAGGCAGGGAGAGTGGGAAGAGGGTTGGCGTGAGAAGGAGGAAAAAACAGGCAGGGAATAAAGACGGGGAAAAGGCAGAACAGAATAAACCATTTTGTCCTGTGATGCGAATATAAATAATACTCCTGCTTTACACTGCTTACTTTCATAACAGCATTTTTGCAAGAGAAGAGAATTTCAGCCGGAGCTTACCTTTAGTTCGCTGTGCCAGAGCAAAACCCTCTTCTATCAGAAAGAAGAGTATCCACGCTGTAAAAAAAAAAAAAAAAGATACACCACATAAGCCACAGTTAATAATGCGTTTATGTCCTTGTGTTCAACATCGGAAAGAAGATACATCCTTTCAACACGTGTGAACAGCTGCAATATTGATGCAACCTGACCTTGATGAATAAGGAGCAAATATAAATCAATACAAATTTCGAGTAAATCCCTGATTTAATTAAAACATGTGTTGCTGAGAAAGGAGGAGGATGGCTGTGGGAATATAATCATATGAAGGCCTGTGTTTTTAATACTAGGATATTGCCAATACAAGATGGACATTTTCAGAGACTGTTAGTGATGAACCCTCTTAAAAATGATGGAGCTACAAGACTGCAAAAGATAGCCTAGAAGATGTTAACATGTGAGGTAGGTTGTCATACACCTCAATTTATTACATGCTTTTTATCAGTGGTAGAAAGTAACTAACTATATTTACCCAAGTACTGTACTTAACACATTTGAGGTACTTGTACTTCAGATTTTGAAACCCAATACTTAGGAAACATTTTTTAATATAAATATTTGGTATATAGATTAAACCACCCAACATATATTAAAGTCATTAAAACCATGAGTGATAACAGAAAATTAAGTAATAATACGTTTTTTGTTCATAATTATTTCGCAGTTCCGGCTTCTTAAATGTCAAGATTTGCTATTCAAATATTTAAAGCAAGAGTTTTTTCTGCAATGAGTATGTTTACTTTGAATACTTCAGGTTAATTGTCCTATTTTTCCAAACTTTTACTTAAGTACCATTCTCAATTCAGTACCTATCCTTGAAATTAAGTATTTTTACAGTGTGGTATTAGTACTTTTACTCAAGTAACACATTTGGATACTTTTTTCCATCACTGCTTTTTATGTGTTCAATGTCACCAGTGATATTCAGCATCTTTTGCTCGATTAGTGAAGTGACATCAGACAGCATGTTCTTCTTGGATGATAATTCATGAATTGTAAATAAAGACGTGTTGTATGGTGAAATATGCAAATAACGCATGAACTACAACCAAGTACAACCTTTTTATGAATTTAGTAGAAATCTACAGACGCAAACCTGATGTGTTTTTTTATAGATGTCTTTCTAACTTAATGGATGTGTTTAGTCTATGGTACCTTAGTTTAATTCAGCAGCAATGTTAAAGTATTTGTAGTAGGCTATAAGTAATATGGTCGCACTAGTGGTAGGCTACATAGATGGAATAATGAAAGAAGCGACGGAATTAGAAGTAGTAGTACGTAGAGTAGAGTAGTAGCTCTGCAGTGGAATTGGATATCGGTAATAGGCTACTACCAGTAAAAATATGAGCAGCAGCAAGATAGTTTTAAACCATCAATCTATAATCTGTAGCCTCTAGGCAGCAGAAACATTAGCAGAATCACAGTATTACAGGCTCCAAAGTTTACAGCAGTCATTTGGGCTGAGCACGGCTAAAGACAATAGGTTAAATATGTTGTATTACACAGCGATATCTGCACTGAAGGGGGGGGGGGGGGGGGGGCGGCGGGGACGTTGCCTCGCTCTGATAAACCACCGTAGACCTGATCCCCTCTGAGTTCATAATAGGTTGGCCCGCTCACATCGAATTACGGAGCAAGCGCGAGCGTGGCATGTTGCATAATGGCACCCAGGGAAGAAGGGTGGAGGAGAGAGGGATCGAGAGAGCAGGAAATAAAGAGAAAGAGCGGGGGGTCTAATGAAGAGGAATGCATGGTTAACACAAGTGTTGAATACTACCGAGCAAATGCATGTTTGAATGGACTCGTTTTGAAACGCACACACACACCCCCCAGGCTACGGCTTCCTCATTACTTCTATCTCCATTATCTTGCAATGAAGTATCGTAGGTGGGAGTCACTACCACAGGCACATAACATTTAGAGAGCAGACCACCCAAACTCACTCAAGAAGCGTACAACAGAGATGTGCTCTGGGCTCTTACTGAGGATTTTTTTCCAGATTATAATAAACTCATTATAATGAATTGTGTAGATAGCAGGGACGCTGTTACATGATGTTGCCCTCGAAAAAAAACTAGGTAGGCCTATCTGTGATCATTTCAAATGATATGGGTTAATAATAAACAACAGTTTTGTTGAACAGTACCTGCGAGATAAACACATGCCTGGAGCTGCAGAGGTAGGAATGTGTATCATCAAGCATATCAATATTTAAAATAAGTTATTAGGTAAAAGTTGCATCATTTATGCAGGTATTTGTAACAGCTTTTGTAATATTATAAATAAATCACACGCTAAACAGAGTTGTCACTTCAACACAAAGAAACCCTCTTTTGAAAGTGTGTATAACATTAGATGATGAAGTGGTTTACTGTAAATACAGGTCATCCAACAGGCATAACTCTTTCTATCTGCTGTCCTGCCTCCGGATATTAAGTAAAGTCCTTAAAACAAATATTCCTCACATTAAAAGTCAACAAAAAACAAAGACGTTTTTATCTGGCCTCTGCTCATTTTGAAAAAGACAAATTGCCCTGCTATTCTGGGTCATGGCATTTCATTTGGCTTATAACACAGCCAAAATCCGGTGATAATCTTCTACTTTTACCTTAAATGTAACAAGGACTTGCAAAATAAAGCAACACATAGGCCACCAGCCTTCTGTAACACAGAGCGGACGGAGTAGGGGTTGGGATAACATTTAGGGACGGGTGGCGCAGTGGTCTGTGCGTTTGATCATCAGATCAAGGGGGCGTTGGGGAACTCCAATTCGAAACCCGCTCCCGCCCCACTGAGTCAGGCCGTTGTGTCCTTGGGCAAGACACTTCACCCGAATTTGCTCCTGTGGGTATTGTCCACAGTAAATGACCATTACATGTATGATCTGTATGTGTATTTGTAAAGCGCTTTGAGAGTCTTTGATAAAGCGCTATAATAAATATAAGGATTATTATTATTCCTGCTAATGTGGGGTTCCGTTTTATCCTGTCCAAATGAGAAAGTGTGGCCTAAATGAAAAGGCTAACTCCTACAAACAAGCTACATAATAGTCCTACATAATAATGGGGCTACAACAGTAAAGCTAAGAATGACACCATTGTGGAATGACAGGTGACAGGATGTGGGCTACACCTGTGGTCGCTTAGGAGCTAATTATAGCCTCACTAGGTTATAACTTCTGATTAGTGCCGGTGGTGCACTGCTGCGAACAAACAGGCCTACAAATGATTAGATAACTCTGTCTACAAACATACAATTAACATAAATGTAGCCTACTTTTACGGCTAGCTAGCCTACCCGTTTACTTTCATGGCTAGCTACCGGAAACGGCTAGCAACAACGATTCAAGAAGCTAAGCTTCACTGAGCGTCTCAGTTGTTGTTGGCGAGAGGCAGTGGCGGGAGTCGGAGGTATGGAGAGCCAAAATGTCACCGTTTCAAAATGTTTCATGATGATATAAGAGTGAGACCCTCATTATGTTTTGCATAGCCAATAAGCTTATAATTTATGTAACCAGTCAGTAAAGAGTAGAGCCAGACCAAAGCAATGCTAAGAGGAAAAGTATAATCATCTTGCTTCATTGTGTCAGATCAACAACCTGTGTTCATCACTGGCCTCCATTGTCTTTTAAATAAACTATGCTGATTGTTGTACTGTAAAAATTAACTGTATTGAAAACTGTTAAAGATGGGCATTTTAGTTATACATAGCTATAGATGCCTTTTTTATTATTGTAAGATGATTGAAAATTGTACAGTTTACAGAAGATCAAATAGCTATTTCCCTGAAAATAGTTATTTGACCTTGTTTACCTAGTTTGTGATTTGCGATGAAAATGTGTTATTTTTTACCAACATTAAAAGCAACGTAAACGGTGCTAGAACATTCCAAACATGAAAGTGCAGTTTAAAAAAACTAAAATGTGGAAAATCAGACACTTAACTAAAAAACTTGTTGAAATAGTGGCACTTTATGGCACAGATCACAGCAGAGGATGAATAGTGTATTTAGAAGTAGGCCTATTTTACACATGTTTCAACAGTCCATGATGTGTATTGCAACTGTCTCAGGGTATGTTGCAACGTATACTTTGCTCCTTTCCTATATTTTAGACAACATCATATTTAAATGGAATGGCTAATTAGAGAACATATGTAATTTAAATATATAACAAATTGATGGTTCTCGACCGAATAGGCTCCGAGTAAATGAGAGAAATTAAAAAAGTATTGCAACCATCCCCAGTCCACCCTAGCATCTGCTATCAATTTTATGACAAACTATGTCAGTGAGATAAATGTATTCTTGTGAAATAAATATCAGAACAAACCAAAGCGTTTGGCTTGATTAACAATACAAACTATTCTTAAAGAAAAAAATGGCACCTTTTTAAAACCAAAACCTGCAAACGTGCCTCTGTCTGTGACCACTTTTTTGGGGTAGAATAGTGTGATGGACAACATGTTTTTATGTCAGTGAGATAAATGTAGACGAAGTCAAAGTGTCCGCTATAGGAAACACTTAATGCTCCCTGATGGGTTTCAAATAGATTTGCCCTTTTCTGTGCGTTATCATCATAAATCAGAATCGCATTGCACTCATATAGCCCGGCAGAGGCACACCTCAGAGCCTCAAACTGGCTGCACTGGTTCTGCTCCATTATTACATTACGCTCAACTGGTCCAGCATATAGGAGCCTTACATTACAATAACGTATCCTTTTTAATTTGATGACATTCTCAAAAGCAACAGTGGAATCATGATATGTTTAAGGAACCATGTTACAGTAGTTTAGTTTATTTTCACATTAACGTCGATCTAGCCGGTTCAAACCGACCAAACTCAGAAGAACCTGGCTGGCTTCTGCTGAATCGTAGAAATGTGTGAGGCTAACCAACTGGATCTTGAATAGCACTTAGGTTTGTGGCAATTGCAATCAGTTATGTGGGCAATAAAACAGAAAGATTGAAACACAATTGGTCACAAGATGGAAAGTTGATATAAAAGACACATCAAATACAGAGAAATAAAGATATAGCAAAGAGAGATGCAATGTTTTCCAATGTATCTATTGCATTAGCGGTCTCTTTTTTACGATAGATTAAACTAATCGATATTCAGTATTTTATTATTTCATGCCACTCTAATTGCATGGTTGAAATACTGAAAACAAACCATCTCTTGTGGTGAAAAACAAAACAAAAACAAGTACATTCATTTATAGTTTATAATTAACTGTGGAATATTCCTGCCCAACTCGCACCCTGGACCCTGACGCGCATCTCGGATTCTCTCGGCTCCAACTCACCTCTGTGCATCTCCTCTCCCGGTGTGATTCCAACACAAAAGCACCGATTCTACAAACGCACTCCGAATCTGTCCATGTTACGTGTCCACGGGGCTCTTTTCAAAATCCAACTTTTCTTCGACAAACATAAATCCATTTACGCAGATCGCTCCAAGAGAGGAAGGCAGTAGCACCAAGCTCTTCTTCAGGCGGCGCTCCCGCTGCGTTTGGCTGGAGGATGAAGACTGCTGCGAGCCTTTTAGCCAGGCATCATCATCATCATCATCATCATCATCATCATCATCATCATCACCTTAAAAACAGCGTCCAGTGGGACTACAGTGGAGAGGACATGTGGAGGGAGGATGGACTGATCCAGGCGGACTGACGCGCTCTAGAGGTATCCAAAAGACGCATATGGATGGAGAGACACAGAAGAGAGATGAGGAAGAGTACGGAGGAGGAAGAGGGGGAGGAGAAGAGACTGTCTCTGTCTGCTCTCCGTCCGTGTCTGAACTAAGAAACGATCCTGAGCGAGGCTCATTTATGCCGTGGGCGCTGCTTAAATCAATGAGTGGCTTGTCACGAGCATCGTCAAAGTAGAAGCAACACAGACTCAATTTCCGGTCATACCTTTCAAAATAAAACGGCACTGGCGAACTAAAACATTTAAACATTGAGTTAAGAGAGATTGCAATTATTCAAAGGAATCTCACACAACAACACCATTTTGATTTACATCGTGGGCTTATTATTGGGGGATGTATCATTTAAATATGAATTATTTATATAAAAGGGGACAATGGTCAGGTTGCAAATGAAGAAATGTGCATTATTAGTACAGATTTATTTTGGCCAGTTATTGCTACCAAACTTCCTAGCTTGTGTTTAGCATTGACGAATTAAGGTCTCAGATAATGTAGGCCTACATGGAATAAAAAGCCCCTGCAGATCACAAGCAATTGGACAATTCTAATTTACTGGCAGCCTGTAACAAATCTATCAAACCCCTAAAATGTTTGTCTTTAGGGGTGTTCTAGCAGTGTCCACATCATATATGCATTGCATTAAATTACACGTCTAAAACTCAGCAAAATGTTTTTCTACTTTTTTTATTTCCATGTGTGTGTGTGTGTGTGTGTGAGTGCGTGTGTGTGTGTGCGTGTGTCACACACGCACGCGCACACACACACACACACACGTTCTCACTCCCAACCCGTCACATATTGACGGACGGTCAGGGCCAATGAAGGTCTAGAGTAGACTCTATGGGACGCCCTGCCCGTAGAAGCCTGACTTCCAAGGGGTACCCTGTACGTAATAGTGACGGGGAGGGGCCCTGACCGTCCGTCAATATGTGACGGGTTGGGAGTGAGAACGTGTTGCGCACACGCGCACGCACGCACACACACGCACACCAGCACGTTCTCACTCCCATCCCGTCACATATTGACGGACGGTCAGGGCCCCTCCCCGTCGCTATATTACGTACAGGGTACCCCTTGCCCGTCAGGCTTCTACGGGCAGGGCGTCCCATAGACCTTCATTGCGGACAGCGGACCCCTTGACCGTCAGGCTTCTACGGGCAGGGCGTCCCATAGACCTTCATAGACCACGTGATCAACAACAATGGCCGACCTTCGTGTTATTCTTGGTGGAAAATGCCTATTTTAAGGTTCATTTGGCCAATAAAATGCGTTTTGATGTCATTTTATGCGATTAATATGAGTTGTTATTTCTGATTATTTGTGCAGTACATGTACATGATGTTTAGTTTGCTAGTTATGACGAAGATTACTTCATGAATGTGCACACATTCATGGTTGCTAAGGTGTTTGCGATGGACGCTGCAACAGAGACCACGTGATCAACAACAATGGCCGACCTTCGTGTTATTCTCGGTGGATAATGCCTATTCTAAGGTTCATTTGGCCATTAAAATGCGTTTTGATGTCATTTTATGCGAGTAATGAGTTTTTATTTCTGATTATTTGTGCAGTACACTTCATGAATGTGTACACATTCATGGTTGCTAACGTTTTTTTGGTGGAAATGTGTTTTTTCACAGCAAAGTCACCCTCTGTACTTGGACTTATTGGGAGAATCTAAAGGCAAGAACATCCCAAATATTCATTTAGGTCTTTATTTTAGACCAGGCATCCTCAAACTACGGACTCCGGTCCGGATCCGGACCGAACCACCACTGTCTCCGGACTCTGAGCAAATTATACTTTTCATATGTATTATATCTCTGCATTATATGTGAGACATCGCCACAACGCATTCGCAACGAGTCAAAATTCTCCGCTATGTCCACTGCAAACAGCGCTCTGCATGTCTGACTGTTCCACTGTGTTCCACCTGTGTGTGTCAACGCTTTGGTCCAATCACATTCAGCATCCAGTCAGCGTTTTTCCCCCCCAAACAATCTGCGAATCAGAGGCACAGTAGGGCGGGTCTTCGCGGACTGCGGGTGGGAAAAATGTGTGTATCTCTTTCAACCTGTCTAAGTCAGAGCGAGAATTTAAAAAAAAAAATTCAGAGCGAGAGTTAACAGCTCATCTAGTTCCATCTGTACTGTAGCTAGTAGCCTAGTTTCACCTTCCGGGGCGGCAACTGACACCCTAAAAATAGGCCTTGCCACCCGAGCTGCCACCCCAGTTGGCAGCTTTGTTTTAAAAGAAAAGTTGTGGCTCATCGGACATTTATGAGAGAAAGTCTCTAATGTCCGAGTGCAAGTGAATGCAGCACAAGATGCGCGTCATGTAACCCCTCCCCCGGTCCTGGCGCGAGCGTGGACATATGATTGGCGAAGATTTCATTTTGAACTGGACGGCGCAAAACGAGAAGCATTCGGACCCAAGCACTGAAGGAATGAGGTATTTGTGGTCTACAATGACAGAGAAGAGACTGTCAGTTTGGCTGTACTCAGCATTGAATCAAAACGCACTAAAGCTGTTGATCTTAATAAGTTTGTGAGGCGTTTTGCTGAACAAGATGGTAATCGCCGCATTCAGCTGTAATAGACATGTCAACTTGATGCTCTGCTCACGGATGAGCATACACAACTGTTAAGATGATGACCTTACGTGTGTAAATATATTGTTTTCTTTGAGAGGGTCTTCCCCCAAAAAACAGTTTTAAGTCCTGAGAAAGTCAAATAAGACGGTGTGTAAAACTACACTGCCCAGCCAAAAAAAAGTAACCACTTTGATTGAACTAGGCCAGTAGGTAAGGACTTTCCACTGGATAATAACTGAAGTATAAAAGAATGCATGACTGAAGTGATAGACACCATGTTGAAGGCAAACAAAAAGAGGAAATAACAGGTAAAATCAAGCAAATCCCCTCTCAGATTGCACAGCAACCAGAAGAACATAAATACTGGCTGGTGATTTGATTCATCAGCTTTGTGATGGAATAAAAAATGCACAGTGCATTTCCTTAGCTGTGGGTGAGTCCACTGACACCACTCACAATGCTCAGTTGCTGGTGTTTGTGAGTTGTTATGATGAGGCAAAGGGGGAGTTTGTTGAAGATGTGTTGGGCCTGACGAACCTCAGTGGACACACAAGGGGCAAGACATGTATAAAGCAATAATGGGAATGCTGAATGAAAGAGGGTGCAGCTGCCTTTATTCATAACTGTGCAGCTCTTACACTGCGACTCTGAGGGATCAAGCACAGACACAACAACAATGAAAACTGCTGCATACAGATTATTTTTGTTTTTGCAACCTCGTGTTAAGAATCTTGTTGCAATTGTTTAAAAGTTTGAATGACCGTAATAAACGGACCTTTGTCTTATTGAAACATTTATTTTGGACCTTTAAGATTTGTATTTGAGTACCCCTGTTTTAGACCTTTAGTGTTGCCGTCTGTGAGGAAAATAAATGGAGCTCAGAGCCTCGTATTTTTAAAATATTTTTTTCCTTCTAATTTGTTATTCTTTTCAAAATAGCACACTGTTATTTACTCACCAATAACACACAATTATCCTTGGTTTAATTCCATAATCTCGGGCTTTTTTGGCGTTCGTCAGGAACTGAATTTCAAAATAAAAATAACCGGAAACAGACGTAGGCATTTCGAGCGATTATCCAGGATCCTCAGCTACGCTGATTGGATGTTTTAGCCGCAATAGATGCTGGGATTTGGTGTTTATATTATATGAAATCCGGAAAACATTTTAAAATAATAAAATAATACTTAATTCCGAGTGCTCTTGCTTTTCTCTTTGGAAGTCATCACATAACGGCATTGTAATACACGGTTCGGCTGCATTAAATATTACATATCTGCCGTAGTTCTTTATTTATAGAGCCCTGATGAGAAGACCTTTGGAAAAACTGAAGAAATGCCGCCGAAACTGAATACTTGACGTGGATCATAAATATTTCAACAATTAAACAACATCTTCAATTTCTCTTCACACAATACGTCTCCTTGCAGTATCAACACTAATTCGGCTGACTTTTACATTTGATATAATTCATAGATAGGTTATATTTACACCATAACGGTGCACAGCTGATATAAAAGGACTTGTCGTTTTTAAAGATATTACTGATTTGAATTGGATTGAATTTTGAATGTAAGAATGTAAATACTGAGTCTGAAATAGTATAGCAATATGCTGTAAAATTATGTGAAAGCATGAACAAAACTACACATCTTCAGATGTTGTACATACAAGTGTCCAACACTAATAATACAAAGTTATTATGGCTGTGTGGACCTTGTGTGCACCGCCTAGTGGTTAAAGCACGTTATTGAATTATTGTTTTTATGTGTTATATTTGATTAATATAAATATTAAGAGTACATACTTTCATGGGGGAAAGTAGAAGGTCTGTGATAGAAATATAGAATATAAAAAATAAAGAAGATACTATAAGTGATCACAATAAAACAGTTTAGTGCAGGATGTACAAAGATATTAATAGGAGGAGGTGCAAAACAGAAAAACGAATTAACCTTTATTTAAACATTAAATAACAGATTAAGGTCTTCTTTTAAATAAGAAAAAAGCTTTGGGGGTATCACAGATAAATATTAAGCCTGACAAAGTACTTAACGTCTAATATATTGCTTTCCTGCAATGTTAACTATGTTGAAGCACTTATTTTAACTGATATTATACATATGGATTATACTCTTATGTAGATAGATAAAATAAGAAATGTGCAGAATATGACAGTTTAATGGTGGAGGTACACACATATTGATAGATGTCTTGTAATGCACTGTTGAGGAACCTGTGACCCAAGTTTTTCATTCATTGCATAACTATACCGTAGTTGTGTATATGATATGTCAATAAACCTTTGAAAATCTTGAAAGGGATGTGCAAAATAGCCATAATATACAGTCTTTAATGAACTATTAGTAGAGAATAACGAGTAATTAATATACTTTATTACTCGTTTCCATTCATGTCAATTGCAGATACATGTTTAGTCTTCTCAAGCACCAACTATCAAATATCTCTCCTGATTGTTGGCACTTGACAATCACCTTACCTGAATTTTACTCAGGTGTAACTAAAGTCTGATTTAAGGGTTGTTTATATTTCACATCATTAATCAGAATCTGCAAAGTAACTCAAATAAGTGTAGTGGAGTAAAAATACCAGGTTAACCTCTGAATTGTAGTGGAGTAGAATTACAAAGTAACAATGAGCTGTCATGTGGGTATTAATGCTGCGCATTATGGACACATGCGATTTTCACCCATTTATTAATTATATGTTTTACATTTGATAACACCAATGTGTTTAATACTGGCAACTTCTAATTGTAGGAAAAACGAAAACGTTCAGTAGAGACGTCCCATAGACCATTTTGCGAAACACAATAGTGTAGTGTGTAGTTCTAGGGGGGGCGTTCGATTCCAGTTTTGGATAGTCTGGCGTGGTTTCGTTCCATTTCAAACAGCTGTTTGACGCTCGGCGTAACCTTGGCGCACTGCCACTCCAACATCCAATCCCAGACCTTGAAGATTAATCACGGGGACTGTAGTCCTAAACGATAGCTGGGGATTATGGGTAGTGTAGTGTCTTCGGCCATCCTAAACTCAAAAATGTTGACAATCGCAATGATGCTCGAAATGTCCCTTATAGGCCTACGTCTGTTTCCGGTTATTTTTATTTTGAAATTCAGTTCATGACGAACGCCAAAAAAGCCCGAGATTATGGAATTAAACCAAGGATAATTGTGTGTTATTGGTGAGTAAATAACAGTGTGCTATTTTGAAAAGAATAACAAATTAGAAGGAAAAAAATATTTTAAAAATACGAGGCTCTGAGCTCCATTTATTTTCCTCACAGACGGCAACACTAAAGGTCTAAAATAAAGACCTAAATGAATATTTGGGATGTTCTTGCCTTTAGATTCTCCCAATAAGTCCAAGGACAGAGGGTGACTTTGCTGTGAAAAAACACATTTCCACCAAAAAAAACGTTAGCAACCATGAATGTGTACACATTCATGAAGTAATCTTCGTCATAACAAGCAAACTAAACATCATGTACATGTACTGCACAAATAATCAGAAATAAAAACTCATTACTCGCATAAAATGACATCAAAACGCATTTTAATGGCCAAATGAACCTTAAAATAGGCATTTTCCACCGAGAATAACACGAAGGTCGGCCATTGTTGTTGATCACGTGGTCTATGAAGGTCTATGGGACGCCCTGCCCGTAGAAGCCTGACGGGCAAGGGGTACCTTGTACGTAATATAGCGACGGGGAGGGGCCCTGACCGTCCGTCAATATGTGACGGGATGGGAGTGACACACACACACACACACACACACACACACACACACACACACACACACACACACACACACACACACACACACACACACACACACACACACACACACACACACACACACACACACACACACACACACACACACACACACACACACACACACACACACACACACACACACACACACACACTCTATCATTACTGTATGTTCGCCCCTATGCTTTGAATCACGTCTTGTGATGTGCTTAAAGGCTACCAAGATGGAGACTCTTTTACTCTCGTTGCCTTGAAGGGAAGGTTTGCTCTCACCATGCATTATTTAGCAGGGTGGTCCCTGAAGTGGGGGGCCTGCGGGACCCTCAAAGAGGCCTGCAGGAGTCCTCTGGTAAATTAAAGGCACTTTAACTCACTACACATTTAGATAATGAGAACATACAAAGATGATTATTTTGAGTGTAAATTTCCCTCCAGGTTCCAGACAACTAAATAATCTAAATAAAATCTTCCCCAGAAAGGTGAACTACGCGTTTGGGACTAATTCCACAAGTAGCTTTAAAAAGAGAGGACCATGAAACAGACATAAAGTCTAATGATACACAAATAAAGCAACCCAGAGTTGACTTAAGCAGGTCGAACCTTTATTACCGACTTCAGTAAGTAAACACATTTAGTAGCTTGAACATTCATGAGCAAATCAAAAAACAGAATAAATTACAAACACCCGCAGTTAATCACAGTAGTTAAAATGTGCCAATTGGAAAGTTATTCTTGTGAAATAAATATCAGAACAAACTAAAGCGCTTGGTTTGATTAACCATAAAAAGAGAAAAACAATTAAAAGTACATCTCAAACAAGCTGGAGTTACTTTTTGCCAAGCTCAGTACAGTGCAGTGCTCTCAGCGGACCTGCTGGTAGTTCATGTTTTTTGTGAGATTGGTAGCAGAAAAAAATGTCCCACAGGAATCATGACATTGCACATGTCTGTCTTTTTGTTCACTTCTTTGCACAGCTTGCCGTCGCGGTTGCAAGGCGGAGATTCAGTTTAATTTCACAGGTGATAAAATCGGAACAATGTCTTTATTATACCTCATACGAATGAAAAGGACAGAGGTAAATCAACTAGACAAAGACAATTTACAGTAACACGCACATGGATTCAAGTAAAATGATATCTTTTAACACTCAGTGCCAAAGGTGCTTCCCTTCCAGTGAATGCAACATAACTTGTTGGGCGTTTAATCTGCAACGTTTTGTTAAAATCTACTTACACCATGATGATTAGGTACAGAGAGATCCCTGCTCTATCTCACGAGGGATCCCTATTAGGAGTGTCTCCATGGCCTTGTTGCAGCTCCTGTACATCTAACACTGGAATGAATAAATGACACGCAACATAAATATTTCACATCTGACTGAGGGGCTGAAAAATATCAAATAGAACCGTTTTGAGGCAAATGAGGATCCATTTATTGGCCCGAGAAATGAAACAGAGAAAATGTGGTGTTAAGGGGGGAGGACGGTGAGGCAGAGGACGGGAGAGGATGTTCTCCCATAATGCAGTTCTCTTCCTTCACATGGCATCGAAATGGAAACGGTGGGCTTCCTGTCTCTTCTCTCGGTCGTCCGCTTTCTGAAAGCACACACATAGAAGAAGTACAGTCAAAGATTGTTGATTTAAGTATAACTATCAGTTACATCATGCTCGTTACATTTAGCTATCTTATCTCGTAATTTAGGGGAAACGTTTGCATCCATTTATACAACATTGCATAATACTATGACCAATTGTTAAACACAAAGACACCATTTTAAATGTTACTGAATAAAACAAGACTAATATAAAATGACCACCATTTTGCAAATAACTAAAGAAAATTAGATCAAAATAAATTCCATGTTCCAAAATAAAACGCTTTTCTGTTGCATTCACTGATTAAACATGGAAGCAGTTTATCTAAATGTACCCACTGGTAGAGTATTTAGTCTCTTGTTTTGTAACAACAACTAAACATTCATTGTTTCAAAAGGAGAAAAAAGCCTTTTGGGACTGAGCAAGCAATAAAGAAGTACTCTGCAGTCTAATAATCGCATATGAGCAACCACACATATGTTTAGGAAGTGTTTAGTTATAATTTAAGTTAACCTTTCAAATTCAATTACAGTGCCACAGGTCAAACATACAAGTATCATTGCCTTGGCAAATCCAAATCCTACTTTCTGGGAAGCAATTTCATAAAACATGGAAAATAGTAATAAACCATCTCCAAACACAACAGAGTGCATTCTATGAATACGGTTTCCTTTATAATAGGTGAATCCGTTTATTTATGGCCAACAGACTCTAATCGTCTGGGATTCACACACATGGCAGGTGTGATGGCTGGAGGCGGGGTAAACCGACATGTGAGAAATGTCATCAAAACACATTTTGGGTTGATGAGATGTTCTCTCCCCTGGAGCCCCTGGGCTGGGCTGCTCGTGGAGTCTGCTCTAATTGAAGATCCAGGGGATACCACCACTTTGTCTTCCTGAGGCTCATCGTTAAACAGCGGAGCATTGATTTGTGTCCATCTGAAGGTTTTTAATGACACAGTGGTGCGTCTGGAAGCAGGTAAACACCTCTATGAGGTGTTGTGTAGTCTCACTGGGCTCTAATGTCAACTCATTAAGACTGGCCTACATGTCCTGCATGAAGATGATGAATCTTCCAATTTGATTCATGTTTTTTTTGTTGTGAATGTGATGTTTCCATTGGATGGATCTCCACATATTAACACTACTTTTATGATTTTTAAAGCCTAATGATAGGCTTTAAAAAAAAGCCATCACTGTTGAATGGCTCCGCGTCTCCAGCACTAAGCTAAAGACGGCTGTTATTTTGGTGCTTTTTGACGTATTTGATGTGGTAGAACAAAACATAAAACATGTCAGTCATCTAAAAAAAAGTTGCCATTAAGGTGAGGGAACCGAAAGTGCTAAAATGCTAAAGATAAATTAGCCAAGTTTGTCGCTAAATTTGTAGCCCAGCGCTCAAAGTTCAGATTACTTCAACTGTGACCCCCGCTGATCTTTCGGCGACCAAACCAATCAGAGGACAGCTGAATGTAGCGCAGCAAGCTAGCAGGTGAGGTAATTTACTTTTTTGTTTCACCGCAAGGCCCAACCCCCTGGCGAGCAAAGAGCAAGTCACGTGTCAGGTGAATGCAGCATCAGTCATTCCCAGGCATTAAGACTTATTCCTGTACCACGCTATTCTATTTTACAGAAGTTCACAGGAGTTGTGTTAAAGCCACGTTAGCTTGTTAGGCAGGACAGCACTTCTTTGCCCCCGTGCTTGTGCCCTCTACCTGACTTTGTTATTTTGCAAACACTCACAAATGCCAAATGTCTATCAGTGGGCTCGCCCTGACCTTAATGCATGCCCGCCGTAAAATAAGTGCAAGAAGATGAGATATGAAAGGGGTGTTAGCGTCTGGTACAGGATTCACCCTCCATCTCAATTCCCCCGACGGTGCAGAAGGTTACACCGCGTTAGCTCGTTGTGCCGGATGTGTGTCTTTCAGTTTGCCGGCCGGGGATTCCAAATCAAATTAAATGTGCTGAGTTTATAAAAGCTGTCAGTCTGAACTCAGAGCTGCTGAGAGAGAAATACTGCAGTTGTAGACACACACCACTGCTGAGGTTAGATACAGTGACACTAAATACACAAGCTCAGGAGAGCATTAGCATTGTGGACTAAATGCTAACCTAAATCGTTATTACCATTATAGTAATACTTATAAAATACATTTTAGAATTAATAACACTTTTTTAACTTGACTTTATTAAAACATTGTTCACTTATAGTCACTTATTACCAGTTTGATATCATATCTGCCAGGACTTCAGAAAATGCATTTAAAAAAAGATTCTACGAATAACCACTATGGGAATTATAATACACCATGATCTTATCAAAAACAGCAATTATTATTAAGGTCAATATCAAACGTTTATAATGTGTTATCAGAATGTTCTTTGTGATTATGAATATATTTATGATGCTTATCGTTAAACCAAACCAAATTAAACCAACGTTGGGCCTTCTCCGATTGAGATATTGCACAGTTCTGATACTATATATCCCTACTCTAGATCCCTATGGGGGAACTAGTAAACAAGGCAGCTATTTTTGATGACTTTGACTGGTCAGTCTAAACACATTACGGTGATCAAAGTCAAATGCATTTTCTTCTTCATGGCTTCAAACCATCATTCTGCCTGTGTGAACATGCCAGCTTGTATTTCCTGTGAAGTGTCCTGCCAGCCGCTGCAAGAACGTTTTTCTTCTTCTATATTAGAATTTTCCTTTTTCTTCCTCTCACTCTTGTTTCTCAATTCTCAAATAGCCCCAGCTCCCCCCCCCCCCCCCCCTCCCATCCACCTCTGATAATCTGATAGGTGTATGTCTACGCTCAGTTGAGGCACCAACCGCTCTCTTTTTTAAATGCAGCGTCGGTTCAGATAAAGCTGATGCTCACGCCCCCGTATCCCAAAAAGAGGGCAATTAGAGCCCGTCTGTGTGTGTAACCATGCACACATCCGGGTGCACATTAAACGCACACACTCCCGCGGCAGATGGCTTGGAGAAGATGCCAGCAACTTCCAGCACCGCCCGCCCGGTGACAGCGTTACCACAGTGTGTAGATGAAAAAGGAAAAGCATTCCAAAAGATCCTCCCAAAAAAGTTAATCTGCGGAAATGACTGTTAAATAATGTATGTGACATATGACATTTCAAGTGTGTGTGTGACTGAAACAAGAACCCAGAGGAAGCAGAAACACTTGAAAACATGCATTGACTCCCTGGAGGGCGTATTTATGGCTATAATGAACAGCAGATCCGCCATGCTGAAAGGACAGAAGCAGGCAATTACAGCCGAACGTCCTTCCAGGTTGTAGCCCAGGGAGAGAGAGACAGACAGAGAGAGAGAGGAAGAGAAGGAAAGTGTGTGTGTGTGTGTGTGTGTGTGTGTGTTGGCAGGAGGCGAGGGGACTACAGGACAGAGACAGTGAGACCCATCTGCTGCTGGTAGTGACCCAATTGCTTCTCTTCGCGAGCAGCGAGAGGAGCTAGAGAGATGAGCTCGCGAGCTCGTAGGCGAGCAGATAGCTGCCCACTCTCTCTCGAGATCTAGAGAGAGAGATAGACGAGATTCTCTCTCTCTATATTCTCTCTATCGATCATCATAGGTAGATCTATCCTCTCTCGTCTCTCTCTCTCTCTCTCTCTCTCTCTCTCTCTCTCTCGCACACATATTCTCAGTCACACTCTGAAGCAGTAAATCACCAGGTAGAGGCCAATGTTCAGTACACCATTGTGTGAGTGTGTGTGTGTGTGTGTGTAGGTGTCTATCCTGACCTTCTCTTTCCAGTGGAGGATGCCAATAATGACGAGGATGAAGACGCACACTCCGATCAGTGCGATGGCCGTCAGCAACACGCTGTTGCTGGGAGTCAGGTACAACTTAGCGCTCCAACTTAAGGGAAAAAGAGAGACATACACAAGTTGTAATTTCCAGTTAATTGCCTTTCAGAAGTTGTCTTTCCAAAACATCTCTTTGGCAGCACTCTATTGCAAATGGCTTACTTCTGTATAGACCAATATGCAGTTTGTTGCAGACTCACAAGGAATCAAACAGCCCCAGAGTTCATTACAAAAAAAGAACCAACAAAACAACTTGATGCTTCATCCACACACTCTTGTCCCTGTGTAGGAGAGCGCATTGCTGCCGCCACTACAGTTACATCTTTGTTTGCTTAATCATTAGCAAGCTAGCTAGCTAGCCAGCTGTATTTTTATTAGCTAGCTAATTAATGGTTAAAACAGTGTTTAGCAGAACCACAATTCCTAAATTCAGCTACACAACATGTAACTGTTCAGGTTGTACTTAGTACAACTTCAAGTTGAAGATGTACTCATCTTCTTATTGTACTGCATGTTATTTAGTACTTATCTATGCAGCAGTAGTTGATTATCATTTGCTATGCCAATAAAGAATATTCAATACAAAAAAAAATTGAGAGTGTTGAGGAGAGTGTGCAAAAAAATAACTCACCATATGCTGTTTTACATTTTATCTGTCAAAACAACGTTTCACCAAATGGCGCACATTAACAGGGTTTGTGTCCTCATTAAGTTAAAGTGGACCTATCATGCTATATTTGAAACATATGTTGTAGGGCCATACCTATATAAAACATGTCTGTGAAATTATTTTTTCAAAACACCAAACAGATCATGCATTTTAGCCATGCCTCATTTCGCTCTATTTGCTCTTTTCCAGCCCTGTTTTTGCAAGGGCTGATTCTGCTTTTGTGGCAGACTACAGCGCCACTTACAGGCCTGGCATATGTACTACAGCGTCTCCAGCGCTTTCGAGCGGTCTCTCATTCCCCTGATAGGTGGAGAGTTGCCCATATAGGCGGAGCACCCCTTTTCTGACGTCAGAAAAATTCAAATAATAATCAGCTCCGTTGCAGTCCCCGTTTTTAGAGATTTGGGTATGGAGGAAAAGAGAGAGGGTTGTGTTTTCTGACACTTGGTGAGTTCCCCGACACACTGGGGACACATATTCAAGTATAAGAGACGTACACAAGTGCATTTTGCATGATAGTTCCACTTTAAAATAAAAAAATGAAAACGGCTGCTCTTTTTCTGGTTCCCAAGGACTTTTAAGTATTTCCAGCAATCCATATTAAAAAATCATCATCTCACAGTCTGTGCTAGCTTTACACTGTATGTGAGAAGAATACCAAGGCACCTGTTTTACTAGTAAGATCCATTTCACTCATGGCATGTATGGAGGTGTGCGTCTGTGCCGGCAACTACACAAGTGTTATATGGAGGAGGCGGCATGTGTGTGTTTGTGTGTGTGTTGAATAGCCATCTGGAGCTCCGCCTGGGATTTGAGCTACATGCAAACAACGTCATGATAACACAAGAACACATGCTGCGAGGTGTGCACGAGTGTGTGTGTGTGTCTGTGTAATGAAAGTAGTAGTAATCTTGTTTTTGTTGGGAATTAGAAGTGCTGTTGGTAGAATTGAGATAAGATAAGAGATGAAATATTTGTTTGTATTGATGTCTGAAATAGTGGTAAAAAACACAAGTTTAAGAGATTTTTACATTTAGTTTTACGTCAGTAAATACCTTACTCGTGAATAAGGAAGCCTCTATGTGTAAAAGCGGCTGATGCTAATAATTGACTTATTTGGACTACTAAATGTCAACACGATTAACATTAGTCGCCTTTAGCATACTCCGGGCAATTATAAATTGTGGTGCTGTCGAGGTAACAGTAACTTGAACATGTCGTTAAGAGGCATCAAGATGAGGCGCCTAAATCAATGAATGGTATCCTTAGCAACAAGCGTCAAAGGGGCTCCAAATTGCACTGCAGTGAACAAGGAAGAAAGTGATACATTACAGTGAGATCCATCTATATCTTCATCTTTTAAAAGTTAGGTACCGGCTGGGTTGATCTTGTGGGAATGGGATGACAATGAGCTGAGAGTTGGGAATAATGGCCATCCACTCCTTCATCCTTGCTGCCTGAAATGAAAAAGAAAACACATGAACTGGATATGCACACATGTCATTTTAAGTGTCACAAGCAGATTTCCAAAGAGACACACAGACAGAAACTCAGAATATGTATGTTATGTGCTCTGGGGCAGAATAATAGGGTCCCATGATTTTTCCTGGCGACTGCAGAGTGGCTATTTTAAGCTGAGCGTTTAAGACCCAGACAACCTGCTTCATTAAATAAATGACTGACTGCGGGGAGCAAAAAAAGTTTCCAAGCGTGTACATCGGTGTGTATATTTGCATATGTGATTAAGTATTTGTGAGGCTGTGTGCGAGAGAGTTCAGCCATCCGCAGAGGAAGCTGTAATCTCAATCTCTGTCTTGATGAAAAATACATATATTTTTTCCTCCTGTAATTTAACTCGTCGAAAGCAGCACTGAGTTCTCCTTTGACAATTGAATTAATTGGAGCAATGTGTAGCCACTGCCTGAGCATTAGAACATACAAGTACATACATACTCTGATGTGACTTAGGTGTGGCTAATTATTGCCACAACATTTTTATTTTACTGTCTAGCACTTACTTACTAAATTTGTGTGCATATTGAGAGTATTGAGATGTCATCCGTATATTGTGTGATTTTGTTTGACAGGAGAATACAGGGGCCGCCACTCAAAATCACATCACGGCAACAAGAAAGAGATGGAAACATTGGCAGCGCTCTTCATTATATTTTGAAAAAAAGCCTTTGGGGTGCAAACTCAAGTTCTGTTTGGTCTCCTATGTCATGTTTCCCACGTATCGTCTATTGCATTTTATTCATGGTTTGTTTAATACTCAATTCTGATTAGTCAATTTGGACATTTCAGAGGTTGTTAATACTCACTTACACACCACTGCTAAGGAGAACAGACCGTTGCCAAGGAGGATCAAGGGTCTATGTGAAATTAGTCTGGTCAATTTAACGTCAGCTGTGGTCAATATACATTTGTTTTCATCCATCAGAAAACACCATGGATTACTTTTTGAATCTCTACTTTTATATATGTGTAGACCACGAAAACGTTGGCTTCTTCATGGCTAAACTGTCTCCAGTAAAGAGAAGAAAAACAGAATAAGAGAAGGAAAGAGGTAGACAGAGCGCTGGATGTAAGAGAAATCAACAGAAGAAGACCGACAGGAAGTAAACACTAACCGGAACACAGTGTGGGCTCTGGCATTGTTTAAAGACTTGTTAATGGAAAAGAAAATGTGAACAGACTTGGACAGTTACAGAAACACCTCGATCAGTGCTGCAGTCATTTTAAGTACAGTAACGTTGTTGCTTCCACAGTTCCTATCCCTTGTAATGTTGTGGAACGGACTATTCTTTTCTTAGTGGAAGCAATACAATCATTTTTGATCAATATTGTGATTCAAGTCGCTGTTTTATTTAGTATTTGGCCATGAAAGGGGTTTAATAAGTTATATATACTTTTCTTACACACACGTACTGTTGACCCACACTGGTGTTTCCACATATGTTGCCTGATTAGTCCTTCCTAAGACTGTGTGAGCGTACTTGATTGACAGCTCCATCACCTCTTGTTTGTTGTTAGTTGTTGTACATCTTTTTTATTTTGGACTTTAGATAGAAACACTGAAGAAAAAATCCAATTACCACTCACAATATGAATTCCTAGAGTGGGCCACATCAGGTAATTCCAAACACAGCATTACCCAGCCTCTGCCTAATTATAGGTCAAGTTATTAGCAGAGTGATTTAAAAAATGTGAGTTTGGACCTTGCCATGCAGCTGAAGTTATTATTCAAAAATGCCATTTAGAGAAATATGTTTTTGTTTGTCAGTTTCGCCTTTATTTGAAAGATGACTGAGTAGAAATGGGGAGGGGGTGGTAGACTGTACAAGGGAACTTGGTCACCAGGGAGTCTACTTTTGGTTTGGGAACAACAAATGAACCTCGAGGTTTGGCTCTTTGGCCGACACCAGCTTGGTTTTTTTCGCCGTCGTTTTTGTAATCAGAATCACCAATGTGGGTACAACCAAAAGAAATGTAAATGATTTCTCAGATTCCTTGCCCATGGGTATCCAAACACAACCCTGTGATAAAAATAGTTACAATTTTCAAATGTCCTATGGGCTGCATGTTTCTATATGATACCCTTTATTTACATCACATTCCTCTTTCTTCTTAGAGCAGAATAGGGCCCCTTTAAAAACACTTGCTTGCTGTTTGACAGAAGCTTGACTTTGCAGTCAAACTCAAAGTTCAAGCTTCATTTCCTTTAGTAGTTTCCACCTTAAGGCTCAACACTTAATGCTGACATGTGACATTAGACTGACACGAAAAGTATTTAACCTCTTCATGCAACAGGGCTTTGACTTCTGGAAAAAGCCAGCATAAACATCTCTTTCTGTTGGCTTTCTTTCTCCATTCCTGTTTAGTCCAAAGTTTGCCTTGTTTTAATTGAACCCTCGCTCATTAGGGGTTAACAGTTCAACGATCTATACTGCTGGCATTATATTAATGCTTTCAAATCTGTATTCATGCTCGTAGCTATGAAGAATGTCCAATTCTACTTATGGCGGAATCTGGAAGTGCTCCTGCTCTTTAATTGTGTCTCTCTGTTCCGTATCAATTGAGAGGAACCACATCCCACAGCTATTTTGAAAAAGCGGCAATAATGGCCTTGCTTTTTACATAACAAGCACATTCTTTCCCGCCAGCCATTGTCGCTTAGCTGTTGGAAAGCACTGCCGTCGGTTGCAGCAACTGGCGGGGGAGTGAAGCTGGAGACACGTCAGCCTCCACCGCTGCTGCCTGGGAGCAGATCTGATCTGGCTGTTTGGAAGTCTTCAGAGAGCAAAGAGAGACACTCTGGTTCAAAGCCAGGGAAACCGGCACACTACGAGAGAGCAACCGAGGGGGACATGTACAGAGATGGAGGGTGAGGGACACACAGGGAGAGAGTGAGAGTGACAAGGAGGGGACTGATTAGTGAAGTAAACCACTTTGAGCAGCAAAGGGAATCCCCTGGGTGGAAGATAAGTGAACCGGAAGAGAGAGACGGGGAGGGGGCGAATGAAGGGAAGGAATGATTGGACAGAAGATGGAAGATATCCAAGTAGATTTGAACAAAACCACTACTGTGAAACAGCAGCATGCGGGACTGTTATTGTGAAGGAGACAATCATAAAGGGCCCAGCAGGGGAGAGAATGGAAGCAGGACAGCTATAAAGAGTGAGAGAAAGAAATCAAAAACGAGAGGGATAAATCAAGAGAGGCGATGAAGAGAAAGATCCAAACCCGCCGACTGAGCAGCGTGGTGTAGCGTTCAGGATCCTAAAGGGCTTCTCCTCCTCATTACAGGTATGTTATAGAGTAACTCCAGTCCCTCTGGGTATACAAAACATACTCCGCATAATGGACCGCATCTTTAGGCATTCATTAATTCACTTTGTAAAAGGAATGGGCGAGGATGAGGGGGAAAAGAGATCACATTTCTTTGCCTAGGAAAAAGGAGTGTGTGCTGGAAAGGGGGACAACAAAGAGCTTGTCTGAGCGACTGTTCTCCTGCACACTACAGCTTCAGAGTCGCAGGCCGACCCATCTACAATTCTAATCAGCTGCTTGACGAAGATCTTGGTATACCACACGGGAAAGGGGGGGGAAAGAAAGCTCCCTGTCGTACCTGATATTCAGTGTAACAAGTGAGAGGAGAGAAAGCAGAGATGGAGATGGATGTGGAGATAGTGGAAGTGAAGAATGCTGACATTTGAAGAAGTGTAGTGAGGAAATGTTGCTGACGAATAGATTAAAAACATCAACCCAATCAATAATTTACAATATTAATATAACGCTGGCTTGTCGTATGACGGGAGGCACATATATGCTACGTCCAGAGTCACTCATACTGTACGTCCTCTACTCTCAGGCTTGTCAAACAGATATGTTTGAATTTTAATGTAAAGGGTTTTAATGTAAAGGGTTGCTATACTCCTTTTTTCAAGTGGGGAGGTTTGCTGAACCTTTTTCAATTCTCCCTACATTATAACCAGGATATGGAATCTATCTGCCATAAAGAGACAATTTCTCTTCTTTACTTTAATCACTAGATGGGACGAGGAAAAGAGCTTTCTCTCACTGCCACTTTACTGCCAAATCTTGCCTCTAGTGCCTCAGTATTCTGTCGTATTCATTGTGCCAAAATTGGACTCTTTCTAATATGAGGGCTACAAAATATGCATCTTAAAAAGTAACTGCTATAACTCTTTGTTAGTAACACTTAATGCTAATTTTCAGTTTCGTACTAAGGCTTTCAGTCTCTACTAGTTTTTTTAAGATTATGTTTTTGGACACCAGTGGCTTTTTTAAAGAGAGAGAGAGTTGAAAGAGGGAGACAGAGGGGATTAACCGCGTAAATTATAACCGATCGGATTTGATTATTAAAGGGGCCCTATTATGCTCACTTACAGGGCTCATATCTGTATGTAGTGTCTCTACTGGGACATGTCTCCATGCTTAAATGTTCAAAAAGCTCTTTATTTTTCTCATACTGCCTGTGCTGCAGCATCTCTTTTCACCCTCTGTCTGAAACCAGAGCCCAGTCTGCTCTGATTGGTTAGCTGGCTGGCTCTGTTGTGATTGGTCAACTCCCGCCTCTGGAGGAAACTTTGGGATTTTAGCCTTGAGGAATGAGTTGAGATCATGGATGTATAATAAGAACTGGATACAGCGTGGGAGGCGGGGCCTCATTCATTCCTATGAGAGTTGCTCATTAGCGCATTATGATAAAATGGCCCAACTTTTGAGAGAGCGAAATGTCACAGATTACCCAGCATGCCTGAGAAGTACCCGTATGTGTGCTCATAGCGCATGCGCAACTTTAATAATGCCCCCCAAAATGCTCGTTCACATCAAGCACGCCAATTTGCATACACGTAACAGCACCGCACGTTCATGACAGCATGGTACTGGATTGTTATTATGATGGATTTGATATTAACGAGGCGGCAGTTAGCAGCTAGCTAGTAATTATGCTAATTTACACATTAATCGTTATGTACTTTTATATTACGCTGTAACAGGATCTAGTGATATCCAAGAAACAGAGCTTCATTTAGCATGAAAGAATTATTGCACTGTATATACAGTGGGGAAAAAAAGTATTTAGTCAGCCACCAATTGTGCAAGTTCTCCCACTTAAAAAGATGAGAGAGGCCTGTAATTGGCATCCTAGGTATACCTCAACTATGAGAGACAAAATGAGAAGAAAAAAAAAATCCAGAAAATCACATTGTCTGATTTTTAAAGAATTTATTTGCAAATTATGGTGGAAAATAAGTATTTGGTCAATAACAAAAGTTCATTTCAATACTTTGTTATATACCCTTTGTTGGCAATGACAGAGGTCAAATGTTTTCTGTAACGGAGCCTACACACGGCGGCGTGCGTTGCCGCTTCAACGCTTCTGCCCATTCACTTTGAATGGGGTGACGTCACGATTCGCCGAACTGCATTGTGGGAGCAAAGCGTAGCTTCTCTCGCGGTGCTCGCTGCAAAAGTAGAGCAATGTTCTACTTTTGCCGCCTCGACGGAGGCGTCAGCCAATCAAATCCCGCGTATGCAAATCTGACATTACAAGCTTAAGCCAATCAAACCGCGTGTATGTTGGGAGAGCCAGACCGCAGTTATTTCCCATATGTCAAAAAATGGAGGAGAAAATGATCGTGGCGGTACTATATGACCAGTCCCTCTTTACATACAGGGATACAAACCGGAGGAGCCAGGCATGGGGGGAAGTGGCAGAGACAGTGGGTGAAACTGGTAGGTGTTTGCCTGTTTGGGAGTTTATATCCAGTGTACTTCGTTTGAATGGACAGCTAGCAAGCATAGACAGTATATTTAGCCATGTATGTATGTAGCATGAATGCTTTGCTTTGTATGTCCGGGGCGGGACATTCATGTGATTGGTTGTTGGTCGCGTTGTTCGTAAAAAATCCCCAAGCTTCAGACACGCCCACCGCCAAGCGGTAACGCACGCCGCCGTGTGTAGGGGCCGTTAGTCTTCACAAGGTTTTCACACACTGTTGCTGGTATTTTGGCCCATTCCTCCATGCAGATCTCCTCTAGAGCAGTGAGGTTTTGGGGCTGTCGCTGGGCAACACGGACTTTCAACTCCCTACAAAGATTTTCTATGGGGTTGAGATCTGGAGACTGGCTAGGCCACTCCAGGACCTTGAAATGCTTCTTACAAAGCCACTCCTTCGTTGCCCGGGCGGTGTGTTTGGGATCATTGTTATGCTGAAAGACCCAGCCACGTTTCATCTTCAATGCCCTTGCTGATGGAAGGAGGTTGTCACTCAAAATCTCACGATACATGGCCCCATTCATTCTTTCCTTTACACGGATCAGTCGTCCTGGTCCCTTTGCAGAACAACAGCCCCAAAGCATGATGTTTCCACCCCCATGTTTCACAGTAGGTATGGTGTTCTTTGGATGCAACTCAGCATTTTTTCTCCTCAAAACACGTCTAGTTGAGTTTTTACCAAAAAGTTCTATTTTGGTTTCATCTGACCATATGACATTCTCCCAATCCTCTTCTGGATCATCTAAATGCTCTCTAGCAAACTTCAGACGGGCCTGGACATGTACTGGCTTAAGCAGGGGGACACGTCTGGCACTGCAGGATTTGAGTCCCTGGCGGCGTAGTGTGTTACTGATGGTAGCCTTTGTTACTTTGGTCCCAGCTCTCTGCAGGTCATTCACTAGGTCCCCCCGTGTGGTTCTGGGATTTTTGCTCACCGTTCTTGTGATCATTTTGACCCCACGGGGTGAGATCTTGCGTGGAGCCCCAGATCGAGGGAGATTATCAGTGGTCTTGTATGTCTTCCATTTTCTAATAATTGCTCCCACAGTTGATGTCTTCACACCAAGCTGCTTACCTATTGCAGATTCAGTCTTCCCAGCCTGGTGCAGGTCTACAATTTTGTTTCTGGTGTCCTTTGACAGCTCTTTGGTCTTGGCCATAGTGGAGTTTGGAGTGTGACTGTTTGAGGTTGTGGACAGGTGTCTTTTATACTGATAACGAGTTCAAACAGGTGCCATTAATACAGTTAACAAGTGGAGGACAGAGGAGGCTCTTAAAGAAGAAGTTACAGGTCTGTGAGAGCCAGAAATCTTGTTTGTTTGTAGCTGACCAAATACTTATTTTACAGAGGAATTTACCAATTAATTCATTAAAAATCCTACAATGTGATTTCCTGGATTCTTTCCCCCCATTCTGTCTCTCATAGTTGAAGTGTACCTAGGATGAAAATTACAGGCCTCTCTCATCTTTTTAAGTGGGAGAACTTGCACAATTGGTGGCTGACTAAATACTTTTTTGCTCCACTGTATATAAATATATATATATATACATATATATGTGTATATATATACATATACAGTGCAATAAGCTTCTTAGTGCAATAAGAAGCTACGGGGACGTTAATCTACGTCGGTAATATTAACTGTTATGGAAATAATTATCATAGACGCCAATTTGTAACATACAGGACAAACCTTGATGTCTGTTTACCTTCTTTAAGGACACAGGCTGCTTAGCCAATAATGTTATTGTTCCCATTCTGTGACCGGTCAATACTGGGTCACAGATGGTCTGTGTTGTGGGTACAGTGGGACACTTCCTTCTCTGTATTTGTGGACTCCAAGGTAAAATCTTCGAGGTCATAAGTGTCCGAGGCAAGTAGCTCTGTGTTCCCACACTGTTTAGGCTATCTCCTCAAATATGTTGTTTACTCTCTGCGAAACCAGTTAGATGGGCTGGCAAGAGAGAGGCTCTCCAGAATTGACGTGGCAACTCTACCGTGAAGTCAGAACCTCTGACTCTTGGACTTGTGATGTGAATCCTCCGGCCGTTAACTCCAAATAAACCATCATGTGTTTGACATCAAAGCTACTGCTCCTACCGTGTCTCCTTCCTGAGTCGGTGACTCCCACTGCATAGCTACACAGAAGTTTCCTCTACAAATTGGCGTTGTCGGCAGGATGCCAACAGATCTTCAGATTCTGGTAAGTGTGATTTTCAAATCTACTTTGGACATTGCCTTATCAGAATCTGTGATTGACGGTATCCTAAAATTACCTGTGAAACTGATCGGCTGCGTTTCCTTTTGGTTAATGAACATTTGGGGATGATAAACCCAGGGAATCAGTGTCTGGGGACTCAGTCCTGGCTGATTTCCTCTGTGTATGCTGCTCGGGACGGAAGTGCCATACAGGCATACACAGCTCATGTTTAGAGATACCTTAAAGAAAGGGCATCAGTGAAGTGGAGCTTCTGTGTGAATTGAAAGCAATGTAAAAGATTTGTACTGGACAAATCGCCGGATTTTGAGGGTCTTAGCGGCCAAACATAGCAGTTGAAAATAAGCAGCCAGAGATATTTACTGCTATCACCTCTCTGTAAAAACACGGCTCCAGCTGCAGCCTTGCGTGTGTGTGTAAAACCTCCCTGTGTGTGTGTGGGGCTGGAGCAGAGCAGGCTGAGAGGGAGAAAGTCACAGCTTATTGCCTATAGGTTTTAACTCACGGCACCACCGTCCTTCAAACGGGACGGTCTAAAAGCACTCGTTGTTTAGGACCGCTTTTCTCATGGTTAGACGGGCCAGCGCGAAGTGCGTGCATCACCCGATGCGCTACGGCTCTCTGGAGCAGGTGGCGGTCAGGAGTGCATACATACAATTATAGGCTAATTGATCAGAGGTGTGTAGTGGCAAGCAAGCATAGGCAAACTGTGTTTCACCTTGAGGTGAACTCGATAGCAAGTGTATATAGGCTGGTCGTACGGACTACAGTCAACTGAGCTGTTGTTTGGAGAGAAAGGGCAGGGGAAAAGTCTGTGGGCTCCGATCGGGGGGGCACAGCGCCACTAGAAACAAATAGCCTAGTGGTTGTCGCAAGAGGATAAGCTTAGTTATCGCTCTTGGACGGCTTTCAGGCACCGATCAATAACTTGTATACAAGGGTGAGGCGTGAGCAGACGCCGCACTGGAGAGAATTCCCCCCCCCCTCTAAGATCTCTAAAATCCGGACTAAATTGAGCTGAAGAGCTTTGCTGTCGCGCTGGTGTTTATTACGAGTTCATGTTTTGTTTGTCTGATTGTTTGTATGGGGGTCTATATTGGTTTGTCCCGCCGTCTTGTGTATGTTTTGTAACAACTAATGAATCAGTCCATAGACAGGGTAAAATGAACTAAACTTTAATTATCTCACCAAAAGTAAATGACCTGAGAAAAATAAAAAGAGTGTTTTTATGTCCTGCCTCTGAGTGCAGGGGAAAATGTAAACAAGAAGCCCACTGTTCAGGGTGAGCGCTAGGTGTAAGAAGAAAATAATATTATATTGCTTTAAGAATCCATTCTTAGATGGTATTGCTGGTATGTTAAGATATCTTTGTGACCTTGTATAAACCCTATGCCCGTCCTGCGCCCCGAGACCCTCAGAGACCTGCCTGAGGAGATCAGGGTTGCAAAATCTGTTTTTTTAGGTCAATGTTGTATTATTTCTTTCATTTATTCTTAATCTATGTATTGTATAGTAATAATGAATAAAAACGTAATGTATTGAACACATTCCGAAACAAAGCAGATAAGCAGAACAAGACTCAGACATAATACTAATTGTTGTTGAAACCTTTTGCGCTGTTGCAGCAAAATGGAAACTGTGTTAATTATTCTGTTCCAACTGGCCACTGGAATCAGGTAATTAATATAAGTTGAAGTTCAATTACAGTTTTAAAAATTGTTTAACATTCTTTATTAAACTGCTTCAAATTATTTCTCGTATCAACCAATTGGTCTCCATAGACATTACTAAAATTAAAATAGTTGTTAAACTACTGACAAGTTTTCTGAAACCGAGCTTATGAACAATAGAGTAAAGGTTGCTGGTTAAGCCAGGATCAATATATTTGTTGAAGTTTTTATTGTGTGCATAATAAATGTGTTAAATTAATTGAGCAATTCTTTAAAAGTATAATGTTGCAATTTCTTTAAAATAAGTAATTACAGTTACAAAATAGGTGTTGTTTTCCAAGGGCCTCTCTTTCACAGGCACTTTTAATCATAACACTTCCAAGTCCTACAGAGATCAGTATCACTTTGTGTTGCAAGCCAAATCCAGGGGTTCTACTCGAGCCCAATTTTAAATACCATAAAGAAAAGTATTGAACCCAGCTCGAGCTAAATGTCAAATGTATTTAATTAATGTGCAAGTGTTTTGATTTATTTAAAATGTTCCAGTCTAGCTTCCTTCGAGTTTAATATAAACAACAGATTGGTTCTCATAACATTCTCACTGCTGTGCTGTCCCAAATGTTTTAAACCTTGGGCAGACAAGCACACACACACACACACACTTTGGATGAGTAATCACTTCATCCAAATTGTAAATTGTTGCCTTCTTTAAAGTTATTAGTAATTCAAGATTAATTATTAAATTAAATGTGGTACATAACATATAATAAACAAAATAACTTTGATTTGATCATTTTGTTCACAACATTAGACCTTGTCCTCTAATCTCTACTAGAATAAGATAAGTGTGCATGTTTGGGTGTTTTAACACTCCTGTAATGTACCTAATCTTGTTATCCTTTTCATTACAGAGCTGGGAAAATGGTGTATTGATTAGATTCTGATCCGTGCAAGTCCAATTTTGACTGACTTTAGTTCTAATGTTAATTTGATTTCAACCCATAAGGAATTATTTAGATTAACTCAACATTTCACATGATGATGGATTAGTGCTCCACATTTTTCCCACTAATTTGTTGTGCAATTAGGCCAATGGTAAAGAGAGACATTGATGACCTTGTGTCCCTTTTGTTGGTACGTGGTTCCATTCTATCTATGGCCTTGGACGGCTTCACTAAGAATCACCCAGTTCTGACACAGTTCTGAGTGCAGTCACAGAGATGCTATGGCTGCTCTACATGAAATGACATTAATGGTCTGGTCTGAGAATGGACACCATTACCTGCTTCCAGAGACAATGACGCTCCTCAAACTGAACAATACTGTCTCACGTGGGCCACTCCCCCCACCAAGCCATGAACTGAAAGCTTGACATCTGCTTTGAACACCTGGAAGCCTCCCGGTCACACCAGCACCAACCCTTGGGTCAGTCAGATGGGACTAACGGCTTAACTTAGGGCATTTGGTTCAGAAATATGACTCTCGTTACCGCAGAGTGGGTTGTTTTTTTAAGGCTATTCATACTGCTATGCAGAGGATGCCTGTAGGTTGGCAAGCTGTTAAAAGCCCCTACTATTTTTAAAATAGGCCTCTTAATGTCTAGTTCTACATGTATTCACATTATATGGACAATGTTTCCACCTGGTGAAACTGAAGGCTGCACGGTACTCAGGCTACAATACGACCATTCTTTCTGTTCTGCTCTAACGATTCAATTTATAGATTCTACATCAAAACAATTAGCTTGTATTGTTTCCAATGATAACGTCATTTTAAGAGAAGGAATGCAAACCTGTTTTCAAATGTAAGGTTTTGAATGTGTTTGACATTTGTCAGTAATAACACCCTCAAACACCCACTATCATTCATGCTATGCCTTCAGTATTGACTCAGATGTTAAGGGGGATGAAGCTTTTCCTCCCAAATCAGATATGCTTTGTTTTTCAACAAAGGTATACAGTTCCTGCATAATATATGTTTCTCACAATTGTTTTTTTTGTAAGCTGCACACAGGTGATACTGAGTCTTCTCGAGTAATAGATTACACCATGCTTAAATAGACTCCTAAGTTATTATTTCATATGTGACATATGTAAGAAAAGGGAGGGAAGAGTCAATTATATTGAGTAATTGATTTTATATTGGAACATTTATTTCTCAAACCTGTTTTATGGAAGAGGAAAATATTTCTGATAAACTAATATGTTATCAAACGGTAAATGGTGAATTAATATAACATTTAGAATCATTGAGAAGGGGTGATATCCACAGGGACTAGCTCACCTTTAAATTACAATAACATTTCTCTACTTTGGACTGATGAATTTATGATTCTTGCATGTTAAATGACTAACACAAACCTTACATTTATGCATGTGTCAGGAAGACTCCCAAATAATTCTGAGGGGCCTATCCTATTTTTGTATTTAACTGATAATGTGCTAATCCATTACTTTGAGTTGTCTGCACTCAGGAAAACATCCCTATCAAGTGTTACCCCAATAACTAGGACAGCTCTGAAGGCCAAGGGTCAGAGAGAGAGGGTCACACTCTCCGGCTGCAGAGGGCACCCCCAGCCACGGGCAAGGAGGCACGAGGTCGTTCGAGATGAGAGGATTCTAATCTTCAACTATCTGAGGAGATGGGATGCTTCTTCACCATTCTGCTCGGTGGGCTCAAGCAGACAACCCTGCGGGACGAGCGAGGACTTCAGAGGCTTCATACAAGGTTCCTTGTTTCTTGGAGGAGCAGATGTCTTCCTAACCTCTCCCATCACGGGGGGGAGACCTGGATGCGCCACTTGGAATACGCAGTTTTGTCTGGCACTGCTCTCAAGCAGATAGCAGAAGGAATGCAGGCGGATGAGCCTCCATTTCACTGGGGGAATCAACTACAGTGCTCACTGAATGAGCCACACAAAAGCAGAGCAATTGGGGGGTTTAAATATGGCGCTCTGAGGAAGAGTTTGAGCCAATCAGCACCTTAGTGCTAATCTACAGTATCAGGATGCCTTTACACACACCAGACACTCTTTGTCATAAAGAGAGGAGGAGAACGAGTCAGAAAGACTGAAGGACACGTTTTTCCAGCTCTCGTACAAAGATGAACTTTGAATTGATTTTATATCTTGGATGTTTACATATGTACAATTAATGACTGTCTTTATATTTCCAATGACCAGACATGTGTTGAATAGTGGTGATTAATATATTTTTGCCGGATCAGATTACACTTTCGCACTAAACAAAATGTATTCAGATTATAAAGTATTGAATCATAAGATATTTCTACTATTATCACAGATAATGTTAATATCCTTAATCGTCCAGCAATCAGGCTTAACAACACTACTCTTTAATGTATTATCCATGCATAGAAAGACCTACAATGATGTTTCAAGTACTGGGTTAATTACAGTTTTGGCCCAAAACAAATATTTATAATATTTCATATAACAATTATGTAGCATATTTGATCCTCAAATTAGAGAAGTATAATTTAAAGAAATTGATATTCTCAACATTAGATAAACACAGAAGAATCCTTTCCAAGTACCATAAGTAGCTCAGGTAAGTATGGCTAATAGGAATAATTGATAGACTTAATTTGGTACAGATCAGTGGTAGCATTTACAAATGTAATAATTCAAGTTTTAAAAATGTTTAATCCTTCCTTTCCAGGTTTTTACAAAAGTCTTTGAATATTTGCCTAACTTTTCCTTTTCAGATTTTGAACAATGTACTTGACTAAAATGAATGTATTGATTTCACTAAGTGCCTTACTCTTGACTAAAGCGTATTTGAGTAAACGTTAAAAGTAATCCTAAAATTGAGGACAGATTACAGATTGATCAAATCACCAGTGTGAATTCTATACTCTAACTGTGAATTTTTAGCTGGATCTCTTACGATCCTGAGTTTTAAAATGCTTTTGACTAGTGATTGCCTTGAAGTAAATCTTTAAAGCGGCAAGCTGGTTTTGATTTTATAGTTTGATGAATGAAATTAACTAATGGTAAATGATAAAAGATATTAGTTTAAAACAAATATTTAGCCATTGTGCACCTGTGTTTTATGTGTTCATTATTATGCTTTTGACAAAAGATGATCAAACACTGATGAGAGATGATTTTTCCTATTATGATTGGCTGTATCAATCATTGTGATTGAATGTTTCAATCTGATTCCACTTTGTGATATAATTGATGGAAGGTGAGACCACACTCGAATCTGGAGACGCCTATTGAGTTAATTATTGACCAAATTATTATTAGACTAATGTTTTTAGGTTATCATAAATGATAAAAAGAGAGGACTGTTATGGAAATAATTATCATAGACGCCAATTTGTAACATACAGGACAAACCTTGATGTCTGTTTACCTTCTTTAAGGACACAGGCTGCTTAGCCAATAATGTTATTGTTCCCATTCTGTGACCGGTCAATACTGGGTCACAGATGGTCTGTGTTGTGGGTACACTGGGACACTTCCTTCTCTGTATTTGTGGACTCCAAGGTGAAATCTTCGAGGTCATAAGTGTCCGACGCAAGTAGCTCAGTGTTCCCACATTGTTTAGGCTATCTCCTCAAATATGTTGTTTACTCTCTGCGAAACCAGTTAGATGGGCTGGCAAGAGAGAGGCTCTCCAGAATTGACGTGGCAACTCTACCGTGAAGTCAGAACCTCTGACTCTTGGACTTGTGATGTGAATCCTCCGGCCGTTAACTCCAAATAAACCATCATGTGTTTGACATCAAAGCTACTGCTCCTACCGTGTCTCCTTCCTGAGTCGGTGACTCCCACTGCATAGCTACACAGAAGTTTCCTCTACATTAACTTTATTTAATACAAGATTTACATCATACAGCCCATGTAGTATAATATTTTACAAATTATGAATTGCAGCAAACATGTGCAATATATCCATTATTACAGCTCCGTGGGATGGCAGTAAGGCGATATGATCCGTTCTTATTGTGCACCCATGGGTAAAGATAAACGCATGTAGTGCTGAACACGTAACATGAACGTGCCGGGCGGCGCGGTCCCGTGGGTTAGATGCGCGTTCATAATGCAGAGGAAAATAACTCTCAGAATAACGTTATTAGCACATTTTTACAACTTGAGGAACGAATGTTTTTAATAAGGGCTATACAAGTGTTCATACTGGGTCGTTTATTTAGTTTAAATTTAAAAAAAATCCAACGATTTACAGACCACTCTTTCCCCATGTAAGTCAATGGGAAAAAGTGTTTCCGGGCCTGGCAACCAAACGTAAGTGTAGTACCGCCGTTTGGTCACCACAAATATTTTCATCTGAGTCCGGCGCACTTCCTGGGGGCTTGGTTGAGATACATAGATGAGGGGTGATTAGCCTGTAATAGATATTTGAGTACCACTTTACAATAAGACTACCCTTATAAAGGGTTTACGAATAGTTTGTAATTCATTTATTAATTAGGTTGTGAACACTTTATAAATCATTAATAAGCGTTTATAAGACATGAGATAAACAGGGCAACTGTGACCGGTTGCTTGCCAAATAGTGAGCCCACATTTATCTGTACTGCTAAGCCTATTGGCTACTTAGCTTACTTCGTCTTCTTCATCAGCCAGCTTCCTTGGTGTCTGTTGTTCACTGAGTTGATTCTCGTTAAGTAGCCAATATAAGGCTTAGTCACCTTTCCAAATAGTGAGCCTGTGTTGATGTATGCAAACTATGTTAGAACTGGTTTGTAAATGGTTCTTAATGATTAATAAAGTGTTTACAACCTAATTCCTAACCTAATTATAAACCCTTTATGAATCCTTTATAAGGGTAGTCTTATTGTGTGGTACCCAATATGAAGTGGAGCCAAATATTGTTTTTTGAATGTCTAAATCAAGAAAGACAATGTTGTTTTATCTCACTGTTCTTGGCTCTACAGATACCCAAAAGTATTTGCATAGTCAGTGAAACAATACATATATTTAATAATATGTCCTTTTTAAATTGTCTTCATTCACCACAAGATTCAAAAAAGTTTTACTTGTTTGTATTTAAGAGAATAAACAGGATCCACAAATACATATGCAACCAAATAATTGCAATAGAAAATTGGAGATATTGAACAAATCATTGCAAGTTGTAAGTCTTAATTGTTATTTTTGGGTTAAGGTAATAAACATTGATCAATTATTTCTCAAGTCAGTCAAAATAAATGTGTGGACTATCAGTTTCACCAATACTCCTGTTATGGGCTTCCCTCATTTGCAAACCTTTTGAAGACATCCTCATTCGATATGAACAGCAGTTATCACGTATCTTGTTGCTTCCACTGCGGCTTGATTAGGGACAAACAACCTCAAGCAGGTACCAAAGGATTTTTCAGGGTTAGGCAGACAATGTGTTTTTTGTTTAGCATTGCTGATGACAAGAGAACATTGATTTTTTTAATCTTTTGTTTCTGAAGCACACAGCCCTCCTTTTCTCTTTCTGCTGTAGGTGTCATACACACCTCTATAACTGCATCTAAACATTCTGTGAGAGCGTACAGCCTGTGGCCAGGTTATATAACCCTCTTATATTTCCTTACCGTCTCTCCGGGCTTCCGGGGGATCCCGACGAAAAGGTGATCCAGGAAGTTGGCGCTGCGTCCGAGGCCCAGCACAGTGTAGGGCAGCTGGAGGGAGAAGTGGGCAGACTGGCTCAACTGACCCGCTGCAGAAAGGGAGGAAGAGAAGAGACAATTCCTAATGTTATAAAACCGTATCATAATATAGTGTTGGGCGCAGTGTTTCGGTCCCATTCCAATCAGACAACGATGGTCCCCAGAGGATGATTACTAACTTTGGGGTTTACCTTTAATTTAATCTAGTGCCAACCTCAGGTTTTGTCTCTAGTTAATCTAAAAAATCGTTACTTTTTCTACAAAAATGTTTGGTACGTAGAGAATAAATCCGAATGTGCTTGGTGATCTCCTGATCTTTCTCCAAGTGTTCACCGACCCATTGAAATATCTTAACATCTACTGTACGATACAAACTTGGCAGTTGTATTTTGAAAACAATGTACCTTACTGACTTGGTGATTCCCTGACTTTTCCTCTAGGGCCACCAACAGGTCCACATTTGTGGTTTTTAGCAAAATATCTCAACAACTGGTTAGAAAGACTGCCATGAAATTTGGCGCACACATTGACTGTATGTTCCACTTGGGGTGAATTGTTATAACTTTAGTGACCCCTTCACTTTTCATCAAACCCCACCATTAAGTCTAAATTGTTATGTATCATGACTGAATCCCAGCAATATGAATGGTATTCCGCATATGCTTTACAATGCTAACCTGTTAAGATTTTAACAAATTAAACATTGTCCCTGCAGAACGTGAGCATGCAACAACAACTTCATGAACATGTCCATCTGTCTGTTCATCTGTCTCTCTGTGTGTCTTTCTGTCGGTCCTTCGTTTTTCGACAACCGTTCATCCGATCATTGGTTGTATTGCAGTGAGTGCATTGTCGAGCGCAAGTTCGGGACATATTTATTAGTAGTGCGTAAAGTACACACTGTATAGTGTATTGTGAGGGGAACCCTTTTAGCTTACGATTGCTCTACAAGAAGGGCAGCTAGTTCCCTGTGACTGTGTTGGGGATAACATACGGCAAATGGAGACCAAATACATGGGCAGTCAGCTCTACTAACTGAGCACTACGGCGGCCCCATTCATGACTTTTCTGCCCAATACAACTGCTTGAATAGCCAGTTGTATATTACCATAACTCCCACTTGTTTGGGTGATCTGTAGCATTACAGCCCTGCTTTCCTAAAGTAATCATTAAAGTCTAATGTAATGTTATCAGCTCTAACCTAACCTATCCTGACCATGACTGTCAATGACAAGACTAAAGTTATGGTAATGAGGTGGATCAGGAATAAACACACAGGAATGTCTGGGCCAGAGGGACTGTAGCATGAGACCTTGACATGAAGAGCAACATAAAAGATACAAATCAGTGTGAGACACCTGAGGCCAATCCAACACCTCTCCTTGTCTCCTCACACCACCTCCCTCCTCCTCCTCCTGTGATATCGTCCTCCTTACTTGCTATCCTCTTCTAACCCTCAGTCTCTGTTTCTCCTCTCCCCTGATACATCTCTCCTATGGCCCTTTCTCCTCCCGCTTCCACTTCTTCTGCTCGTCTCCTTCCACTCTCCCCTTCAGCTGCTATATCTCGCCCACGCCACCCAACTCTGCAAAGTGCAGCCGCCATAAATCAACCTCTGCGTGGTAAACAGAGAGAGGGAAGGAGAGAGAGAGGTGGAAGAAGAGAGAAAGCAAGCCTCAAGGCTGCCAATGATTAGAACTAATGTGAATGGACTCTGTATTCCAGACGGAGAGCAGCAAAACACCATTACTCCTCTTTATTTTGTTTTGTAAGGGGCTTGTTATATGGGTTTTTGTGCATGTAAATGGTCTGCAAAAGCTAAAATCCCAAACTTCCCCCCAGAGGGAGTTTTTCTCAAAGACACTCCCCCCTGCCTGAAACGCCTCCATTGGATTCTTAAGGTAACTTCCGTAACATTATGATATCACTATCGCTTCTATTGGTTAGCGCTCCAACACATTGTACGCTAAGGGAAGGGACATCTCTAAACGGTTGACCAATCACAACAAAGCCAGCCAGCTAACCAATCAGAGCAGACTGTGCTCTGGTTTCAGACAGAGGGTGAAAAGAGGTGCTGCAGCACAGGCAGTATGAGAACAATGAAGACCTTTTGGAACATTAAAGCATGTAAACAGTAGAGGCACAAAATAGAAATATGAACCTGAAAATGAGCATAATATTACCCTTTTAAATCTTGGTCTAATTTACAACAATGTCAAATTCATTTTTGGCCACTTCAGCTGAACCTCGGTCAGGTCAGTCCAGCTCAATATTTCCATTCTTTCTTTGAGATTGTACAACAAAAGCTAGCATTTTACCTTAGGAACATCACACTTCGGAGTACAAATTGTCAGTCAGTGGTTTTAAGGGAGTCATTTTAGGGTAAAACTAGCAGTGGCATTTGTAAGGATGTATTGTATGTTGGTGCAGTGAAAGCTTGTCCATGATGTGGCTCCAAACGGTCTGAGTGATGAATAGACCCATTGACTTTTGCCACCTTCTACCTGAGAAAGCTTTTCATCAGTCATTTATGTCTCTACATTTCTCTTGCTTGCTATCGCCCGCTGTATTCTATTTTCCCAGCTTTTTGCTGCTGGGTTGGTGGGTGTTGTGAAGAGGCAGCATAATTACCTTAATCGCACACGGCAGATTGCGAAAGAGAGGGGGAGAAAGACAGAAATATTGTCCGTTTCCAGGAGGAGATGGGCAGAGTTTCAATGACATTGACTTGTTCAGAGAATAGAACAAAGCTCTGCCTTTTATCAGGCAAATCTCTGGGTGTCTGATATTTGTTGAGAGGTGTGTGTGTAAGTCTGTGGAAGATAATGTATGGGATATTTACATGATTTTTAATGAGTAAATTCACTACAACCCAAGGAAGATGACAGGAAGGAGACATTTTGAATCAGATTAACAACTACCGTCGCTATATAGCCATGCTAGCAGTTTGACTTTATGAAGGGTGATGTCGGCCAACCATCAGAGACTAACATCTCTTAACAACTTTAGGATGGGTTGCCACAAAATGGACTTTTCTTCTAGCATTAAGACTATATTTGTGTTTTTTATTGGTTTGTTTTTTATTGGATGGATTGACTTTTCATCTACTGCTGGCAACAATAAAAAGTTATCATTGAATTCTCTCTGACACATATCTAAAAAACTTCTTTGGTCATAAAGTAACATTTAAAACATCCCAATCAGCATATGCTTTACTTTGTGTTTAGTACAAGCCCCAAAGAAGAAAGCCAGGCACTGAAGCTACATTTCGTTGTGTCCAACCGGTGGTACCAGTCTGTGAGATCATAGGACCCAAAAGCCTTTTCCCATTGATTAACATTTGCAAAGAGATGTCTGTAAAACTACCCAGAACAAACGCTTGAATAACCCTTTTTTAAATCCTCAGGTTCTAAAAGTTGTAAAATGCACTAGAAGCTGAATTATTTATTTATCCTTCCCATTCATTTGATTGTGACACAGTGGATTGGAGGTGGGGCTTAAGCAAAACTCAAGTGTGCATGCTCTATGATCCCAATGATGCGCGGTTCTATTCTATCTATAGTCAAACCATTTATGGATTAATTTGCCTCTGAACTACTTTCAAAGAAAAAACCATCCCCAACTTCAATGCTTTGCTAAGTTCTCTTTATACATCCATTGTTTATTACCGATTAGCAACACAATGCTAAAATGCTAATCTAAGGTGTTGAACTTTGTAAAGATTATACCTGCTACATATAAAATGTTAGCATTGTCATTGTGAGCATGTAAGCATTTCTCTCAAAGCTCTGTTGTGCAGTACATTCTCACAGAGCCACTGGCAAGTCCTGTTCCAAGGTGACTTGCAGCCTTATAAAGACATGTAAAACAACTTTGTGTATTCAAATACAGTACAGAAACACACACACCACACTGCTGTGAATCTGCGGGAGATGAAATAATTAATATCCTGGCCTGCAGCGTTTGGTATCCTGACTGAATCATTTCATTACTGAGTAGGAAACACACAGGGAGCTGTCACATAACTGAACCTAGGAGGAAACTCTACACAATTTAAAGTAGTGGAAGGCAAAACTTTTCATTTTTCCTTTATTATTGCCCAAATTCCAGTTCTTAACTGGAATTTAACGAACTAGACCTTTAAACTAGTTAACGAACTAGGCCTTTAAACTACTAATCTACATAAATCTTTCCCATCATCAATCACAAAACATACATTTAAAAAGGGTATAGGGCAAATAATGTAATAATAAAAAAGTCAACCCTTTGTAGCTTGTTAACCAACTACAACTGACACCCTCAGTACATTCATAGAAACTGTAAAGGAGAACAACTCAAATGTACTTGAGGATTGTCACCATGGCAGCAGATCGGGCAATAGTCACTGAGGTAAGGAAGATCAAATAGACAAAAACATGGACAATGAACCCAGAGAAAAATACTTACAATGGGGGAATTAGGCGAGCCAAAAACAAGCATTGAATCGGGGTGCAAAGATCTGCATTGCAAACTAAAATGAAACAACCAAAACTCGCTTCTCAGGGAATAAAGTCATGTGGTGTGCAAGGAAACACAGCTACTGGATCTGACCAACTAATCCTGTTGTCCATCAATCACCAACATGCAGTTTAGCTCCTTAGAATGACCAACTCTGCAGCAGCACCTACTGTATGACATCTTCTAATCCAGATCATGTTGTTATTGTGAGGTGGGCTTTATGGTCATACCATTTCTTGTTATTGATATTAACAAATCAAATGCCAACAGGGCACCGACTGTTCCGCAGAAAAAGAGCAGGCTGGAATCAACAGGATTTCTGAGTGTATTGGACCTTTAAGCTGGTTTGGATTTGATGTTTTTTTTGACAGACTGCTGCTCCCTGTCAGTAGGTGAGAGGTGGACAGCTTGCACTCGGCCACTCAGCAGGTTGGAGTGGCTCAGAGTGTGTGTGTGTCTGATGGAGGATCAAGAAGGGTCACGTTGCAGGCAGGGAGCCTGGCTGAGCGTCTGCTGAGGTGTGTGTGTGTCTCTATGTGTGTCTCTGTGTGTGTGTGTGTGTGTGTGTGTGTGTGTGTGTGTGTGTGTGTTGGAAATGTGGCCATGGCTGGAGCAAAGCCATTTCACAACACAGAGAGGCTGGCAGTACATTATGCAGAGCTGTGTTTGGAGTGACTGTGTTGTGTTTGTTTGTGTTTGTGAGAGCGTGTGTTTTGTCCTAACTCCCTAGGGCAGAGCCATTGGAGGCCTTGGCAGGGAATCCCCCCCGCACCTATGAGTGACAGCCTCCAATCCATCTCTTTAAAGTCAAAGCAGATTCAAACCTGCGAATGTGTGAATATCTCTATGCACATCGCAATTTTACACAACACACTTAAGTGGGCATGCATCAAATTAAACGAGTTAGTGTTCCGGATCCTCATCAAAAATGCACGCACATAAAGAGGAGGTAAGAAACTAAAACATAACAAAAGAATATTGTAGAGGAAACGGCTCTTCTACATCTCAGTGCTTCATTTTTATAATCAAATATTTGGGTGTTTTCTGTCCTTAATAAGTATTGGCCCCACCTACTCAGTCTTCAGTGAACTAAACTCGATCCTGCACTTAACCTTTCTAATCTCAGAGAATGCAACATATGACACTTTAATTAAAAAAAGCGACACCGTAGGCGCTTTCACACCGCATTACTTTTCCCACAAAGGTTCATCAGAACTCTTTAGTTCTGATGAACTAATAGTCCAGCAGCAAGTCCACAAAAAAGGCTTTAGTTTTCGAGATACCCCTACCCGAGGTAGAACAATTTACAACAATGTTTTTGCTTATCTTTAGGGTCTCCCATTAATGAAACTGATTGTTGTCAAATTTTATTTTGGGGGAAAAAATGTTTTTTGGGTTGTTCTTTAGAACTACCCCAATCCCTGAAAAAGAGCCAAATTAGACCAGGCCGAATGTGGGAAAGGTGACCAAAAAGCCCATAACTTGAGAATGATCACTCTTTTCCTCTTCAGATTTGCTGAGGTATGAACCAGGTAGATGTCCTACATCACCAAATAGTCAGACAATTATTTAACTAAAAAAATACTGAATTCTAGTCCTGTAAACTTAGCTTTAGTTTAGACAGAAATTGTACTTTTTGGTGATAGGAACATAGGACTCCATCACTTTTCTCTCATTTATCAGAAAAACAGAAATCCCTAAAAGATATACCATTACTGAATTGTCTAGGGTGCTATTGAACACTAACCAGTAGTTGTATGGAAATATCTGGTACGGTTCTATTGCAAATGAGATTTCTTTAGACATAGGCCTACCTCTTTTCTGATACAGTCAAACTCCGAATGGGGGAGAAGTGGCACAATAGCCTATAAGTAAAGAATGCTCCCTCTGATGGTCATCATATTTGGAGAGGGAAATACCAGGTGGCTGAACTACATCACCAAATAGTCAGAATAAGAATAACCCAATAAATGAAGTTTATTAGTTCTAAATGGCAAGCCTCTAAATCATAGGTGTAAATAGTACAGGTTTGATTGAAACTGGAACCATAATTCAAAGTGCAGCATACAAATCATTAAGACTGACAAGCCTCTAAATGCAGAGAAGCTTGACAGTGGAACTCTCTCTCCTACTCTGGTTTGAGTGACAGCTGCATGTCTCAAAACATTGTAGCCAACTGGGCAGCAGCAGCCAATCCAGCAGCAGCCTTTTTTCCCGCCCAAAGCGGTATCCATTGTCCATATCAGAGGGAGAGTGGCTGTGGATTGACAGTTCTGTTCCCATTATCACCCTCCTGAAGAGAAATATGGAATGTCCCAAGATTGAAAGAAGACAACAATCTAATGAAAGGTTACACAGAAGAAAGGGAGACAATGCCTCCACAGAGAACAGAGATCCTCACTGACACTCAAATCCTCCACCGGGCTGCAGGTATATTGAGGAAAACTATGGAAAAGGTTGAGCATGAGCCTCAATTCTACATATGCAGTGACAAGCTTTCCCCTCTCCAGTGCAGTGAATATGTGCCAAATACTCTGTATGATTTTGTGAACTGGTGTGTCAATGCAGGTGCATTTAAAAAAGTGCAGACCTGTGATGAGAACCCAGCTCTGAAGAATAACACATGTGTTATAACCTTTTGCCATGATCTAATTGCACAGTGCTGCAGCAGACGTACACCTATCACACTAGGACTTGGGATTATGATCCATCATGAGTTTGGCAGCAAGGCCCTTATCAACAAGCTACACATGATGGGTCATTGTGTGTCTTATGATGAAGTACGTCAATTTCTCACATCAGTAGCAGCAGATCAATTACAGAGAAGCAAAGGTGTTTACATCCCAAATGGACTGACAAGAACCACAGAACATGGGATAATTGATGCAGCCATTGACAACTTTGACCAGAATGAAGAGACGCTGGATGGCAAAAATACAACACATTCCATGGCAATTGTTGTATACAGAAGAGGTGATGTTGCCACAGCACACAACCCCATCCCGAGAATTCCAGAGAGATCTCTCCATGCTCTGGACAGCTGTGATTTGGATAATGAAGAGGTTCAGAGGTAAATATTATAGACAAATCATAATCTAAGGAATCTGGATTTGTGTTGTTTGTAAGGGAATGCATTTTGTTAAAGATTTAATTATATGACAAAATATATAATGACTTGCTCTAATTTCAGATACATCAAGCCAGGTAGGCGATCTGAACCACCAGCAGTTCTACCACAGATCCTCAAATCAGACGGCACAAAAGCTCAGGCAGCAGAAGGCCAAGACTTACTTTGGAAGGTGAGCCGTATCATGAAAGAAGAAGAACAGAGAATCCCAGGATGGTCTGCATTCAATGCCTATGTATCCACGTCAGACATCCCATTAACAACAGTACAATATATGCCCTTCATAAGAGCTTCACCATCAGACCTATCTACCATCTATACATCTCTTTTGCAGCTCACACAGCTTGCTCAAGAACTGGGACAGAGGCATATACTTGTAACTGCTGACCTGGCCATCTACAGCAAAGCACAGCAAATTCTGTGGAGCAAACCTGAGGCTTTGGATGGCAAGATCACGATGAGAATTGGAGGAATGCATGTCACCATGGCCTTTCTGGCAAGCATTGGGAAGGTATATGCAGACGGGGGCCTCTTTGACATGATAACCGAGTCTGGAGTCTATGCTGACGCAACAGCTCGGCAGATGCTTCAGGGGAAACAACTGACAAGAGGTGTGAGGAGCATCAAGGTTGTTTCAGAGGCTCTGTTCAGGCTCTTCTGGGTGGCACTGGACTCCTGGCTGAACAAAAAAGGCCAGGTTCCATTATCTGCTGAACAAGAACACCTCCTGCGAGATGTGCAGCATGCCTTTCATGGCAACGACCAGGTCTCTGCCAGACAGTTCTTAAGTGAAGTGGAGACAGACCTTCCGGACCTGAGGAGAAAAATACAACAGTTTTCAGAGAGTGGAGTTCAACAATCGGCAACTTTTAATTACTGGCTGAATTTCCTCAAAGTGGCTGATCTCTTACTCAGAATGCTACGATCAGAGCGTGAAGCTAACTTTGACCTTCATCTCAACTGCATGTCTGAAGCAATACCATGGTTCCGGGCTGCTGGGAGGATGAACTACGCAAAGTACATGCCAGTCTACATAGCTGAAATGAAAGCCCTTGAAAAAAGCCAACCAGATTCCTACAAATTCATGAGAGAAGGAGGGTTTGTTGTGCGGCGCTCAGATGAGAGAAACTTCAACTGTGTAGCCACCGATCAAGCACTTGAACAAACTATCAACAGAGAAGGAAAGGGTCAAGGAGGCATTATCGGCTTCACACTACGAAAGGGAGCTCTGAAAAGATGGCTCATCACAAGGCATGTCACCAGTGAGTACTGCGATGCCATGACAGAGCTTTGTGATGCAGCGGTACATGCACCAAAATCCCACAAAGAACATGGAGCAGCCCGCATGGACAGGGATGAGAGGGAAACTATAAAGATAATGGAGTTTGTGCAAGACAGGCAGAACCCATTTGATTTGGAGAAAGTTCCTGATGAGCTCATCAATATTACAAGTGGACAAGTAGCATCACAAAAGGTGGCAAAAGATCTCTCAAGCTTTCTGGAAGATGGAGAAAAGCTAAATGCAAATTTCATTGATGAACGACTAAAGAGTGATACACCAAAACGTTTCTGGGATCCTGAGAAAAGACACAAATTAGCAACATTCACAGATATGATAGCATGCATAGCAACCAGTAAATCTAAGAAGTTTCAGATGGATTCCGATGTCCTCTTCAGGAGACTCCTGGCTGTTTCAAAACAAAGAGACGTATCATTGGAGAATGTGATGCGTCATGAATTGGCTGCTGTCCCACCCTCTCTCTTCTATGACGATGGAGCGATGAGAAAAACCACAAAAGCAGACCTTGCAAAAAAACTGGAGTCAGTAGTAGAAGTGATGCAGGAGCTGTCGGACACCACAGAGAAATCTGCATACATCATTGATGGCATGGCTATGCTTCAAAGCCTCCATGATTCAGCCTTCCAGACCTTCAGTGAGCTAGCAGAATGCATCCTGAAGAAGATCTTGTCACTTCTAAATAGAAAACAAGAAATGCAATGTGTGGTCATGGTATTTGACAGGTATGACGGCCCACAGTCAATCAAAGACCTGGAGAGGCAAAGGAGAGGTGCAAGTGATGGAAGGCCTACACATGTTATCACTGGCAAAACAAATGTCCCAAACTACAGGAAGTACTTGAGGAGTAGTGGAAACAAGACTGCACTGTGCATGTTTGTGAGCAACTACATTGTCACTGCTGCCCCACAGAGACTACACTCAGGTGACTCCATCATCTTGGCAGGTGGATTTGAAGAAGGGGAGGAGGTGAAGAGCATCTGCACAGCAGGAGTAAGCAGTTTGACCTCACTGTACAGTGATCAGGAGGAGGCAGACACAAGAATGGTGCTCCATGCCATACATCTTGCAGAGTCATATTCCCGCATCATTGTGAGGTCTGATGACACAGATGTGGAAGTACTGCTCATATATTATGCAAGCAAAGGAATGTTTGGTTCATCTCTAGAGTACATGCATGCAGGCCATGGAATGAGAGAGAGATATGTCCCCATCAACACCATATCTGAGAAAATTGGAAAAGACATGTCTAACTGTCTACCAGCATGTCATGCACTCACTGGCTGTGACACAACAAGTAGTTTGTACAGAATAGGAAAGACAACAGCATTCAACAAACTCAAGACCCATCTCAGCGAGCTCAAAGATCTGGCTCATGTTGGACTCTCTGCCAGCTTGGAAGAGTCTTTGCCAGTCGCAAGACAATTTGCGCTTCTGCTATATGGAAAAAAGAAAAAGGAAAATGGACTGATGTGCACAAACTTGGATGAACTGAGGTTCATAATTATATCAGCAACAGATGCAGCCTCTGCAAATCTGCCGCCAACAGAGGATGCATTTAAACAACATGTGCAAAGAGCAATGTTTCAGACAGCGATATGGTGTCACAGCCACATGCCCAAACCCTTGTTATGGAGTCCTGTTGGCAAGGGGTGGATTGTCAGAGATGGGGCCATTCAACCAGTGCTATTTGAAAAACCCCAGCACCTAGAGAAGTGAGAGACATTACTCACTTGTATTGCAAAGATGCAAAGTGTGGAGAGAGTGGAAAGTGCCAGTGCCTCTCTGTTGGCCTTCCCTGTACGGAGTTCTGCACCTGCTGTGCAGAATGTCAAAATGTGTCCCCTAATGTTTCTGAGGAACCTGACATTTAACATTATATTCTAGTATCTATATACTTGACCTCTCACATCATTATTTGATGAGTTGTATACTGTACTTTGAATGAAGGTTCCAGTTTCAATAAAACCTGTTCTATTTACACCTATGTGGATATGTTTTTGAGGCTTGCAATTTAGAACTAATAAACTTCATTTTATTGGGTTATTCTTATTCTGACTATTTGGTGATGTAGTTCAGCCACCTGGTATTTCCCTCTCCAAATATGATGACCATCAGAGGGAGCATTCTTTACTTATAGGCTATTGTGCCACTTCTCCCCCATTCAGAGTTTGACTGTATCAGAAAAGAGGTAGGCCTATGTCTAAAGAAATCTCATTTGCAATAGAACCGTACCAGATATTTCCATACAACTACTGGTTAGTGTTCAATAGCACCCTAGACAATTCAGTAATGGTATATTTTTTAGGGATCTCTGTTTTTCTGATAAATGAGAGAAAAGTGATGGAGTCCTATGTTCCTAACACCAAAAAGTACAATTTCCGTCTAAACTAAAGCTAAGTTTACAGGACTAGAATTCAGTATTTCTTTAGGTAAATAATTGTCTGACTATTTGGTGATGTAGGACATCTACCTGGTTCATACCTCAGCAAATCTGAAGAGGAAATAAATGATCATTCTCAAGTTATGGGCTTTTTGGTCACCTTTCCCACATTCGGCCTGGTCTAATTTGGCTCTTTTTCAGGGATTTGGGTAGTTCTAAAGAACAACCCAAAAAACATTTTTTCCCCCAAAATAAAATTTGACAACAATCAGTTTCATTAATGGGAGACCCTAAAGATAAGAAAAAACATTGTTGTAAATTGTTCTACCTCGGGTAGGGGTATCTCTAAATCTGAGGGCCCTTCCTGCTAGACCAGGGGTGGCCAACCTTTTTTGAACCGAGAGCTACTTTTAAAGTTGCCAGTCTGCCGAGATCTACCAGTCCAAATAGAGAGGCGTAGCCATTACTGACAGCCTACTACCAGGTAAATACACACTACTTGTATAAAACTGACCTTTCTACGATGAATACTTCATAAAATACTGCAGATCCTTTATCTTACCTCTTTCTAATCTACACACATACAAGTATTTAACTGAAGTTACACAAGTGTTGTTGATACAGAGTTGGAGTTTATTCACACGTCACATACTACAGTGGGTAATGTTTTCAAGAAACATTGAACAGTGCTGCCACATATGACACAGGAAAAAAAGAAAAGACTATGAACCCTTTATTTGCCATTATATAAAAATAGTGTTGCTACAAAAGTATAAATGAGGCTTACTAATAAGACAACTCAGATCTGAAGCTACACAGGAATCTTCTGCCAACGTGCAATAAAAAAGACAAAATTAATAGAATCAAACCCTTTTTTTGTTGCATTTTAGTAGATTATAAAAAGAAATGCCTTTTTAAAATAGGATGCAAGCAACACTAGTTTCTTAACCTGAATTGATAATAGACTAATCAATTTAAACAGAACAGATCTTAATGTTTGCATTCTTATACCATGTTGTACAATAATTATAATGAATAAGTTCAAACAAACTAAAACTTACAGCTGATTAATAACGGTATCTAACTTGAGTTTTTATTATATCAAAAACCTGTTGAAATGCTACCGTTTTTTACTGTCCCCCAAAAGCGCGTCGGCAGCCTCCAGGACTGCTTCTTTCACAACTTCGCCATCTTTGAAAGACTTCATGTGTTTGACAAGAACGTGACTGACACGATAAGATGCTCTGGTAGCAGCCTTGCTCTTGTTGTTGGGCCCTGGTGAAAATGGACTGCTGTGCATTTAACTGTCCTTTCAGGTCCCTTTTAGAGCGTAGGGCAGAATTAGGAGGGAATTCCGTCTCGTAGCGTTTGTGCACTGTTTTGAAATGCCGCTCCTAAATTACCCTTCTTCGATAAAGCCACGCTCGCATAGCAGATGAGACAGATGGACTTTGAATTGGAATAGATACAAACATAATCATCCTCCCACTCGGAGTGAGAATTATATATGTTTTGCTTCTGCCATAATTGCGGTCTTGTGTGTGTGCGGCCTGTCACTCCTGTGTTGACACGGACAACGTTAGCGAACTAGTGCAGTGCACACTGCCCACTGCTCACCAGCCACGCCCCGACACATGGGGTCACGCCGGCCAATCACAAAGCTTTGATGCGTTCAAGTGCATTATTCTGGCACAGGAAGATTATGTTACAGGACATTAACGATAAAACAGAATATTGTTGTTCTATTTTTAGACACATCTCGCGATCGACTGGGAATCTCCCCGCGATCGACCGGTCGATCGCGATCGACTGGTTGGGCACCCCTGTGCTAGACTATAAGTACAGATCGCGTTCACACCGGAATAAGTCCCTGGGGGAGGATTAGGCAAATGAAGCCGCTGACGTCAATTCTTCTTCTTCTGCTTTGGGTTTACTGGCATGCCGCAAACCACTTCACGGCGTATACTGCCACCCGAAGATGATAAAATGACGGCTTCACAAAACTTTTTGGGAGTTTTACGGGGCATGGTTTGCAATCCGCCCAGCCAATCAGACATAGGAACCTTTTTCTCCCACGAAAGTACCTGCTCTCTAGCAGGGACGGAAAAGGGGATAAAAAGGAACTCATTTTTGTTCAGGCTCTTTTTGGTATGAACGCGACATTTTGGGACTATATCGGAACTAAAGTGGGAAAAGTACTGCGGTGTGAACGCGGCTATTAACTAAAGAATAAGATAAATATATAAAGCTATAGATGAATATAAATACCCATTGATTACGGTTTGAATGCCAGGCAAACAAACCAAAAAATAAAGTTCAGCTTTCATGTGCAGATATGAAGGCAGCTGGACACGATGTTAGCACTGGAAGCTCTCTTGTTCCGTTTGTAGTCCATTTGGTAATAACAATTAAACTGTCCAGATCCCCACACACGTCTAATGATGATTTCACTTTTTGATTCGAATATATTGGTACTGTAAACTGGCTACTTGTTAAACAATTTGGTTGTGCACATGGCCTCTCAACTCCAACTCTTGTTTTGCTTCTCTAGTTGCTAATTGGACCGAATTGACCGGTCACGGAAAATAAAGTGTTGACCTGTTGGCTACACCCTTGTTTCCAAGACAACATTTCTAGCATTTCGTGCTCTGAAATATAATTACAACTTCAACATGTGTATAAATAGGTTAGTTTCAGTGTTTCTGAAGGCCACACCAACTACAATCAAATAAATGTACTTATACCGAAAAGCACTGCCTACAATAAGTACTATAAATAAATCTTTGACCATTTAATACATTATAAGGCCTATTTATAGTCAGAATGAGAATATAATAACTACACAAAGACAATATATCTGCAGGGTCATCTTTAGGTTCCTCTCATTTCAGTGATGTGTAGGCTTAGGGTTTTTATGGTTGGTGGCATATAAGGCCCAAAGCCTTATAAAACCACATTATTATGCTGTGTTAGCTTAAAGGTGGGGTAGGTAAGTTTGAGAAACCGGCTCGAGATACACTTTTTGTTATAATCCATGGAATGCTCTTAACATCCCGATAGCAATGAATATCTGAAGTGCTTTGACAAAAAATCCATAAAAAAACATCATCTGTGGAAGCCATGGCGCTGTAAAAAGCACGACCAATCATTTTAGCCGGCCCGGCTAAAGTAACTGGATGGCCTACCTGCCTGTCAGCCTTCCATCTGTGCACAAACTTATCTCGTGCCCTCATTGGTCATGTGCGCCTTCGTGTGTGTTGGAGGAGGGGCTCTGTAAGGAAGTGGCAGATTTTTTCCGGCTGTGTATTTTCAAATTCAAATGCACTCGAGCTGGTTTCTCCAAAATTATACCCCACCTTTAAATAACTGGTGTTAGAACAATCTTTGTTTTTATGATAAACACAATCAACTCAAATATGACATTACCACAATAGATGGATGCAACACATGTTTCAGCAGTTGTGAAGCTGCATTTGTTGTTGAGGTTATAATTACGTTTGCAAAGCCCTTCATTGATAAAAAGGTCAGAGTTATCATCAGTATGATATTACACACTTGTATGCCAATTAAATAATTCCATAATAGCTTTGTTGAATCTGAAGTTGGGATTTGTTGTTATCTGCAATGTTTTCCTAGCTTGGTAAAATGAATTTTGACTGTCCTCTAATTATCATTCCTCACTTTTCTCTCAGCAGAATGCCAGATAGGGAGGATAATTACTCTGCCCCTGATATTGAAGCTGACAAACTTTACTATCTTGTGGGCATAATAAGGGAAAATAAAGTGTGAAACATAAGAGAGGGAAAGACAGACACAGAGAGGGCATGGATGCCTATTGGGCAGCTACGGCATATTAATGTATTTGGGTCCATCTGCGAAGGTCTTATGACACATGGAGGATTTACCGCCTCTAGGCAGACATGCAGAGTGACAATGTGACATCTAGCATCAGCCTGAAACTGAGTCAAGTGTGTCTGGCCATGGAGGGAAATAAGGATTCCTAGACAACAAAGAAATACAACGAATCAGGATTAAACGAGGAATCTAGACATAAAATACATGTTAAAAAACAACTGATAGAAGCGACAGTATGGGCACATGGGAAAAGAAGAAAATGCATAAACATAATTGGCTTTCAGTGAACACACACACACACACACACACCACACACACACACACACACACACACACACACACACACACACACACACACACACACACAACACACACACACACACACACACACACACACACACACACACACACACACACACACACACACACACACACACACACACACACACACACACACACACACACACACACACACAACACACACACACACACACACACACAACACACACACACTCCCAGGGGATCCGAAATTAGGAAAAAAAGAGTTTTCAGAGAAATTCCTAGTGCCTGTCGCTATAGAAACCATTGGCTTCCCTGACGGCGATAAAAGGAGCAAATTGCAGCGATGGAGGGTGGAGCCATGAGGGATAGAATTTGCCCACACACACACCTTTTCTGCCTCCCCTGGAGCCCCCTTCAGTGCCCTCAAAATGGTGTCAAGGTCTGGACATTGAATTATGAGGAATAATGTGTGTGTGTTTCTAGGAGAGTGTGTGTGATACGCTGAAAGACCTGCAGGGCTTTATAGTTGTTCTGTCCTTATCGCTACCCGGCTTTGTACTCATTCTGAAACTCTACACAACTGTAGCATATTGGCAGCTGCACTCAGATATGACCGAAATCAAACCATGTGAGTGAGTTATTGTGTGTGTGTGTGTGTGTGTGTGTGAGAACAGTCCCTAAGAGAGCCTTCATCAACATACTTAGACCTTATATGCATAATATAAATAGGTCTACCAAAAAACGACTAACTCTAATCCTACCTCTAAAATCTAAACGAGTTGTGTGATTTGATTCTTCAATTTTACGAATTCTATATTACACATGGGGAGTAACTGAATCACAAATGGTCATTTTTGGGGTGAAGTATTCCTCGATGCTCCTTAAAATGTTCTGTCCTCAGTCAATTACTTGTCTAGTTAGCTACGCCTTATATCATTTTAGTTTTGATATCTGTCTCAGAGATAACAGAATAGCACAGTGAAAGTACAAAGCGATACATAATAGACAACGTTAAAAACGGTCAGACAAGAATTGAGTTATACTAAAAAACATTCAAACCAAAATGAGCTGGGAACCTGCTCATATTAGGGATGAATGTTTCTATGTGCATTTAGAATGATAAAAGCATTGGAAAATACTTCTGGGGAACTTTGGAGACAGCACTCTGTACCAAATTGGGCAGACAGTACTGACCAAGTGAGTTTCAATGCAGTGGATTTCATTGCAACACTTCGTCATTTGGAGTGACACTTGGGTAATGCAAGACCAGCAGAAGGAATAGAAACAGTATTGACAGTATGCCAAGAGGAATGTTGTGTCAGTTGGGTGTACTGTACTTGAAAACTATTTTCTTCTAAAGTTATGGTACATTCAATATTTTAAAAAGGGGCTTAATGAAGGAAATATTGTAATGAGAGATTTTTTAATGTAATGAATGCATTTCGGAAAGCCTAATTTCTCCAAATGGAGGTACTATGGAATTTTGGCCGTAATGATGGCGCTATATGAAAAGTCTAAGGATCACTAAAGTTATAGGAATTCCTCTTGAGTATGACATGATGAGCATATGTACACAGTGGCGTTTCTAGGTGTACAAAACTGGGGGGGCAGAAAGAGGTCGGGGGAGAGAGAGAGAGAGAGAGAGAGGGGGGGTGACAGAGAGAGGGAGGAGAGAGAGGGGGGGACAGAGAGAGGGGGGGGGAGGAGAGAGAGAGGGGGAGTGTCAAATTACATACTGAAGACCACAGGAGCAATACTGTGAGCGCATACATTTACGTACACAGCGTGGGGATGTCATAGTAATGCACCTTCATACATGGAGTAAAGGTCACCATCACAAAGTAATTCTTAACAATAACAACAACCGTAATGCTTTAGCATTAAAACACCATAGACTGTAAATATAAGGAAAACACAGACACTCATCATCGAGGTCACAATATCAATCGATCCAGCAGAGGCAAAACACAGAAGATCAACAAAATATATGACATAAATGAACTTACCAAAGCTGAAGGCTCACTTGAAAAGAAAAGCGGCACGGCGGTCCTTCCTCTGACAGAATGTGTCTATCACTTTGGAGATGAAGTCCTGTAGTTGCTGGATCAACTGGCTTTCAATTGAAAGCATGGCCAATGCGTTAAGTCGCGGCTGTCCCATGGTGTTGCGAGTGAAAGTCTTTATCCTTTTGAGGGTGGAAAAGTTCCTCTCTGACTCGGATGTCGTCATCGGAGTTGTCACTATTATTTTGACCAAAATAACAGTGTGAAGCTCACTGTGGCGGTAGAGCGTGGTCAGCTCAGACTTCAACTTCTCCTTGTTTCCCAACGCAGGCCACAGTTTCACGGCGCAGTCAAGCTCAGGTGTAGACATGCTGTGGGAAGAATGAGCTGTCAACAAGCTTTGCAGCGATCAAATGGTCACTCTGTGAGAACCTCTGTTCCACCTGTGAGATGACTGTGTCACAAGCCTCCTTCATCACCGGCGCTGTGCTGCTGACTCGTCGGCCTGGCTCGTCTGTTCCATCATGAGCAGTGGCGGCCAATGCATCAGTTTTCTGCCTCATTTTCTGAACATTTTCCTTGAAACGGCAGAGCGCGCTGTTGATCCCAGGTGCATCGATGCTTCGTTTTTGCAGAGTGTTGTATAGAACATCCACTTCTGGCATAAGCAACGAAAAAAACTCCAGGAGCTGCATAAATGCTCGGTCCCGCAGTTTCTTTGACAGGGCCGTATGCCTCACTTATGGTGACCGCATCCCATCCTGGTTGTGCGCGTATATGCTTCATACACTGAAGTAGTGCATCTCGGGTCTCCCAAACCGCGTTCACAGTTCTGCTTTTAAAGTTCCATCTCACAGCCGGTGGCCGTGGGATGCGTCTCTGTGTTGCCTCTGCAAGAGCTTCAACACGTTTTGGAGCACCGGATAAAAAAGTGGAAAAAAGCAGTTAGATCTGCAAAAAACCCCTTCAGGATGCTCATCCTTGCTGAACACAGTTGCTGCAGGGTCAGGTTCAGTTGGTGGGCGTAGCAGTGAACAAACTGAGCGTTTGGGTACGTCTCCTTCATCACCGTCTGTACCCCGCGCACGTTACCGCTCATGACGGCCGCCCCGTCATAGGTCTGAGCGATTAGCTTTTCTTTCAGCTTCAGGGGTTCCAGAACAGCCTTGATGCTGTTAGAGAGACCTACACCAGTTTTGTCCTTTACTTCCACAAACTCCAAAAAACGCTCTGTAACTGTGAGGTCAGGCATAATGTATCGCAGCACAATCACCATTTGCGATTTACAGGAGACATCGGTTGTCTCGTCGGCCTGAACGGCAACAAATGATGTGTTGTCCACTTGCTTGGCTATTTCCTCCCTGTACACATCATACATGCAGTCCAAGAGTTCATTCTGTATGGTGCTTGATGTCCCTTTGAAAACAAGCTGAGCTTCTTAGTGCCGTTGAAGCCTGGAATCGCCCTCACACATTGTCTCGAAAATTGACCTGAATATCCCTGGATTCAGAGAGTCCGCCGACTCGTTGTGGCCCCGCAGTGCTGTCTCACATTTCCCACACAGTTTAATACAGGTGATGATCCGACCAAGCACGTACCTGTTTTCTTCCACCTTCCTATTATGAGAATCAATGCCGCGTCTGTAGGCGCTGTCAATCTGAGCTGCAACATTCACCCTTCCAAGTAATCCCAATTTTACGGCATTTTCCAAATGACTGTTGCTGCTCTCATGCTTCATTGTCCTCTCCGAAAGATGCTTTAAGTCCTTGTAACCTGTCCTCGACCAAGTACCTTGATCTTCACCAAAAAGCAGGCAAGGAAAGCAAAAGAGGGAATTCTTCTGGATGCTCGCCGTTAGCCATTTCTTTTTAGCACTCAGCGTTAAACCCACGTTTAACTTTGCCCGCAGTCTGGACCATTTGGAAATCCGGTGGATGGTGGGATAAGTGTCTCAAATGTGGTGGGCACCGAGGCGCTTTACCTCCAGTTTCTCTCCGAGACTAAGTGTCTCAAATGTGTGCTCCAGTAAATGGTCAACTTCATTCATTTTCTTTCAGTTTTTTACTTCTTTTAATCGCTGGTGATGTTAGCTATATGCTGCTTTCTCGTCTCCTCTTCAAACTACACGTGACGTTTCGCAGCACTGCACACGTGAGTACTTACAGCCAATCAATTCTGAATTATGTGAGATGACGTATGGTGGGGATGGGAGCACTATGCCCCTACGTCATTATTTTTTTGCCACACACATTAAATAGAAAAATACTCTGAGCATGCGCAGTGTAGTTTTTACAATCACCGTTCACTTAGACTGTGAGAGGGAGGGGCAGGATCGGGTTTTGTCCCACATGGCTCTAAACAGCTCAAAACGGCACTCTAGACACTAATTAGAAGAACACAGACTAAAACAGAAATGTACAGACGAATCAGATTATTAAACATGACCTTAAAATATATTTTATATGTTTTTTTATTTATTTTTTAGTATTTTTTTGTAATCATTATTTGTAATACTTTCTTCTGACACTAGGTGGGGCTGTGCCCCACCTGCCCCTAATGACCCGCCGCCACTGTATGTACAACATTTCATAAGAATCTGCGCATTAGTAACCCAAACCCTAACCCATTTCCATCCGTAGATATGTGATGTTAGCATGACCAAATTGAGGATCGAACCTTTTTCAAAACTCTTCATCCGACGAATAAGCCTAACTCTAACCCCAACTGAGGAGGACAAACATATGTCTTGGTACATCCTAACTTCATTGGATTCATATTACTCTCTTTGATAAGCTACATTAAGAAAAAAGGAGCATTTCATTTATTAAAACCCAATGATGTTTGGAGACCGACAAATCAACAGCCAGGTGGATGACAACGGCGACGAATGAAAACTTAAACAGTGTCTAGACAATGGATGGTTTCTATAAACTGGCTGCAGGGAAGAGAGGTTGCAGGCTGAGAAGAGACAGATGAACGTGAGAGGAGGGCTGGAGGAGGGAAAATGTGCGGTCCTCCACGCAAACTCTAACTCATGCGTACGCACTAAGCACAACAACGGGAGAGACGAGAAACTGCGACACCATTGGCAGAAGGAAGAATGGAGAGAAATATGTGGAAATAATACCATAAACAAAATGTTACCTCTCATTTATCATATATGAAGAATTCACTTTCAAACATTGATTAAAGCCAATCTTAAAATGATTAAACAAACGCCTGTTTGAGACTCCTCAAACACATAACTTGGAGAAATAAATAAATATGATATATAGATATGTTATTTAAAACCACCTCGAATATGTTGTGTTAATGTTATGAAATGTTTTCTCATAAATGATACGGTTTTGCATTTCTATAGGTAGAGCTAATAACACAACACATTAGTTGTATTTCCTTTAACTGGTGGATATAGAGTTGCTGCAGTGGAGACGCTGCGCACAGCTGATCGACAGCTGGGACACAAACCACCAAATACGAAAACATAATTCAGATCCAGTCGTCATGACTCCACTCCGGAGGGATTCCCCGATCATTTCTTACAGTTTCTCATCAAGGAGGTGTCTCCTGTCCCCGGTACAAACACACTGCCTGCAGGAAGGCTATGTGTATTCTTTTTGTCATGAACCTTTTTCGGACCACTTATTTATTTATTTTGGTGACGATCAGACCTCCATGCTGCTACTCTGGTTCAAACGGCATCCACCAAACAATATGATTTATCTCGACCTCCCCAAAATAACCAAAATCTGACACGGTGTGAGATGTCTTTTTTAGCTGTTCTGTCGTCATTTCCTGCGATCTTCTTCATGCAGTCAGTCAAAATGAATGAATGGGCGTTTCTTTGACTATTTATAGGCAAATATGGGCGTTACGTGAAGCCCGCAAAAGCTGCACCGCATTTCGAGTCGATTGTGATTTATAAAGGGAAACCGGCGTAGGAAGTGCTGTACGCACTTTCCTCGCCGGTACGCATTTCTGTACCTATTTTTTGGATTTCTACTACGTAAGCAACCTTCCCACGTGAATCCTACGCACGGCGTTATAAATGAGGACCCAGGGACGGAGGAGGGAGGCAAAAGAAGAGAAAAAGCATGCTAAGCTCGATCGATAGTCATATTCCCAGTCTCCGCGGAGGGTTCTCTCTCCACTCTGTTTTTGTTCTAGTCCACACTAATATTTCCTTCTCTTCTCTGCGTTCTACTCCTCCCATCAACGTATCTTTCTATTTCATTCCCACCATAATGTCCACCCCTCTTCTTTCCCCCGATGACTCTAGCCAATGCTCAGTCCTCTACACCCTCTAATTTCCACCCCTTTCATTTCTCTCATCCACCTACTCTCATGCCTTACTCCCATATTGTGAATTCTCGGTGTGTTCCATGCCTATCTTTCAAACATTGTGAATTCAAGCGGTTTGGGAATAGGGCCACTCGCTGAGGTCTCTGAAAAACAGAGGGGTATACTGCGGCCAGGGATCAGTATGAAGTCAAGCGCAAGGAGCTGGCTTTGGCTTTTACCACACCGCTTGAGGCATCAGCATGATGTAGCAAAACGCAACATGAACGGATAGGTCAACTCGTCTCAGCATACACCAATTTCATTTGCATCTGAGTTGCTTTGGACCCTCCACATTTTTAAAAGGTTAAGATAAGATAAATGTGTTTGCTGTCGGAGATGAACATGTGTTTTGAAAGATTTTGCATGTACAATGATTGTGTGCGCTGTGTGTGTGTTTTAGTGAGCCTTTGCTAATCCGCTGAACTCATTAGCCTAATTGGACAGTCTGCAGAGAGCTCCACATTGATCCGGGCCTGTTGTGATTCTACTCCTTATGAGCACTCAGTCTTTTCGGTTTCTGTCTCTCTCAAACGTCCTCCCTCTCTTCCTCTCTGCTCTGTTCCCCCTCTTGAGCATAATAATCTTTGGCACCGTGGACGCACTCGGCCCGTCTGGACACAGCTAACTGCCTGGCTCTTTCATTACGCCTGTTAGTGTTACAATGTCTTCCTTTCAATTTCAATTTCCATCTGGGTGGCAGTAATGGTCAAATATGTTGGGTTTGAAAAAGCTAATGTAATGACGGACTGTTGGCAATGACAATAGTTGGGTTTTCATCCAGATGTATTTAACGGAGTGATAAAAAACGACATTTCGACAAACTGCATCTCATTCCACATGAGAAAAGTGAGTGTAGGCACTGTTTTATCTCATAAGATTAGTGGCTTTCAACTCACAAATGCAGTAAAATATGAGCATAATCTCTTAATTGTCAATTATTATTAGGAAAATAATGGAGTGAAAAGGATCAAATAGTATAGCACTACAAATAATTGTATTAGTTTGATATGCTTTTAGCCCAGAAATATTTATTTCGTCTAACACTTTTAAATCTAGAAGGGCATTCTGAGAGTGCAGCCCTCCATCAAGGCTATCTGTGAGTGGGAAATAATGCGTGTATCCTCCCTGTGATTCGGATCAGCTCCAACATTAATTGGATGCTTCCTTTGTCCATGCTACACTCCTTTACAAAATGTAATGGAAATCCAGCAGGTAGTTATTCTGTAATACTGCTGACAAAAACAACAACAAGCGAACTGAGCTGAAAACAGAACCTCCTTGCTGGAGTTTATAAATCTTATTTGATATTTGTCCTTGGAGGCATACAACTACCATATTCAAGGTGATTACACTAAATCTATCATCAGCTTCCTGGCTGAGGTGATGACAACAACATCAATGTGTTATTGGATGCAGGAATTGTTTCTGGATAGTTTAAATCGAATCCTGTATCTAAGGTGGTGCAAACAGAATCAATGGTGTTTGTGCTTGTTGTCGTCCATATTGAGAGAGAGGAATACAAAGCTTGTTAATGAATAACTTCCAACTATTCATCTCTACCATCCCACTTCTCTCTCCCTGTCTCAGCAGGAGTTACTTGATAATGAGCTGTGGTGCTGTCAGAATCACAGCCCATGCTCATCCATCCAGCCTGCTTAGTAAGGGGCATGGCACACCACTGTCTGCTGCGTACACACACACACACACACACCACACACACACACACACACACACACACACACACACACACACACACACACACAACCACACACACACACACACAACACAACACACACACACACACACACACACACACACCACACACACCACACACACACACCAACACACACACACACACACACACACACACACACACACACACACACACACACAGATGTCAGGTATACACACGTTTGGATACAGTGCAAAAAGACTGAGACACACACACACACACACACCACACACACACACACACACACACCCAACACACACACACACACACACACACACACACACACACACACACACACACACACACACACACACACACACACACACAACACACCACACACACACACACACACACACACACACACCACACAAAGAAAAGAGCGGAGCATTATCGCTGTGATATGATTATTCAACCTAAACGATTAGTTGACTGACAGAAAGATAATGGAAAACTATTATGAAAAGTGATCCATTGTGGACGTAATTTTTCATGCAAAGATGTCAGAAAAGGCTGTTCTTAGCTTCTCAAATATTTCTATGTTTTATGCCGTATTGTAATTAATATTTCGGGGTTTTGGACTGACTTACAATATATTGGTCAGTTTAATTTTAAAATGTTTTAAATACATATTGAAGCTTTAAGTTACATATATTTAGGGATGGTGCTGCTTTGAAATACAGATGGGTTCTGTCTTGTCAGCTCCACTGCTTCACCTGGCCCGGCCTCAATTGCACTGATGGTGCCCATTTTTAGATGAGCCTGCTGGGGTCACTTCCAAGGTGGCGACAGCCCAAGCCACCTTCTTTGAACTTCACAACGGCTCATCAGAAACCTATACATGACTTCACCGAGACCATTTAAATATTTGTTATTAATCTACGGTTGCCGTCCTAGTGTAAAAGCTTTACTGCGTCATTAAGTATGCACTGTGTGTGAGTATGTTAGCATTGTCTCAGGTAACATGCCAGACTAAGATCACTCTACTTCTGCTTCCTCTGAACCATTTCCTTCCTTTTTTCCTATTTTTCTCTCCTTTCCTTCCTCTTAGTCTACAGCGACTTCATTCATACACTGTGCCTTCTCGACCCTTGTGTCTATCTCCCAGCGTATTATAATCTCTCCTTTCCTCTCTTCCTTTCAGGAGGGTGAAGGGTAAGTGAAGATCGTTGGGCTCCATTGGAGAGGCGCAGACATCTTGTGTGTGTGTGTGAGTGTATGGGTGTGTGTTTGTGTGCACCCCATCATTGCTCATCTCTGGCAGCCTCACTGGCTGTTGCCCGAGCTACAAGCTACAGAATAAATACACTTTAAATCACCACACACACACAGACATGCACACACACACAAGCCGCCTGCTCGCTGGCAGCACTCTGCTGCTGTTAAATGAGGGGTCTAGGGACTTGTGCCAGTGAAGCCTTTGGCTACTCTAGCCCTCCTCCTTTCTGCATGCATTCCAGTCAAACACACACTCGAACAAAAATCCAAAGATATGATGGGCAGAATGGAACACGGAAGGATATTCTTGTGGTAAATTAACCGGGTTCTGCCTACTGAACACCGAACCAGGAACATAAAGACGGTGACTGGGGAGATACTCAAATACTTTTTCCAGAAGATGTACTTTCTCAGTGGACAGAATTGTGTGGTATAAATGGTATAGCATGAGTCATCAGCCCAACTAGGCCCCACCCTGCTTCAGTTCACCTCTCTGGAAGCCTGGGAGGGTTAGGGGTAATTTCTTATTTTCAAGAGAAAATTGGGTTTGCCCATTGCAAGTAATTTGGTTTCCAGAGATATACATGCACAGTTTGACTGAAATAGGTTATCATTAACTCTTCTGAAAGGTGTAAGGTACGACTTATTGGTTTGTTTGAGAGATCTACAGCAGGATAATCCAAAAAACGACTAGGCATATTTCCATTAAACCAAGTGGAGGTTTGTAGCATGGGCAAAGGAAGAAGCCATTTACATTTAGAGATATCATAGGCAAATACACACATTGTCTTTCACACATCGAAACCGAGTGCGCTCTTGCGTAACCTTCTAGTTTTCTGCAGGTTTAGAAATTCAAGTAACCCCTTTCTCATTGTAATTTTTTTCACGTTGGGTTTGCCAATCTCCAGAAATGTGGTTTCTAGAGTTATACATCCACAGTTTGATTGATTCAGGTGATGATTACCATTGCAATTTAATTGTTGGTTTGTTTGCCAGTTTGTCAGCCGGATTACAAAAATAACTACTGGGCATATTTCCATTAAACCCACTGGAGGTTTGTAGCGTAGGCCACGGAAGAAGCCATTCGATTTGAGATATCTAAGGCAACCCCTTGCTCATTGTATTCAAGTTTTCATTTGATATATATTGTAATGTCTTTTGGGGATGAATTGAAACAGAGCCTGTGAGACTGTTGGCTAACCTCACTACTGCTCCTGTGGCTGCAGCCAGGATGAACCATCTTGTATAGAGCCTTTCCTGAAGAGTGCTGGCTGCATAGCAGGACCAGGGGTTTTAACAATAAGATATTAGATTGTAATATTCAAGTGTCCACATACCTTTGGTCATGCAGGATTGCAAAGCAATTCATTTTTACATCAATTAATAATTTTGTTTAGCTGCCTATGTTTCAGGTCTGTAGACAAACATATGGAGCTTTTTCATGATCTCAATCAACGAAGAATTGTAGCTTCTTTCAAATTCAGTGGGCATCTGTATCAGTCTTCATCTTCCCTGCAGTGGGTGTGGGTGCAGGTAGTGATAGCCCTCCCCCTACCTCCCCACTGTTTCTCTATATGCCCATTAGATAGACCCTCCAGAAAAACGCGGGCACAAATCCTTGATTATGCGATTAAACATGCAGGGTTTTTATGTGATTTTATGCGGTGGAATTGCGGGAGGTTGTCTTATTTATTCTCTCTCACACACAACCTCCCACTAACGTTAAACCCCTTTACTATTCAATTAAACACCTTCAATGTTTATTTATTGTAAAAGCAATTGGACTATTTACACACACACACACACACACACACACACACACACACACACACACACACAACACACACACACACACACACACACACACACACAACACACACACACACACAACACACACACACACACACTACACACACACACACACACACACACACACACACACACACACACACACACACACACACACACACACACACACACACACACACACACACACACACACACACACACTTCTCCGCCTCATTCTGTTTTAATTAACTCGTTCGTTATCTGACCATCTTCAATCTTGTAGGCTACTCATCTCGTTTCTTGTAGCCCTCGAAAGGGTTTTGGAGGTTGATGCCTCGGTGAAAGTGAGTTGTTTGGCTTTCTTGTCCGCAGCAGCAGAAAGTATTTTCGTTTTTCGAATGTTTGAATGAATTAAAGTGGGTCGTCACCGTCAATTTTCTCTTATGCTCCAACCCAGTGATTCTCAAATGGGGGTACGCGGACCCCTAGGGGTACGTTGGGGTACTGCAGGGGGTATGTGAGATTTAAAAAAAAAGAAAAGTTAATTAAAAAAATACCATGCATGATTACAAAAATAATCTTAGTCAAATTTGTGTATTGAATTTTATAGTTTTGCATAATATATCATTTTGTTCATTGCTTTGTTAAACAGATATTACTTCAGTTGAAAAACTCCTTGGAAAAATCAGTTTAAAAAAAATGTTGTTATGTTATTTGTTTTCATGCATAAATTGAAAATATCCTTAGTTTGTTGTAATGCATGCATGAAGGAGTTAATAAATCACACACTGAGGGAACATCACTATATTGGAATTATTTGTATAGGCTTTTTCGATCAAAAATGTTCGGGGTCGGTCAGGGGGTACTTGGCTAAGAAAATGTTTCAAAGGGGGTACATTACTGAAAAAAGTTTGAGAAGCACTGCTCCAACCTATGGCTCCAACACACAGTTGCACGGGGTGCAGAATAGTTTCCCCCCACTTTCATGCAAGACATCGGGGTACTGCTTTGCCCGGTCTTTAGCAGAAATGTTCGTTGGTAAATGAGATGAATTAGATTTTTTCATCTTGGTGTTTTCTCTCTCGTGTGAGCTCCACACGTTCACTCTACGGTGTTGTTTACCGTCTGTGATGCGCGAGCTGATGACGTCGCGTCATCATCATCATCACTTCACGTCAAGACGAGTTCACTTTTTTTCTTCTCAATTTTGTGTGGAAAAATGCGGGGATTATGCGCCCTTTTAATAAATATGCGCCCTTTTAAAAATATGCGCCATTTTGCTGATTATGCGGTAAATTATGCGATCGCATAATCGCGTTTTTCTGGAGGGTCTAATTAGACTGCATATTTTTGAACAGGCTGAGTGTGTGATGAAAGGGAATGTAGCTGTTAGGATCTGTCTGTGTTGGTGTTTTTCTTGTCTTGTCTGTTGGGTTTCCTGTTTTATTTTGTAAAGTGTTCACCCCCGTTTCCTGCCTGTTTGCTTTCTGTCTGTTTCCCTCCCTGATTACCCGATTGTGTTCACCTGGTACCTCTGTGTTTTCTCCTCCCTCCTCACCTGTCTCGTGTTTATGTGATTAGTCCTGGGTGTATTTAAGTTCTGGGTTTTCTGTCTCTCTTTGTCGGGTTGTCTTGTGTTGTGAGTAAACTGCGGTGAGTGTTCTGTTCTGTCTCTGGATATTGTAGCCTTGAAATAAAGGAATTATTTTGTCACTTAAATCTGCATTTGGGTCCTGCTTCCTGCACACCGTAACAGTAGCGTGTTTTTTGTCATGCTTTTACAAAACAAAAAAACGTACGGATAAGCCTTGAGTTCTGGGCTTGGACAGAGCACCTAATTGGGCAGCCATTGGAATATAAGCAGTGTTTTGTCAGATTATATAGCTGGCTAATGGTGGTGAAATAATAATGACGTTAGCCTGTTATTTGACTACTCTTTGATAAAATATGTGCACACTTAAACAGATCCATGACACAATGAGATCTGACAAAATGGGTTTATGCTGCACAGGGACAGACTATATATATCCCTGACTGTCAGTGCATCTTGTCCTAATCCGGCTCTGCGTCCTTCCTACAATGTTACATCAAATAAGTGTGGCTAATACAGTCCAGCATTGCTGTCCTCAATGTCTGATCTTTCTATGTATCTGTCTCTCTACCTGTATATCGTTCCATTCTTATTAGTCTCAAGTAACATCAGGAGGATACGTCCCTTAATGACCTCGAATGCCACACAGGTTCTGGGTCAGGCTCTTGTCATCTCACGCCTTGACTAGTTCAACTCCCTCCTGGCGGTTCAACCTACAAGTGTTATCTGAGCTCTGCAGCTAATCCAGCATGCCGTATACGGAAAGGTTTTCAAACTACCATGGGCGGTTCTAGTGGGAGGGCCAACAGGGTCCAGTGCCCCTGTAACTCTGTGCTTGGAACCCCCTTTGACCCCCTTCCAAAATAATACATCTATGACAATGCCATTTGTGATACTTTTGCAGCCAAGTCTGTACTCTTACCTGGGCCTAAGATAACATGAATGGGTTTGTTTTCCGTTTTGTATGTAATCTACCCAAGTTCTCCCAAAGTACAACTCTTCTCTGCTCCCTTCACTGGTTACCATTAGATACCCGAATCCGCTTCAAGATACCGGCCTACATTGCCATGAATGGATCAGGTCCTTCCTACATCAAGAACATGGTTAAACTATACACTCCAGCAGCTGCACTTCGCTCCAGCTTGCTACTTCCTCACCTTGAGTAGGACCCAGGTACCCAACAACAAAAACACAACTGTGTGTTTGGCTCCAAAATTACAGAAGGAGCTCCCCATTGACCAGGAAAGTCTACACATCTTCCGCCGCAGACTGAAAACCCTCCTGATTCAACTTCACCTTAATTGGCAAATAAAAAAACAACACTTTCAATACCATATGTAGCACTTTGGCTTTGGCAAGATTTGGCTTATTTGAAACCAATGCAGTAGCACTTACAATGGTTCGGCTCATTGAAAGCTAATGTGATTACAGAATTCTTGCTGTTTGAGTTTGTAAAAATGTAAAGTAATGTAAAAGTATAACCATAGTTTATTATTTGAAGACCTAGTAATCATACAGGTGACACCATAACACTCAAAACAGCTGGAATCACAGGGCCTTTAACTGATTTTAAGGAAGTACTTGTCATAATTCATGTGAGAGTCTTCACTGCTACTGACAGCATGGTACCTTGTGTATTCCAGTACAGAACACAGCCAGATGTTGACAGGAGTTGTTAACAATAACAGAAGGGAGTAGTCCGATGAGAATACATGAAGTGCTGCTATCTGAGATTGAAAACTTGAAAAGATACTCAAGTTCTTGTGCGACAGCAATTCACTTCCAGCAGTCTAGATCATCCTATCCTAAAGGGTTCCATACACATTACATGACATGTTACTTGTTAGACGCTTTTATCCAAAGCGACTTACATACTCAATACTGTGGGCAATCCCCACAGGAGCAATTTGGGTAAAGTGTCCCAGGGACACAACGACATGCTGACTGCAGTGGGGTTTGAACCTGTGCTCCCCTGATCCGAACACCAACGCACTAGTCCACTGCGCCATACACAATCAGCAATGTCCCTCGTGAACTTTGTTGAAAGAACACAGCAAACTACGAGTGTTGTGTGGCATTTTCAAATTGTTACAAAGACACTAATTATTTCTAGAATGATACATGGAAAAGGTTTTGGTTTTAAAGTTTTTTCTGCAACGCTCTAAACAGTATCCCAAAGCAGAACTGATGCATTTGATTGATAATATTGGAAGACTTGGATGAAAATGAATCCGGACAAGCAACAGTTGAATATTTTTGGGTAAAAAAGGAACATTTAAATGTATTTCATAATTATACAAGTATAAATGTATTCTAAACCTTGATTTACACAGGGATATAACATGTGGAAAGAGTACGTTTAAACATAGCATTCACGATCCAGAAGTGTCATGGATCAAACATTACAGCCATATATCTGATGTATCCTTTGTTCAGTCTTTGTGCCTTTGATTTAGCTGCCCTTTATGCCTCAGCCTTTCTCTTCGAGCAGAGTTTATTTTCTCATATATATAGAAAAAGAAACCAAGCATATAAGATCAATACACCACTCCTCATTCTCTGTTTTTGTGAAAAATGCTCCCAAACAAACTCTGTGGTGTTGAGCCAGACTAAGGACAGCTGTCATTGTTAGGAGGTCAAGTTATTAATACATCTGACGTGGCCATACAAAAGCTCAGGCAGTGACATTTTCTGAGAAAGATAAACGCTTCTTTGGCTATTCTGTCGCTGAAGTGGGTCGTTTGACATAAGAAGCGAAAGCTCCCCGTGGAAAGATATCTTACAAATAATATTAGAAAGTCGTTATTTTTATGTTTCTCAGGTTTTCTTTTTCTGATTTGTGGACGTTACTTATTTTGTATTTGAGTATTTGACTTTTTAATGTATCTCATTTTGTTATGTATGCCCTGTAACCAATCTTAAAATGCACAAAAAAAGAAAAAGATAGTTGTTACCTGAGGCATTTTTCAAGTTGCCGTTGGAGTCCGTTGTGGTGTAACTGACGTAGGGACCGGGCTGGTTAACACCATAAGGCTGCAAAAACACACAGGCAAACATGAATAAAAACAAAGATTCTTTTGACATTTTGACAGATTTATTTCGCACGAGCTGTCTATCAGAGAGGGTGAAAGAGGACAGGGGGAAACAAACAGGGAGGGGTGGAAGAGAGGAATACAGAAAGGGAGCATGTTAGCGTCTTTTTACCAAAGTAACCTTGAGCAGTTTTTGTTTAATTTCACTAGGTGACATGGAACATGTCTGACCCAGCTGGTTCTAATTGCATAGCATTAATGACAGCTGTTTGCAGAGGGCTTGTCTTATCTCTTTATTATGACGACTAATGAAGAGATCTGTAGAGCCATGCTTCACTTTACATCAGCTAAACCCGGCTTGTTACGCACGCACTGCAAAGAGAGACTAGGCCATTTCTGCTGTGACACTCGGCGGCCGGGTGAGGAAGGAATAGAAATGAGGTCAGAAAAAGAAACAGAGAGAGGGATGTAAATGCCACAGAGTAGTGTGCTCAAACAAAGCTGAAGAGGAAGAGAGGTGTGACTAAGAAGTGAAATGAAAAGATAGAGGGGGGTGATGGATGGGAGAGGAGGAGAAACAGCCGCGAGCTTCCAGCGTCTACTGCATTCATCATACCTTTCAGTTAGACAACAAGCGGGTGGAAGAGTAGACAGACAGAAACCAAAACAAGTCTAATACCAGCCGCCTCTTGTTGATGTCGAAGCTTTCCACTGGTGAAAGGTTATATAAGGAGAGATGCTACTGGCTGCTGCATTTGTCAGATTTCTCCACCTACAGTACACATGATCATCTGACAGAAGAGATGTTTGGGAGGAATAAAGGAGCTTAAAGGTAATGGCTCCAAAAAGAGATGGCTTCATTTGACTCCAAAATAGCATTTTAGTTTTAGCTAACGGTATGTTTTCCATGCAAAACCTTGCAGCCCCAAGCCGTGTGTCATGTATGGGTCATCCATCCATCTCTAGCGATTTTAGAATAGTTAGAATTGGGCGTTTGGACGAGTAGATTAGTGATTGTCTGAGTACTTCCCTGTTGTGTTTTTTTTGGGTGTTGTTTGACATTTTATGAAGCTTAGTAATGGTCTGCCTCTGACAAGCGGGAACAAGCTGTTGCATCATGCAGATAGAGGCAATGAGATAAAGAGCATGAAGAGACAGCATATTTTCCCAGTGAATTAAGTCTTTATCTGGACCAGTCCCAAGTTTGTAATAGTTTAAACGGTGCAACGTTTTTGGTGATATCTTTTTTTTCAGTTTAATTGAATGATTTATGGCATTTAAGCTTTTCTTGGTTGGGTGAGAGAAACCTAACTTCCGAAGGTGTAAAGTGGTATTTTTCTGTTTAATAAGGAAAACAAGTTTGTCAGTTTGTTTGGCGTGTTTATTAGAATATAAAGAGAGCTAACAGAGATTGTGAGATGTAGAAAACTTGCCACTCAAACAGTTCTTCCAGCTTTTATTTGTGTTGTCCAATCAAATAAATGCAAGGGCACATTCCAGGGAGAATGCTTTGTAACTCTAATTGCATTTTTCTTTCTACTATTTCCTTTGTGATTGTTGAGATGTACGATAAAAATACTTCTGCTGCTGTGCTATGAAATGTTAACTCGTGCTTAATATACTCCCATTAATTGATTTGGCATCAAATAAATTAATCAACATGGCCATCCTTGATTCCCCTGCATCTTTTACCTGAATCTGAAGCAACAGGTCCCCATCTATATTCATGGATATTTAATTTTTGTTCAAGTTTTTATTGTGGGGATTTAACATTAGACCATTTCTTCTAGAGGAGGCATCTAGTTTGTTTGGGTTTGTTTTGTTGTATTTGAATCATTGTTTTTATTGATGTATTGATGCTGTTTTCTTGTTATTGGAACACCTTTTTGAGTCAGAAACTGAGTTTGAAACTGGAGCGTGAGATGGGCCGGAGAATCGGGGCAGCGGGAGCGGTACTGCAGTCGCTTTACCGCACCGTTGTGACGAAAAGGGAGCTGAGCCAGAAGGCAAAGCTCTCTGTCTACCGGGCCATTTTCGTTCCTACCCTCACCTATGGTCATGAAGGATGGGTCATGACCGAAAGAACGAGATCGCGGATACAAGTGGCCGAGATGGGTTTTCTCCGCAGGGTGGCTGGTGTCTCCCTTAGGGATAAGGTGAGAAGTTCGGTCATCCGGGAGGGACTCAGAGTTGAGCCACTCCTCCTTCGCGTCGAAAGGAGCCAGTTGAGGTGGTTCGGGCACCTAGTAAGGATGCCACCTGGGCGCCTCCCTAGGGAGGTGTTCCAGGCACATCCAGCTGGGAAGAGACCAAGGGGTAGACCTAGAACCAGGTGGAGGGATTATATCTCTTCGCTGGCCTGGGAGCGCCTTGGGATCCCCCAGTCAGAGCTGGTTGATGTGGTCAGGGAAAATAAAGTTTGGGGCTCTCTGCTGGAACTGCTACCCCCGCGACCCGACCACGGATAAGCGGGAGAAGATGGATGGATGGAAACTGAGTTTGAGACCAAGCTGGGACTGATGTGAAAGTCAGAAGTTAACTTTTGAAATGTGTATGTATCTCAAATAAGCAGTGTGTGGCCTTGTTATGCATACATGATCCAGAATCGGAGCATTCGACTACGAACAGAAACCCAATATAATAAAGTTATGAGCAGTAACCCAGTCTCAGCACCTGAACAACAACAAGCAACAAACAATACATATATTTAACAAGGGCAGGATTTCAAGAACAGCCCCACATGGCAATTGTTTAAACTTGTGTTCATAAATCTCACAATGATATATTGAAAAATGCCAAAAACGGCCCCTGTACTGCCCGTATATTGGTTCGTTTTGTGAGTTTTTTATTTGTCTACCTCTGCACATTCCTCTCTTCCCACCCAGTCGGTTTGCACAGTTGTTAAAAGTATGGACAGGTGGAAATCATGTACTTATTTATTTTAGAAACCCCTCTAGTATTTTTTCTTTCCATTTTTTCTGGCTGCAGTAAAACATGTGCAACTTAAATAGATAAAAAGGAGCTTATACTGTCTTAGAGCTCAAAAACACATCTCCCTTTCAAATCCCCTTCCCTAATTTTCTGAATATAAAGTTGATCCTCCCTATAGACATGAAGTTTGGCCAGCAGGATAATCCAGCTCTCTGTCTGCTAAAAAAGGAAATGCTGACTACAGTCAGTAAAATAAAGATGTTTGCAAGGGAAGATAAGTGCATTGGGTACAAGACATTACAATCTGGGAGACACTCGAAGATAAGAAACAATATACTTTTTAAAGCTGTACAAATGTAAGATTTCTTACCTTGACATCTTCTGGACAGTCGTTGGAGCAGAGTCCGCTGAGCACTGAGGAAGACAGAGATGACAGAGTCAGACATGTTGCTCAGCGTGTGCTTCATGTCCAACACAGTGATGGTGATGCTAATCTGCCTTAGGGTCATCAAGATGCATCAAGCGGGTCAAACTCAGAGCAGTTAAATATCCTTTTCTTACACGAGGAGTTTCGCTGTGGCTGAAAGAAATCAAATTCACAAAAATCGTTCTTAAATGTTCCTCACATTCACGTTATATTTCATGTAACACAATCATCTCTTGTGTGCACTATGTCAATGTGTACAAGACAGACAACTAGACAAGACAAGCTTATAAATAAACTGGCAACATAAAATGTATATACAGTGGGGCAAAAAAGTATTTAGTCAGCCACCAATTGTGCAAGTTCTCCCACTTAAAAAGATGAGAGAGGCCTGTAATTTTCATCCTAGGTACACTTCAACTATGAGAGACAGAATGGGGAGAAAGAATCTAGGAAATCACATTGTAGGATTTTAATGAATGAATTGGTCAATTCCTCGGTAAAATAAGTATTTGGTCACCTCCAAACAAACAAGATTGCTGGCTCTCACAGACCTGTAACTTCTTCTTTAAGAGCCTCCTCTGTCCTCCACTTGTTAACTGTTGTAGTGGACATTTTTATTATATCCTTATATGCTTAAACCAAATGCTTCTCAAATCATTGTAAAACACCTATATCATTTCGTGAGATGTGCTGTTTTCTTCTCATACTCTAATGTGGGTTTTTATTCCCAAGCGCTTCAAGGCCACAGAGCTGATTTGGCAGACTAGGTTGAGACTCACACAAAGTCACACAAGAACTTCCCTATTCTGAGAACCGTTATCTACAGCTCAAGGACAGGTGTCTAATAACAATATGAGACCGTGTGAAGACAGATTTCTGAGCTTCCCGCCCTTTCTTGTATATAAGCTTTGCTACTATATTGTACTGCGCACACTCCTGCAGACTATCCTATACTCTGTGAGACCTGTGACTTTGTATTGCGTTTTTGTATTTGAAGCTTCAAATAAATAACCAGAAAGACAACTCTGTCTGTTTCACCATTTATTTGTTTGATCACTCTGACTTGTACTCTCCACAGTATTGGGTCTCAGATTTCCATAACACTGTATTAATGGCACCGGTTTGAACTCGTTATCAGTATAAAAGACACCTGTCCACAACCTCAAACAGTCACACTCCAAACTCCACTATGGCCAAGACCAAAGAGCTGTCAAAGGACACCAGAAATACAATTGTAGACCTGCACCAGGCTGGGAAGACTGAATCTGCAATAGGTAAGCAGCTTGGTGTGAAGAAATCAACTGTGGGAGCAATTATTAGAAAATGGAAGACGTACAAGACCATTGATAATCTCCCTCGATCTGGGGCTCCACGCAAGATCTCACCCCGTGGGGTCAAAAGGATCACAAGAACGGTGAGCAAAAATCCCAGAACCACACGGGGGGACCTAGTCAATGACCTGCAGAGAGCTGGGACCAAAGTAACAAAGGCTACCATCAGTAACACACTACGCCGCCAGGGACTCAAATCCTGCAGTGCCAGACGTGTCCCCCTGCTTAAGCCAGTACATGTCCAGGCCCGTCTGAAGTTTGCTAGAGAGCATTTAGATGATCCAGAAGAGGATTGGGAGAATGTCATATGGTCTGATGAAACCCAAATAGAACTTTTTGTTAAAAACTCAACTAGGCGTGTTTGGAGGAGAAAGAATGCTGAGTTGCATCCAAAGAACACCATACCTACTGTGAAACATGGGGGTGGAAACATCATGCTTTGGGGCTGTTTTTCTGCAAAGGGACCAGGACGACTGATCCGTGTAAAGGAAAGAATGAATGGGGCCATGTATCGTGAGATTTTGAGTGACAACCTCCTTCCATCAGCAAAAATCAGCATTGAAGATGAAACGTGGCTGGGTCTTTCAGCATGACAATGATCCCAAACACACCGCCCGGGCAACGAAGGAGTGGCTTCGTAAGAAGCATTTCAAGGTCCTGGAGTGGCCTAGCCAGTCTCCAGATCTCAACCCCATAGAAAATCTTTGGAGGGAGTTGAAAGTCCGTGTTGCCCAGCGACAGCCCAAAACATCACTGCTCTAGAGGAGATCTGCATGGAGGAATGGGCCAAAATACCAGCAACAGTGTGTGAAAACCTTGTGAAGACTTACAGAAAATGTTTGACCTCTGTCATTGCCAACAAAGGGTATATAACAAAGTATTGAGATGAACTTTTGTTATTGACCAAATACTTATTTTCCACCATAATTTGCAAATAAATTCTTTAAAAATCAGACAATGTGAGTTTCTGGATTTTTTTTTCTCATTTTGTCTCTCATAGTTGAGGTATACCTAGGATGCCAATTACAGGCCTCTCTCATCTTTTTAAGTGGGAGAACTTGCACAATTGGTGGCTGACTAAATACTTTTTTGCCCCACTGTACATACAGTGCAATAATTCTTTCATGCTAAATGAAGCTCTGTTGCTTGGATATCACTAGATCCTGTTACAGCGTAATATAAAAGTACATAACGATTGATGTGTAAATTAGCATAATTACTAGCTAGCTGCTAACTGCCGCCTCGTTAATATCAAATCCATCATAATAACAATCCAGTACCATGCTGTCATGAACGTGCGGTGCTGTTACGTGTATGCAAATTGGCGTGCTTGATGTGAACGAGCATTTTGGGGGGCATTGTTAAAGTTGCGAATGCGCTATGAGCGCTCATACGGGTACTTCTCAGGCATGCTGGGTAATCTGTGACGTTTCGCTCTCACAAAAGTTGGGCCATTTTATCATCATGCGCTAATGAGCAACTCTCATAGGAATGAATGAGGCCCCGCCTTCCACGCTGTATCCAGTTCTTATTATACATCCATGATCTCAACTCATTCCTCAAGGCTAAAATCCCAAAGTTTCCTCCAGAGGCGGGAGTTGACCAATCACAACATAGCCAGCCAGCTAACCAATCAGAGCAGACTGGGCTCTGGTTTCAGACAGAGGGTGAAAAGAGATGCTGCAGCACAGGCAGTATGAGAAAAATAAAGAGCTTTTTGAACATTTAAGCATGGAGACATGTCCCAGTAGAGACACTACATACAGATATGAGCCCTGTAAGTGAGCATAATAGGGCCCCTTTAATAATCAAATCCGATCGGTTATAATTTACGCGGTTAATCCCCTCTGTCTCCCTCTTTCAACTCTCTCTCTCTTTAAAAAAGCCACTGGTGTCCAAAAACATAATCTTAAAAAAACTAGTAGAGACTGAAAGCCTTAGTACGAAACTGAAAATTAGCATTAAGTGTTACTAACAAAGTGTTATAGCAGTTACTTTTTAAGATGCATATTTTGTAGCCCTCATATTAGAAAGAGTCCAATTTTGGCACAATGAATACGACAGAATACTGAGGCACTAGAGGCAAGATTTGGCAGTAAAGTGGCAGTGAGAGAAAGCTCTTTTCCTCGTCCCATCTAGTGATTAAAGTAAAGAAGAGAAATTGTCTCTTTATGGCAGATAGATTCCATATCCTGGTTATAATGTAGGGAGAATTGAAAAAGGTTCAGCAAACCTCCCCACTTGAAAAAAGGAGTATAGCAACCCTTTACATTAAAACCCTTTACATTAAAATTCAAACATATCTGTTTGACAAGCCTGAGAGTAGAGGACGTACAGTATGAGTGACTCTGGACGTAGCATATATGTGCCTCCCGTCATACGACAAGCCAGCGTTATATTAATATTGTAAATTATTGATTGGGTTGATGTTTTTAATCTATTCGTCATCAACATTTCCTCACTACACTTCTTCAAATGTCAGCATTCTTCACTTCCACTATCTCCACATCCATCTCCATCTCTGCTTTCTCTCCTCTCACTTGTCACACTGAATATCAGGCACGACAGGGAGCTTTCTTTCCCCCCCCTTTCCCGTGTGGTATACCAAGATCTTCGTCAAGCAGCTGATTAGAATTGTAGATGGGTCGGCCTGCAACTCTGAAGCTGTAGTGTGCAGGAGAACAGTCGCTCAGACAAGCTCTTTGTTGTCCCCCTTTCCAGCACACACTCCTTTTTCCTAGGCAAATAAATGTGATCTCTTTTCCCCCTCATCCTCGCCCATTCCTTTTACAAAGTGAATTAATGAATGCCTAAAGATGCGGTCCATTATGCGGAGTATGTTTTGTATACCCAGAGGGACTGGAGTTACTCTATAACATACCTGTAATGAGGAGGAGAAGCCCTTTAGGATCCTGAACGCTACACCACACTGCTCAGTCGGCGGGTTTGGATCTTTCTCTTCATCGCCTCTCTTGATTTATCCCTCTCGTTTTTGATTTCTTTCTCTCACTCTTTATAGCTGTCCTGCTTCCATTCTCTCCCCTGCTGGGCCCTTTATGATTGTCTCCTTCACAATAACAGTCCCGCATGCTGCTGTTTCACAGTAGTGGTTTTGTTCAAATCTACTTGGATATCTTCCATCTTCTGTCCAATCATTCCTTCCCTTCATTCGCCCCCTCCCCGTCTCTCTCCTCCGGTTCACTTATCTTCCACCCAGGGGATTCCCTTTGCTGCTCAACTAGACGTGTTTTGAGGAGAAAAAATGCTGAGTTGCATCCAAAGAACACCATACCTACTGTGAAACATGGGGGTGGAAACATCATGCTTTGGGGCTGTTTTTCTGCAAAGGGACCAGGACGACTGATCCGTGTAAAGGAAAGAATGAATGGGGCCATGTATCGTAAGATTTTGAGTGACAACCTCCTTCCATCAGCAAAAATCAGCATTGAAGATGAAACGTGGCTGGGTCTTTCAGCATGACAATGATCCCAAACACACCGCCCGGGCAACGAAGGAGTGGCTTCGTAAGAAGCATTTCAAGGTCCTGGAGTGGCCTAGCCAGTCTCCAGATCTCAACCCCATAGAAAATCTTTGGAGGGAGTTGAAAGTCCGTGTTGCCCAGCGACAGCCCCAAAACATCACTGCTCTAGAGGAGATCTGCATAGAGGAATGGGCCAAAATACCAGCAACAGTGTGTGAAAACCTTGTGAAGACTTACAGAAAACGTTTGACCTCTGTCATTGCCAACAAAGGGTATATAACAAAGTATTGAGATGAACTTTTGTTATTGACCAAATACTTATTTTCCACCATAATGGCTCCATCAATCGTACAGGCAGTGGGTGGACGAAGCCTCAGTATCAGAGTGGCACTAATTGGCCACAAACAATTTATCACAAAAATGTCCATAGCCTCAACGACCCATCAGAACAAAAGTTAGCAATTGATGGAAGGATTTTCAGTTATGTAAAGTCTGTCTATTACATCATCACAAAGCGTCCGTTCATTTAATAGCTCTTTAATTGTTTTCTCGACATTTCCACATTCAGTCGTCACCATGGTTCTTTTAGTCATGCCTCATGCAGTATTTATAGGAATAGTGAAAGGCTTGGAACAGGCCAATTGCTTTGCTGACGGTATTGCAACCTGCAGTGTTGCGGAAGTCGTGGACGTTCAGAGTACGCAGGTGGGCCAACTAAAGTGTTGTTTCCAGCGAGAACTGTGGTGTGGCAGCTTGCAGCATTCTCCAGAACTGCTCATTCAATGAACTACGTTTGAAGTTGATTTGATGACAAGTTCATGCAACGAACACTCACACACGGTGGCTCAGGAGGTAGATAGCCTCTGCCTCTGTGGGAATTAGTGTGTGCTTCCTGCTTTCTTACAGTGCAGATGCTTTTCTGCTTGCTCTTGCCTCTGCTTACTATTTTTTTATGCTGATTTTCCTATTTTTCTTTTCTGAAAACTTTGAGCAGCGGCTCCTGGACATTAACTTATCACTGGGACAGTTATTCTTCGTAAATAGATGGAGGGTTTCAGTCATATTTCAATATTTTTACGACAACCTCAGTCTTACAGTAGCGTGGCATAGCAACAGCTAAAGCCTGGTACTGCATGCTATTTAGCTTAAGCTAGTTAGCAGCAAAATGCCTCCATTCACTACAGATGACTTCCACAAACTTCTACAGAAGATGGCCGTGTTGGAAATGAAAATGCAACGTTGGAAGTTAACGTGGAAGTGAATGGACTATGTTGGAATGACACCACTTTACCAGTGTTGCAAAAAGAATGGACAAAGGCATGCTAACTCACAGCTAGTTAGCAGCTACAAGGATTCCAAGGAACAGGAGGGCTGTGTACTGGGTAATACATCTACAAGTGGTAGTCCTCCCTGGAACTCTCTGGGTGCAAAGCCTAAGAGTAAATCATTTTCATGGGATTTGGGAGCCCAGCGCTCTGAAATCTGTGATGCTACCGGCTGGCCTGCATTGTTATCACCCAGGAAGAGCGCCTCTTCAATCCCTATTCATACTAGGAAACAGCAGTGGACAGCTGCTAAAGGGAGAACTACAAACAATCCTCCTAAACCACCAAGTGTGCCAATCCAGAGCAGATACACTCCGCTGACCCAGAACCGGAGATCTCTTTCTGATGACCTGGATAACCTGTCCTCTTCACACAGCAGGGTAAGGACCAATAGCTACTCCAAAAGTAAAAGGCTAGAGGGAAAGCTAACGACTGGGCCTGAAACTCTGATTGTGGGGGACTCTGCTGTAAGAGATGTAAAAAGTCTGTGTAGTAAGAACAACACCAAAGTACTCTGTTTTCCCACGGATATGAACTCTGACTTGGCTGAGAAGATCCTGCATATTGGGGCTGAACATCCGACTGTGAAAAATGTGGTACTGCACATTCGAACAAATGATGTTGTGAAACAACAGTCAGAAGTGCTGAAAGAAGACTTTAAATATCTGTTGTTCATCAGTGGCCTTCTACCGCCAGTCAGAAGAGGAGTGGAGAGATTCAACTGTCTGTACTGACCATTCTGTCAATTTTATTGACAATTTTAACTTTTTCTGGGACCGCAGACATCTTTTTAAGGCAGATGGAGTTTGCCTGAACAAGTCAGGAGTGAAATTGTTTATCTCTAAAATATTCAACTGCCTGCGTTATCAATCTGTTCCCTCTGCCAAGGACAAGCAACAAGAGGAATCAAAACAAGAGAAAAACACAACACATCGCGCAGAAAACTTTGAAGAAGTATCACTGCACCCGCCTGAGGAATGTCTTGATTATGGGAAACCTATGAGACAAATGGGGAGTCTCCACTGCCCTTCACCCCCCAGCTGTCTCTACTCTTTACCCTTTCACCCTCGCCCACCCTCCTGGAGTTTGATGACCACATGAAGGAGATACAGAGGGTTGGCACCAAGTCCTTCCTGGAGTTCAATGACCGCATGAAGGCGATACACAGGGTTGGCAGCATGTCCTTTACCCCAACCCCTCAACGACGCCCACCACAATCACCGAAGCAGAGACGCGCACCATCTCCCCCGTCTTCATCACCATGCCTCAGAGTCCTGTACGGGTCTGATTTTCATTTTCAGCTCCCGCCCCCTCGACGTGCAATACAGAACCCGCCCCGCCACCCGCACATATTGCCAATTAGTTCCGCAAACCAACCCGACGGCACAAGATCTGCAAACCGACCCGAACCCGCATATCCTATGAGCAGTGAAAACGTGCAATTATTAACACATGAAGTTGCATATTTGGCTCAAAAAGCGTGGGTTGTTGGTTATTTTCTTCATCTAGGATGACACCAAAAGCCTCCCAGATGTTGGATTTCGCTCTTGAGGAAGTGTTATTGACAATGCTGTATTCTCCGAGCTCCACCTTCACCTCAGCCATTTCGAATGTGGCACGCTCAGCAGGAGATTGATGCGCTGCAGAGGTTATGATTATGCGCGGTCCCCGCGGGGGAGAGGTCTGAGGATTTAAACATTAAACTCAATTATTATTATTTTAATATATTTATTATGCAACACCCGCGACCCGACCCGTATCATCTTTGTTTTACCCAGAACCGAACCCGGAAAAAAGCGTTTGAAAAAATACCACCCGCGAATCACTTTCTTTGTGGGTCACGTACCCAACCCGATGCAGGACTCTGCCGTGCCTACGTCAACCACCTCCCTCCCCTTCAAAGACAGCATCTGCGGTCTCCGAAGCCTGATAAGAATGTGTGTGTACAAAACGCAGCAAACTCTAACTGATATGTGCTGGGTCCAGGCTCAAGGGCAGGGCCGGACTGGGACAATAAGTCAGGCCGGGAATTATACACCCAGCCAGGCCACCACCAGTTTTTTGTGCCATTTTGCTGGATTTATTTGTCAATTTTTACAGCGTTGCTGCCCATAGTGATAGCCCTCTAAATATACTACCCAAAAATAAACATATGGACATGGGTTACTATTTAAAAAAAATTGCAAATCTATTTAGGAACCTATGTGAACATATTTTAAGTAGGGGTGGACCTCAAATCCTATAGGGGGGTCCGGGGGTATGCTCCCCCGGTACGATTTGTTTTAAAATGTTGGACTTAAATGCATCAGTCTGGTGCATTTTGAGGGGGAAATAAAGAGACTACACCCATATGAAACAGAACTGTATACATTTAAATAATCATAAAATCATAAAAACATAGCCATAACCAATAACATACCATATCCAATATGAAGAAACATTGAAACTTGTTTATTTATTTGTTTTTGGTTCATTTATAGTTGTGTGGGCTCCTGAACCAGCCTCACCTGTCTCTCTCCTCTCCCCCCTGCTCCTCTTTGAGGCAGAAGCAAAGACTAGTTTTAGCTCTCAACAAGTTTTAATAGTTTATCTTATCTTTTTTCACCTAGTTAACGTTTTTTTTTTATTATTCATGCATATTTTACTAATCACTCCGCCCCTCAAATGGAAATATGTGTTTACATGAATGGTGACCAAACCGTTTGAGACCCACTGAGAAAACTTAGACTAAGTTAACTATCTAAACACTCAGAGTCCTTTACCTCACCTGAGCTGTAGTTATCAGTCTCTCAGTCTGACAGGAGAGGACTCTCCTCCACCTTGTTGACAGCTCATGATATCCGTTAGCGCAGCTAGCTAGCACCAGATGCTAACAACAACAATACACGTAACCGGTGCGCGCGCTTTAACTCGCGCCACACATACACTAACAAGTGATGGGAATTCCGGCTCTTCTTGGTGAGCCGGATCATTTGGCTCGGCCGCTCGGCTCACCAAGAAGAGCCGGCTCTTTCGGCTCTCAAACGGCTCTTCAGTTTACCACATATTATACCTTTTTATAATTCAATCAAATGTAGCCCTGTTTTGACTAATGATTTATATGTGTACACATATATCACTTAAATTATTCAATACATCCTTTGTACTGAAGTATTTAAAAGTAAAAATGACATGTTTAATATAAATGATTTGCTGTGGCCAAATGTTTTCATTGCATTTACAGACCCGTGTAACTCTCTGATACCACCCAATGCATGCACTGACTTGCTTGTAGACACGCTACACAAAGCAGATAGCAACACAGGTAAAAAATTAAGCATAGACATTTAAAAAAAGGGGCTACTGTATCGAAATTTTAAAATTATATTTAAAGAAAAGGCCCTGACAAAACAGCAGGGCTCTATTTCAGTAACTATTAACTATAGAAAAAAAGACAGCAACCATAGGCGGCGCGTGAGGCTCAGGTTTGGGAAGGCTAAATAACTTAATAATTTTTTTTTTTTTACCTGACGCTACCCGGCCGCCTCCGGTGTCTATAGAAAAGAGATCAACTCAGTGAAAGCGCCGCCTGCTGACCAATCAGAGCTCAGTGTGCGGAGTTTAAATCTATCAAGTCATATTACAGGATAAAGGAAATACGGTTTAAACTGCCATATGCAGAGAAGACGCCGACGTGTCGCACACCAGGCACTTATCATTCATATCACATCATCAATCAGATCATTGATCATAATACATCATATTTCCTTATCTGAGTCAGCTTCTCGAGCCGTATCTGGCCGTGCAACACTTACAGTGTCACACTCACATACTGTATGCAGAAGTATTATTTTAAGCAACACATTGGGTTGACGAAACACTCAACTCAAATGTAATTAAAGTCAGATACCCTCGTGTCTTAGATGGGAGAGTGATATCATACATCTGTTGTACGCTTTCAGACACTCTGTAGTTTATTTATTTTTTAACCAGTTGTTCTGGATTTACCTTGCAGGTGCAACTATGTGGCTTGTTTCCTGGATAATATGTTTAAATCATGGATGTTTAAAGTTCATATTTGTCTAATATTAGTTTACTTTTCATTAATGAAGTATGACGCTGCGCTGTCAGTACACTTGTCCCTGTTTGTGATTGGTCAAATGTTGCTAACCCCGCCCCTTTCACGTGAACGCGCTCTCAGCTGGAGAGAGAAATCCTGGTTTGATTTAGCGAGTTGATAACCAGCGTCGTAGGACCGCTTAGCGAGATCTCGTTTGTTAGGGTTAGTTAAGATAACTCAAACATATTCAGGGTCTGTTGAACTGGCTTCGTAGTACAGGGCACAGGTGGCTGCATAGCAGCGCTAATGTCAAAGACACAAACATTATACATTAGGCTATATTTTTATTTTACCAGGATGCAGTAACACAAATATTTGGGAAGGCTTAGCCTTCCCTAGCCTACAGTACCCGCCGCCCCTGACAGCAACAGCTGACATCAAACCTTTGCTGAGCCCAAGGATAATCATAAATAAATAACATAGTGAAAATAAATATATTGCAATGGTCAAAACAGCAGCATCTAACAGTCTCTAATCCATGTCACTGCATGCATGCACGGAGCAGCTGTAGCGCGGAGATCATCATATAATTCTGTCTTGTATTACTTAACTTATTAAAAAATAAAAACGGCTCGTTCTCAGGCGCGAGCCGGCTCCCGTCGTTCACTTAAAAGAGCCGGCTGTCGTTCGCGACCGACTCATCACTATGGCCCATTCCCAAACCGCCCCCTACACCCTACCCCTCCGTTTGCGCGTTCACGCGGAGGGTCCGCCATATTGAGGGCTGTTCCAAAGCAACGAGTGTGGAGCATGGATGTATAATAAGAACTGGATACAGCGTGGAAGGCGGGGCCTCATTCATTCCTATGAGAGTTGCTCATTGGCGCACTTTTGAGAGAGCGAAACGTCACAGATTACCCGGCATGCCTGAGAAGTACCCGTATGTGCGCTCATAGCGCATGCGCAACTTTAACCAAAATGCTCGTTCACATCAAGCACGTCAATTTGCGTACACGTAACAGCACCGCGCGTTCATGACTGCATGGTAATGATTTGTTATTATGATGGATTTTCTATTAACGAGGCGGCAGTTAGCAGCTAGCTAGTAATTATGCTAATGTGCACATAAATCGTTAACGTTATGTACTTATATTACGCTGTAACAGTGATATCCAAGCAACAGAGCTTCATTTAGCATGACATAATTATTGCACTGTATATATAAGCTTCTTAGTGCAATAAGAAGCTACAGGGACGTTAATCTATCGGTAATATTAACTTTTTTAATACAACATTTACGGTACAATATTTAATCATATAGCCCATGTAGTAGGCTATAATAATGAATTACAGCAAACATGTGCAATATATCCATTATTACAGCTCCGTGGGCTGGCAGTAAGACGATATGGGTCCGTTCTTATTGTGCATCCATGGGTAAAGATAAACGCAACTCACATTGGTTTCTCAAACAGCATCTCTGTAAACTACGTGTATTCACTGAATTTCACTCTCTGCCTTTAACGGCTCGTTGTAGCTCCAATAGCTCCAGCCCCCACCCTCCCTGTGAGCACAGTGTGCTCTGATTGGTCGGGACCATGCTGAACACGTAACATGAACGTGCCGGGCTGCGCGGTCCCGTGGGTTAGATGCGCGTTCATAATGCAGAGGGAAATAACTCTCAGAATAACATTATTAGCACATTTGTACAACTTGAGGAACAAATGTTTTTAATAAGGGCTATACAAGTGTTCATACTGGGTTGTTTATTTAGTTTAAAAAAAATTATCCAACGATTTACAGACCACTCTTTCCCCATGTAAGTCAATGGGAAAAAGTGTTTCCGGGCCTGGCAACCAAACGGAAGTGTAGTACCGCCGTTTGGCCACCACGAATATTTTCATGTGAGTCCGGCGCACTTTCTTGGGGCTTGGTGTGGAGGGGGAGTGGGCTATCAAGCCCTCAAACAGCGAGTCTGCAGCGGTGCTGACTTGAGACCGGTCTCTACCTGACCGGAGTCACGCTGTGTGTATGGCCGTATCTACCATTGAGGTCACCGAGGTCCGGACCTCGGTAATATTTGTCGAGCTGTGTATATAACAAAACTTGTGAAATAATTGCACTAAACTGGGTTCTTTGTAGTACTTCCATTTACTGACGATGGGGGCACTGCATAACTACGTAGCCTCGATTAAAGCAAACAGAAGAAGACGACATGTATCAACAAATCACCGCAGCCCGAACTTGAACCGGAGCGGCGGAGGAGTGATGAGGTATTTAGAGATCTGAGTCCAGCGGGCTGCTTGTGTTTCTGTTCATCAGGACATCTTATGACCAGCAGATCCTGTGTGAACGCTCTACGTTAGTCAGTGGACGTCCGACAACATGCACACTAACTAATATTGCAGCTATAGACTAAACTTTGGTTTAAATTGCGTGAATAAACTAGCTAGAGAGCTACAGTTAATTACATTCATCCAATGTCAGAAGGATTACCTTTTAACAAACGTTTTAATGGTTTTCTTTCATTTCAATTTGAGTAAAACATTGGAGATATAACATTGTATTGTTTTCTTTTTACACTGACTCAGATTTAATGAAAAGACTACGTCAGTCGAAGCTCAGCTTTGGTAAGGAAGAGACAGGAAAGGCAGAAAGAAAGAGAGAGAGAGAAAGTGATGGAAGTCAGGGAGGAACTGCAGGTACAGTCGGACAGAAGAATGTAGGCTTAATAACCCCATCTATCTATCTATTTATCTATAACAATAGTCTTCATTTACAATAGGCATAATTTTAAAACAACATACATCTATTGCAGTTATGATTTCATAATAAAACACCATTTGCTTACATCTTTGTTCTCTTTTGAGAATCAAACAAAACAGATTTAAATTTAAAAAAAATGCAAACAAACAAGTGAAATGAACTAAATGGCTGAATTGCTTTTAATTCACTGGCAGGAGCGACAAGTGAGGAGGAGCAAAAAGTGAACAACGAGGGAGAGATTGAACAAAGAGAAAGAGTAGAGGACAGAGAGAGTAATGAACAGGAAGAAGACAGAGAGACTAAAGAAGATGGAAGAGAGGGTGCAGGTCCTTCTGCATGTCCAGATCATTAATAGTAACAATCAACTGATTCTTATGTATTACACTTTCAAAAATAATTTATGCTGCAGCCCACTGACATGGTTTGAAATCAATATATTATCCAATGTGTGACCCCCCACAGGACTTAAAAAGCACCTAACTAGATCATGAAAATCCCAAAAATCTCGGAGGTATCCCCCGAACCCCCCTAACATGTTTGGACCTCAGTATTTAGGAAATCCTGGATATGGCCCTGGCTGTGTGTGTCCGTCAGTAAACACGCTGTTTACAAGTAGTTCCAGCAAACATCCACTGATAAACTGCGATGTTAACAACCTCATAATAACCTCATATGTTTTTAACTTAGGATCATACCTGTGTTTAGTCTAGAAAAAGGTAAATGTGTGCATTTTATTATAAAGTTGTGTATATTTACAGACCGTTGCAAAAACTAAGAAGCTTATAAACATCAGGTTTACAACTAAAAGAGCTTTGAAACACAATGAAAGATGTTTGGAGTTTTATTTGAGTTATTCATTTAAACTTTTTGACTAAGAGATGCTGATTTGAAACCGTTGTTACATACAGTTACGGCATTTCCTGTTTCTGCCGGAGAGAGGGGAGGCCGTCCCAAAGCTTGCTGCTGTATTTACTCCCTCCATCTGACAGGAGGGAGCCTCGTTGAGCTGCGAGTGTAGCTACAGACGGAGTTCACTCCGTCACGGAGGGGTAGGGTCGGGGGAGTGGTTTGGGATTGGGCCTATAACACACACCCTCCCGAGCTTGAATGACACACAGAGACCAATCGAGGGCATTAGTATGATCTGTATGAAAGTGGCCATGTCGGCAGGCCACATCATGTAGACAGCCAGTCACCCTCTGTGAGGCAGAGTCAGATCCACATTTACGCAGCGTTGCGTTCACAATACATACGTAAACAAATAAATCCTCAGGCCAGCAGGCCACTTAACAGGCCAGGCCATCGGGAAACCTCCCGGTCCTCCCGATGGCCAGTCCGGGCCTGCTCAAGGGCGTATGGCACTCTCAACTCTTTCCAGGACATGCCGGGGCCCTGCCTGCCAGTAGCTTTGCCGATATCTGTGTTGATATGTAATAGATTGAGAGCGGTGAATCAGCTTAGAAACAGGAAGCGCTCAAACGTTTGTGTGAGTTTATCAAATTTAGCAGTGATTCCATGTCAGCCACAGCTTGTCAGAAAACATCTGACTGATAGTGTGTTTAACTAACTTAAACTAGCTTTATTAAATGTCAGATCTTTGGCAGGAAAAACGTTTTTAATCAATGAATTTATCACTGAGCACAATCTCGATTTTATGTTTTTAACGGAAACTTGGATTGAACAAAAGACCAGTGCAGCTGTTCTTATCGAATCAACCCCTCCCAACTTTAGTTTTATGAGTCAGGAAATAATGCATAAGAAAGGAGGTGGAGTTGCTATTTTGTTCAATGATTCCCTTCAATGCAGGAAGACATCTTATGGGAACTTTGCTTCTTTTGAATATGTGGCCCTTCAGCTGAACACTTGCCCCTGCTAACATCTCAGTAAATGAGCTAGTAGATCATTTTAATTCAAACATTTCAAATGTTATAGATGCCATTGCTCCAACTAAGGTAAAGGAAGTGACTGGCAAGAAAATATCTCCATGGAGAAAGGCCATGAGCGTGAAAACAGAAAAAAGAGTGTCGAAAAGCTGAACGTAGGTGGCGAAAAACAAATCTCCAGGTTCATTTTGAAATCTATAAAGAGAGACTTGGCTTTTATAATTTGGAATTGAAAAATGCACGACAGTCTTTCTTCTCTGACATCATTACCAAAAACAAAAACAACGCACGTGCCTTGTTTGCTACCATCGACAGACTAACTAACCCCCCAGTGTCAGTAGCCTCTGAATTTCTATCCACCAGGGCCTGCAATGAATTTGCCTCCTTCTTCACTGACACAATTCAGAAAATCAGACAAGCAGTCAGTGCCTCTGTATCAGGTTCAGCACATGTGTTGTCCCTGTGTCCACCTAAAATCAATTCAAACAACATGACACAATTCCATCAGATTAATGATAAAAACCAAGAGGACATTATACAACTTCTGAAATCCTCCTCCTGATGCCTTGATATTATTCCAACAGAAATTTTCAAAAATGTTTTGCCTTGCATGGCCTCAGATCTACTTCACATAGTAAACAACTCTCTTCACTCAGGTATTTTTCCACAGGCCCTGAAAACTGCAGTCATTAAACCGCTCTTAAAAAAGAATAATCTCGATGCTTCAGTAATGAACAATTACAGGCCCATATCAAACCTGCCATAGGTAAAAATATTGAAACAGTTGTTTTTCAACAGTTGAGTAACTTCTTCAAATCGAAATCAAATCAAATCAAGTTTTATTTATATAGCACATTTATAAACGATTTTTGGTCGAGCCAAAGTGCTGTACATATAATAAAAATAGCCTACAGTAGAGACACTTTACAGCTAATACAATAGCACAGATTGTTCAGAATATCAATATGAGAAAAAATGACACCCTCTATCCTTAGACCCTCACATCGTACAAGGAAAAACTTCAGGAGAAAAACCCACAGTTTAAAGGGGAACATGGGAGAAACCTCAGGGAGAGCAACAGAGGAGGGATCCCTCTCCCAGGACGGACAGACGTGCAATAGATGCCGTGTGTAAATTGAAAAGATAATACATTTTACAGCATAGGTAGTCCAAATGTTAGGAAATGCATGTGTCTGAAATAAGAAGATGAATCTACGAAGATGTCAACTACTAACAACTCTTGCATTTAAATAACTGTTTTGATGTGTTCCAATCAGGCTTTCGTCCAAACCACAGCACTGAGACTGCTCTTGTAAATGTCTTCAATGACATCCACTTAAACACAGACAGTGGCAGAACTTCAGTGTTAGTATTATTAGATCTCAGTGCTGCGTTTGACACTGTTGACCACAGCATATTACTAGACCGACTGGAAAACTGGGTGGGACTTTCGGCAACAGTTCTAAATGGGTTTGAATCCTACTTAAAGGACAGAAACAACTTTGTTTCTATAGTTACACATCTGAGTTGACAAATATGACATGTGGGGTACCTCAAGGCTCCATCTTGGGGCCTCTTCTCTTTAACGTCTACATGCTACCACTGGCTCAGATAATGAAAAACAACAACATAAGTTACCATAGCTATGCGGATGACACACACATTTACATAACCATTTCACCAGGAGACTATGCTCCAATTCAAACACTGAGTAAGTGCATTGAACAAATCAATGACTGGATGTGTCAGAACTTTCTCCAATTAAACAAAGATAAAACTGAGGTAATGGTTTTTGGAGCCAAAGCAGAACATATAAAAGTTAGCGCTGAGCTTCAGTCTGCAATGTTCAAAACAACAGATAAAGCCAGAAATCTAGGTGTAGTCATGGACTCTGACCTGAGTTTCATTAAAGTCACATTAAAACAATTATTAAATCAGCCTACTATCACCTAAAGAATATATCTAGGATTAAAAGACTAATGTCACAGCCGGATTTGGAAAAACTTGTCCATGCTTTTATCTTCAGTAGACTGGACTACTGCAATGGTGTCTTCACAGGTCTCAATAAAAAATCTATTAGAAAGCTGCAGCTGATTCAGAACAGCTCGAGTCCTCACTAACACTAAGAAAGTGGATCACATCACTCCAGTTCTGAAGTCTTTACACTGGCTTCCAGTCTGTCAAAGAATAGATTTCAAAATACTGCTGCTGGTTTATAAAGCATTGAATGGTTTAGGCCCAAAATACATTTCTGACCTCCTGCTAAATTATGAACCATCCAGATCTCTCAGGTCTTCAGGGACTGGTCAGCTTTCTGTCCCCAGAGTCAGAACTAAACATGGAGAAGCAGCGTTCAGTTATTATGCTCCAAATATCTGGAACAAACTCCCAGAAACCTGCAGGTCCGCTGCAACTCTGACTACTTTTAAATCCAGACTGAAGACTTTTCTTTTTGCCGCTGCTTTTAATTGAACTATTCACATCTTAAACTGCACTGTAACTTTTGTCCATGTATTTTTTCTTTTAATGTTTATTTTAATATCTTGGCTTTTTAATGACTGTTTTTAAATGCCATTTTGACACTGGTTTTAATTGATATATTCAGGCTTATTATTTTTAGGGTTAAAGTCCCCTACGTGTATTGGGGTTAAAGTCCCCTCGTAGGTGGTTAAAGTCCCCTACGTGTGCTGTTTTGGTTTCAAGACCCTGGTTCGCGGAGGACACCAAAAAAGTCCTAGAAAAGACAACTTAAACTTAACTAATGTGCATTTTTTTTAAAAAGAGGAATAGTTTTGGCGAAAACTAAAAAGGTACCATGGGGTCAGATTATAATTTTCCAAAGGGAGGTTCGTTTAGCATGAAACACTTGAAATACCTAAAGGACAAGTTAAACAAGAAAGTAGAAAGAAAGAGAGGTGATAGAAAACTATTTCTGCTAAAAAGTTAGCAATGATTGTGAGTCAGACCAAAACATTGCAGATGTGTGTATCTCACACTGCACTGTAACTTTTATTAATGAATCTTTGCTTTTAAATGTGTTTTTAAATGTAATTTTATACCATTGCTTTTAAATGAGTGTTTGTGAATGTCATTTCATAATATGTTTCTTAATGCTCTTAATGTCTTTCATTTTTGTAAAGCACTTTGAATGGCCTTGTAAATGTAAATGCCTTGTAAATGTGCTATATAAATAAACTTGCCTTGCCTTGAATGGGTGAATGCTGATTTAAAAGCGAAAAAAATGCTTTCACAGTTTGCAAATAATTGGTGCTGCCAACAGCCCTGCCGACACCATTTGAGCATACTTTGAGGGCTAGCTTTGGACTAGACACTTTAAATTTCAGTTTCTGCAATTTTAAATGCCACAATCTAGCCAAATCGCACAACATAATTGCATTCTCTTGGCAAACAATCATCCAAGTTTGAATTATATATGATGAACAGTTTTCGAGAAAAGCTAAAGGACCTACCAACAGGAAGACAGAGATTCCTAGTTCTATGTTTATATAGTGCAGCCCACTTTTAGGCAATAATTAAATAACACTTTTATGTAAAGCTTAAATATAGTGTGGGCAATCTACACCAATATTGTTTCATGAAACACTTCAGTAGTGTTGTCTACGAGACAACATTTTTATTTTTAACACAACACCAATCCTCAATTTTCTCCCTGTCTACAATAATCATTCTCCAGTTCTCTATCAACTTTCAAACTTCACAATGGGTAAATCTAGAACTTAGATTAGTGCGGAAAATAAACCCAGAGTCAAAAAGTACATAGCCATTTGCAGTCGGTCCCTGCTTTCTGCCATCACTTTGTGTGAATAAACAAGAGATTGTTTTTCTTTAAAGCTTTGATTTACAAAGAAATAGCGTACGTGTGGCAAGGGCAAATATGCTGCTTTGAAGTTCAAAAGCGTATTAATTGAATGCCTGAAGCAGAACTTAGATGGAGCTCCCATGAAAGACTCCCATGAAAACATTTGTTCCTTGACTCACACTGACCACACTGCATACAAGCTGGAAATTAACATCCTTGATAAACAGGTTTTGGTTTAATTTCATCTGGGAAAACATACTTTAATTTCTTATCAAGGTCTTTGTTGTCACTTAACATTGCATTTCAAAGCATATTCAGTAATCACATAGGTATTCTAGAAATCTGTCAACAACAGGCGTACAGAATGTTTTCAAGTCAAGGATATTAAAGCATGCCTTCAGTGACTAGACCATTCATCATTTAATGAGAATGTTTAACTTCCATTATGGCTTTAAATATAATGTCAGCAGTGAGTTCTGAAAGCCTAAGGCTATTTCTTGCTTTTTACATAAGTTGAGTCAAGTTTAATAACGTTTAATAAATGGACAAAAAACACATTAGTTAAGGTGCCAGTGGAAGACTGGCCCAGTGCACCAAGTGCCAGAAACAACCCTGTGTGTAATTATACTGCACATCAACAGCAAACACCACATCAACACATCACAGGCTTTCGACGAAAGTCATTCATGAAGGACACTGATAATCAATAAATCTTAGCGATCGGATTATTCATTTCTTGTTTGAATCATATGCTGTTCAGGGTCAGGCTACAGGCACCATTGACACTGACGCTGTAAATCAATATGCAGGGGGGTTAGCCAGTCATTTGTTTGAAGTCGGTCTCATTTGAGATTATAGGGGAAGAGAACACTGGCCAAAAGACATAAGACTGTAGGACTCAAAGCCACCACACCATCAGCTCTTAGCACAAACCCCAACTGCAGGACCTCTTCTGATATCGGGAATACTTTTGATGTGGTTGCCCAATCAATGTTAATGGTTAATGATGTCATAATTGAAGCAATGCATTTTTCAGTGATTTCTTTATCAACAGAGAAAGCATAGTTCTCCAAATCGCAGAGCTGTGCCTGCAGTGAATGCTTTGCACTTTCTGACGCCCGGAGGGTTCCCCCCTGGCCATATCCTCCTGCACAACTGATGCAGCTGCAGGCTCGACCTCTCTCTGTTGCATGTCTCTATACTCTGGCTCAGGATGCCGTTTTGGCTGTTGGTAACCGAGTTCGTTTGCAATACAAGAACAAGGAAGTCCTGTTTTGAAAACTAGAACAGGTTTAGGAAGTTCTGTTTTTAAGCATCATCTAGAGCAGGGGTTTTCAAAGTGTGGGAAGGTGAGCCTCCCCTCAGAGAACATAAGAACAGCCGCGCCACCCCCTCCCAATTATTATTGCTATTATTATTATTATTGTTGTTGTTGCTATAATGCAGGGGTATTCAATTGCATTTCAAAGAGGTCCAGTAAGAGAAAATGTAATTAAATGCTCTGTTTTCACTGTCTACCTTTCTCTTTTTTGAGCACGCCATTTGAAATTACTCCGACTGTTTCTCTCTTCTTGTCTCGTCTCTGTGTGTGTTTGAATCTATCGTGCTGACTCACTGCCTGCACCGATTTGATTGGCTGAGTAGCGTCACCTCCTTAAAACATTAAACAACAACTTTTTAAAACCTTTTTATCTTTACGTTTTAAACATTTGTATTAAACATTTTTTACATTTTCAACATTGTGGATAAATCCTTATATGCTCCCGGCAACACACTGAACGTCAACTTTGCTTCCTTATTACACTCACCCCTACTTTAGTGGGAACAATGAGTCTGCGCAAAGGCGGATGATGCAGGGATGCAATGTAGATAGGAATAAACGCAGATCATCCTCTGGCTGCAGCCTTGTAGCCTACTTGGTTTTGATCAAAGTAAGTATTATTAAAATCAAAATTAAAATAAAGGGCGGTGCCGGCCGTCAGAATCACTGAACGGCCCGCTGACGACCGGCCGTTCAGTGATTCTCCAGAACACACAGATGGCCATGTTATTATATGTTGTACTTTGGATTCCTAAAGCTTTTAGTCTACCTTATCATCATCCAAGGGTAGTTTTCACTATAAGTAAAACATATTTTTTGGACGGACACTATCATTTACAGTTTTTTACTATGTTCAATCTGAATTTTCTTTAAAATAAAAAACATCTATATTGATTCTGACTTTTCTACATCCAACTCACAGGTTTATCATTACTTTGAGAAAAAAGATTATTAATTTTCCTCTTTTAGAAGTGTAGTTATGGTCATTTGTTCTGGAAATGTCATTTTCGAGCCTGAGACCTGAAAAACAGGCTCAGTGCTGGTGGTCCATGAGCGCCCCCTAGTGGTCCGTGAGTATATTGGTAAAATTTCACATTTAAAATAAATAAATACATTTAAGTTTTCCACACTCTCGCTGGAATATCTCCGCAATGGAGCGAGCTTAAGTTTGACTTTCGATTGCATGATATAGCCCAGCGCAACACCTTCGTCACACATGTTGCCACCTGTTTGCACCATTTTCAAGTGATTTGTAATCTGTTCAAGAAAAACAAAGTGTTTTGGGATATTTGTGGAGTTAGGTGGTCTGCGAGTGTTTTTTTATTGGTTAAGTGGTCCTTGGTAAGAAAAAGTTTGAGAAACACTGATCTAGAGCATGTCCCCTAGCTACACGGATATGGAGACTAGAAATCAAAGCTGAAGTAGTTTGTAGAATTTAATTGCCTCCAACTACATCACTTTCAAGTCAAATGACAACGCTGAGTGTACTGTAGGAAGAACGAAAGATTTTGACGCGGCAATTCAGATTTCTCCGTCAATATAGCCTTCACTGAAGAATTTATTGCTGCAATAGACTACAGTAGACTTACAGTTCTGTTTCATATGGGTGTTGAGAGATGTATCTATAGATCTCATAATGTTGCTCTCAAAGTGCACCAGGTTGATGCTTTTAACTTCCATATCCCGCGGGAGCATGCCCCCCGGACCCCCCTAGAGAGGGTTAGGTTCCCCCCTCACTTAAATCATGTTCACATGGATAGGAAACTAAATACCTTTGCACACATCTTGTGTCCATATCTTTCTGTTTTGGTGGTCATGCCACACCGTGCACATGGTAAGATATCTGGATTGAGAGGTTGCTTTTTCTTTGCACAGCATGAAATAAAGGCCAAATGAATGGGCTGTGAATTTAGTATTTTTAAGCATAGGTCAATCATTTGTACGGCCCTCGGAGGATGTTGACAACATTTAAATGGCCCTTGAGAGGAAAAAGGTTCCCCACCCCTGGTTTAGATGAAGAGAAAGGTAAATGTCCGATTTGAGTGACAATTGAATTATAAGTGTAGATTTAATAAAGATACACTGCACTTGGCACCCCATGGAAATAACACTGTTAGAAAATCATAATCTCATGTCATTTCCCTTCTCCTTCTTATTTCCTGTCAAATGTAACACACCCGATAACATCAAAACCAAAAAAGGGATGCACTTTTGGTCCAACTTCTTTACACATCCACTGAAAATGTAATTAACTCAATGGGAGGGGACACACACATTAGGAATGAAATGACATGAATTCACTGATGCATAAAGACAAAGAGAGAGAAATAGATAGATATCTACTGCACCAATGCAGAAGTCCTTCACAACTGAATGAGCACACCGTCGCTCCAGGAAGTAGAGGAGTGTGTGTTAGGGGTGGGGATGTTTGTTTGAGTAGGTAACTATACTCATGAGGGAGAAAAAACCCTCTATTGTTTCTTCTGCAAGGCAGCTTTGTTCTCCATACTTCAATGTTTGGTTGACGTGGAACAAGCACATAACAGCTCCTCCATGGCCACAACAAGATGACTGGAATAGCCGCCACACATTCCTTCGGGGAAGATATTTTGTCTCTTGCCAATACATCAGTCTCTTTCTCTCTCGCACACACACTGCCTATATAGTCTCTTTGGGACTGAGCGAGCCTATCTTCTAGTGAAATATTAAAACTGAAGGCAGCTCCTTCGCAGGACTAACGTAATCAAGTGGAGGATGAACTGGTCTGTGTGGGTCTGTATGTGTGTTTTCATCATAGGTACTTGAGTGTCCTTTTTCATCAGTAGTGGTTTTCAAGCGTTACTGAAAAAATGCCAGTCCCCATGAGCAAAAATAGCCTATGTATGACTGTGATTTTGTGTAGCAGTTTAGCTTATTTCCAAATGCGAAGATATAATCTATCTTGTCCACTCAAAGATGTGACACATATAGGAAAGCAATGGCAGTTTTACAGACTTTGAGAAGGATCATGAAATTCGTTTTGCATTAGAGATAAGGGCTTCAATTTAGTTTAGCAGTTAAAAAAAGAGGACAATACTGTCTGAAGCTAGAAATAAGGATTCTTTTTTAAATCAAGGCACTTGGCGGTGGAAAGTGTTTAAAATCTCAGGTTTTGTCCGGGCCAGCAGTTTGACCAAACATTGTACATTAAGTCCTATCTGTAAGGAACCGTTAAGAGTAGATGAAACAAATAAGTGCTTGGCTGCAATTGGTCTTGCAGCCAAGCACTCACAGGAAATGTTGAATGCTGTACACACAATGGTAGGTAAGTTGGACTACATGTGACTGCCTCCATGGAGACCAAAGCTGGACATGAGTGCTCAAGATAAAAAGGCACCCAGTAGGAAGAAGCAAAGGATGTTTGCTGCCTAAATCAGGTCATGCCCTCTATTGGTTATGGTTACTGAAGGGAGTTTTTTCTACAGACGAGGACGTTTATTAGTCCAAATACATGAAAGACATAATAGAATCAAAGGGTCTTAATAAAAGATTTGTGGAAAAAACAGAAGCCACTGAAAAAGAAACAAAAACTTTGCAAGAATCGTAATTGTGATAGTTATTACGCCCAATGCACACGGGAATTGGACACTGTTGTTTGTATCAGGATTCTTTGAATATTTTGTACCTTTTTTCGAAAGACAGAATTTGAACTGGACAGATTGGCCAGTTGCCATGGGAATCCAGCTGTGTGCTTCTCAAACACTGCTGAATACACAGACAGAGTGCTGGTCTCATGCTAATAACCTAACAACCACAAAGAGAACACTGACCAACGAAAGAAATATACCTAAGCCTTGCACTAAATAAATTACTTATTTTGTCTCATCAGGCCAGTTCAAGATGACTGACCCATTTTGGTTGCAACCTAGATGTTTCATTTTCAAATTATGTTTTCAGAGCTCTGGATTTTACACAGTGAAAGATATATTTGGATTAAAGAGGCCCTTTTATGCTTTTTGTGGTTTTCCCTTTCCTGTAGTGTCTGCCATTATTGAGGAGGGGACTCTGTGCACTCAATTTGTGCCAGTTTGTAGTCTGGGACATTATAAATCAGGTCATTTCTCCCCACTTAGAACTAACTCATTAGTGTAGTGTGCTTCAGTGTTATAACTGATGCTACAGTAGATGCCAGGTGTGTTGTATAAAGATATCAGATACCTGTGGACAAATATCCCTTATAAATCTACTTCTCAAAAGCATATCTATGCATATTGACCCCGGATCCCTCAGATGGATGCTGATCTTTTTAGTATTCTGTGCAACGCTTACAGTTAAAGCCAGTCAGTTTGAATGAATGCACTTAGTGATATTTGAGGTGTTTAGGGCCAGATTGCTATGTTTCCCAATCGCTGGGTTTTTAGACAATTTACTTCTCAAATTGTTGCAATTTTCTTTTATGATTACTACATTTGTATCAAGATTTGTATGCAAATGTAAAATACTCATTTAAAATCTTACCTAGTAACGAATGTAACTTTCTGTGGCAAATGGGGAGAAATAAAGCTGGCAATGTCCTTGATCTCATATTCTCAAGGAACTGCGCTACTTCTAACCTCTCTGTAAACCCGCTCCACACATCCGATCACTTCTTCATTTCATTCTCTCTATCCCTTTCCAAACATAACAAACTAATCTCTTCCCATCCTACACTTGTCCGCCGTAACCTTCGCTCCCTCTCCCCCTCTACCTTTGCCTCGTCGGTGCTCTCAGCCCTCCCTTCCTCTGATTCGTTCCAACTACTGCCTCCAAACTCTGCTGCAGAAACTCTCCTCTCTACTCTCTCATCCACTCTGGACTCGCTCTGTCCTCTCACATCTCGGCAGGCTCGTCAGTCCCCTCCTGCTCCCTGGCTAAATGATGCACTGCGTGCTAATATAATCGTCCTTAGGGCAGCAGAGCGGAAATGGTGGAAATCCAAACACCGTGACGACCTCCTAACCTATCAAGCTCTCCTCTCCTCTTTCTCTGCTTCGATCTCTCAGGCAAAAAGCACTTTCTTTCAAGATAAGATCCAATCTTCCTATTCCAATCCTAAAAAACGATTTTCCATCTTCTCCACCCTCTTGGACCCTCCAAAAGCTCCTCCCCCCTCCTCACTTCTGTCAAGCGACTTTGTTACCCACTTTGAAAAAAAGGTTGATGATATTCGCTCTTCTTTTTCTGACTCACCTTTACTCACCGCTGGGTCACCAGACCCTCCTTCCACCAACACACTTACCTCCTTTTCCCCTCTCTCTCCAAGTGAGGTTCTTACCCTCATTACCTCTGCCCGCCCTACCACCTGTCCTCTGGACCCTATCCCTTCAAACCTCCTTCAGACTATCGCTCCTGATATTCTACCGTTTCTCACCCATTTCATCAACACTTCTCTAACTTCTGGTCACTTTCCAAACAGTCTCAAGGAGGCAAGAGTAAACCCTCTCCTAAAGAAACCCACTCTCAACCCGTCTGATGTTATAAACTACAGGCCTGTCTCTCTCCTCCCGTTCCTGTCTAAATCACTTGAACGCGCTGTCTTTAAACAACTCTCCTGTTATCTCAATCAGAACAACCTTCTGGATCCGCACCAGTCTGGTTTCAAGGCAGGTCACTCCACAGAAACTGCTCTCATTGCTGTCACGGAGGAACTGCACACTGCCAAAACTGCATCCCTCTCCTCTGTCATCATCCTGTTGGACCTGTCTGCTGCATTCGACACGGTGAATCATCAGATCCTCCTTCGCACTCTCCAAAAACTTTCAGGCTCTGCACTTTCCCTCCTCACCTCATACCTGAAAGACCGTACCTACAGGGTGACTTGGAGAGGGTCTGAGTCCGACCCTTGTCAATTAACTACGGGGGTCCCTCAGGGCTCTGTTCTTGGTCCCCTCCTCTTCTCCCTGTACACAAACTCGCTCGGATCAGTCATTAGCCCGCATGGTTTTTCTTACCACTGCTACGCTGACGACACCCAATTAATTCTGTCCTTTCCCCGCTCAGAGACCCAGGTCGTCGCACGCATCTCTGCTTGTCTAGCTGACATCTCTCAGTGGATGTCTGCTCACCACCTCAAGCTCAACCTTGACAAGACTGAGCTGCTCTTCCTCCCGGGAAAAGATTGTCCAACTCTTGACCTGACAATCAACATCGGCACCTCAGTTGTTTCCCCGACTCAGACTGCAAGGAATCTGGGTGTGACCCTAGATAACAACCTGTCCTTCACTGCAAACATCGCTGCTACAACCCGTTGCTGCAGATACACGCTTTACAACATCAGGAAGATACGTCCCCAGCTGACTCAGAAAGCGACTCAGGTTCTGGTCCAGGCTCTCGTCATCTCACGCCTAGACTACTGCAAATCCCTCCTGGCTGGTCTACCTGCATGTGCCATCCGACCTCTGCAGCTCATCCAGAATGCAGCGGCTCGTCTGGTCTTCAACCTTCCTAAATTCTCCCACACCACTCCGCTCCTCCGCTCCCTTCACTGGCTTCCGGTAACTGCTAGAATCCACTTCAAGACACTGGTACTTGCTTACCATGCTGCGAATGGATCTGGCCCTTCCTACATCCAGGACATGGTTAAACCGTACACCCCAGCGCGTGCACTACACTCTGCATCAGCCAAACGACTCGTTGCGCCCTCGCTGCGAGGGGGACCCAAGTTCCCATCGGCGAAAACACGTGGGTTTGCTGTCCTGGCTCCAAGATGGTGGAATGAGCTCCCCATTGACATCAGGACGGCAGATAGCTTGCACATCTTCCGGCGCAAACTGAAAACTCATCTCTTTCGACTCCACTTCGAGCGTTAGAACTATTAACGAAGCACTTTTATACTAATAAAGGACTGGCTTACCTAAAGCCAGTTGAGTAGCACTTGAAATGTTTGGCTCTATGAAACCTGATGTACTTATATGATTCTAATTCCTTCAAGGTTGTGTCTTCCTGGTCGAATGTACTTATTGTAAGTCGCTTTGGATAAAAGCGTCAGCTAAATGCAATGTAATGTAATGTAATGTAAAATAGGAAATCAACCTCTGAATTTTGCTCTCAAAGTGCGCCAGATGCATTTAGTTTTCAAATGAAAGAGAATAATATAGGGTGAAAATTCCTTTACTTTTTATAAAGCAATATATATATATATATTAGGGCTGTCAGTCGATTCAAATATTTAATCGCGATTAATCGCATGATTGTCCATAGTTAATCGCGATTAATCGCAAATTAATCGCACATTTTTGATCTGTTCTAAATGTTCCTTAGAGGAATATTTTCAAGTTTTTAATACTCTTATCAACATATGAGTGGAGAAATATGCTTTATGCTAATGTTTATTATCATTTGAACAATGACAAATATTCTCATGAATATTAAACACAACAACCTCTGAACATTACAAATATTCGCCTCAATTCAACCTGGAACCTAATGTGTGTGTGTGTGTGTGTGTGTGTGTGTGTGTGTGTGTGTGTGTGTGTGTGTGTGTGTGTGATGGATCGTTGGAGCTATGTGCAACTCAAGGCATATGCTCGAACGGGAGCTGCCTGGACGCTGCGATCATGTTGCGCGCACTATCCGTGCTGAGTGTGCTGACTTTTCGTACAATGTCCCACTGTCTGGCTTCCTGCATAAAGTCAAGTGCTCGGCGCAGTTGTGGCGAAATGTCGCTCCTCTGTTTTCATTTAAACAGCTCTTTATATCCGTTAGCGCAGCTAGCTAGCACCAGATGCTAACAACAACAATGCACGTAAGGTCTCTCTCTCGCTCGCTCGGGCCACACATACACACACCCTCCCGGTCCTCCCAATAGCCAGTCGGTGCCTGCCGGTGAGCGTGGAAGTGTGGTCTGCCACAAGTGGGCGGCAGGAGCGGGGCTGTCAGCATCAGCTTGTAGATGGTATTTTAAACTCGATGCGCTCTGAAACTACGGGGCGGCCGAGGAAAAAAAAATACACATGCGTTAATCACGTTAAAATAATTAGTGGCGTTAATTATTTTTTGCGTTAACGCGTTAACTTGACAGCCCTAATATATATACATAGACTTTTCCCACACTATATTGCTTTGTTCACCTCTACTTCAGAGCCCTACACTATTGTGTCTGGTGTTTGAAAGAGGGGTGACCTTTAGCTTGTTGAAGCCTCACCTGTAATTTTGTCCTCATTGGTGCTCTATAAAAAGCAACTACAGGCAGCCATGGTAACCGTGCTTGCATCAGTCCTGAGCTGTACACACCCACCCACCCACCCACCCACCCACACACACACACACACACACACACACACACACACACACACACACACACACACACACACACACACACACACACACACACACACACACACACACACACACACACACACACACACACACACACACACACACACACACACACACACACACACACACACACACACACACACACACACACACACACACACACACACACACACACACACACACACACACACACACACACACACCAAAATGCGATGAGCAGACCACGACAGGAGAACATAACATGCCGTGTCAGCGCTAGTGGCTACAAATGCGCGTCAACGAAAGCTGAGCAGACCCCCTGCTGTGCACGCAAAGACAACACTCTGACAGTCGCTCGGAGATGCTCTTCACTTCTCATTGTCCTCAGGCTAATTCTGCTGACTGCAGGGCTGCTTGCAGACAGACACAAATGGGTACAAAACATTCCAACACAGACTGACACTTTGATTGGCAGTGAGTTGACAATGGTCTTTATATTGCAAATCCAAAAAGGACCACTTGCTAATGACAATAACAAATTATGATAATCATAGTATAGTTGCATGTGTGCATATTTACAGATTTTCTACTTATCTGTATGGAAAATAAAAGCCTGCATTGCATTAAACAGTTGGCCTGATTCTGAAAATTGCCTTAAAAAGGAAAGTGAATGATGTCTTCTGTAGAAATGGTTTCCTCGTGTGTGCCTAACTGAGAATTCTTAAAACCCTCCCTATCTACCCTCATAAGAGATCATTTAAAGGCTATTGTCTTGTCTGGTCGAGGTGTCAGTAAGACAAGCACTGCACCGCTGTGGGGATTGAAATTCCCAGAGGGAGCCTTCCCCTACTTGGTGCTCACTTTGGGTAACAATATTAAAGCGTTGTTGTAGGCTCACCAGTCCCTGAACAGCTGGCAGTGGCTCCAACGTTGTTTCACTCTCAGATGAAAACCACAAATGCAGTGTGACCACCACCAGTTAGCCATATCAATTAGAATACATTTTAACATCCACGCAGAGGCTAACAGTCTCTAGGGATAACTCATCCAAACTGGTTTGCAGCACCTTATGGTGAAAATACAGCAGCTTTTCTGCTCACCGGGGCTAACGTCCCAGCTCATCATTCCCTCTGCTTTTTACGGCCAGGTTAGGCTCAGTGGGACTTTGCTTGGGTAAACAGCATTGCCACTGGCCACAGGAAATATGTTTTGTTAGGCTATTGGATCAGCTTGCAGAGCCATAAATCAATTACGACTCTAAATCAAAAGTATAATCCACAACCCATAATTTATTAATTGGTCAGTCTTTCCACCCATTCATTTGTCAGTGGATGCGGTTCACACCAATATTATTGAACTTGATGAAATTCAAAATCACACACAATGTACTGGAGTGCTAACTAGTAGAAGCGCAAGTGTTACATAGTGATGTCATTATGTTACGAAAGTAAACCAATGGAGGCGTTTCAGGCAGGGGGTTAGTGTGTGGGAGAAAAACTCCATCTGGAGGGACCTTTGGGATTTTAGCCTTTGCAGACCATTTACATGCACACAAACCTAGAGGAAAGGGAACACGCCAAAAAGACTGATAGGGCCCTTTTAAGGCAACATCACACGTTCTAGGGAAGAGATTTCCAGACACTATGCTTACACATGACATATGAATGACTACTCTCTGTAGGTAATGGACAAAATGGCTGCAATATGTATATAGTGTACTAAATAGGCAGCTTGTCACATTAGCAGACAGAGCTGTTACAACTTTAAATGTAAACATATGCTAATGCAGAATGCAATTTTGACAAACATGGGAATAGGCGCTCCCACTCAGCCATCATTGTGTGTGGCAGCAGACACTGAAAAAAAGTTTTCACACCAATCTGAATATGCAGTAAATTCCACCTCCGGACAATGACAAAAATCATGTAAATCTCCTTGTTGTCATTTAAGTGAGAGGAAAAGAGGAGCTGAAAGACAGCTCTGATTGACAGACTGGGAGCAGGAGGACAGGAAAGGAAACATTGGCCAAAGAGAACCAAGATAGGAGGGAAGGCAGGGTGAGAGCAGGGAGAGAGGTGAGAGCTAGATACAAACAGATACTGGTGACGGTTAGAGAGGAGGAAATGAAATGAAAAAAGATGGGAGAATAAGAGAGGAAGAAATGTACAATGAAGAGAGTATTTGGTAGAGGAGGAGAGGAGATGAAAGGGGAGGTGAGGAGCGGAGAGAGGAGCCCGAGGAAAGCTCCAAGATGTTTCTCAATGCAGCTAATCTGCATCCTAATAAGTGAGCAGGAAACTAATCAACTCATACAGTTCTGCCTGTCACTCTCTCTTCAACTCTTTCCACACACACACACACACACACACACACACACACACACACACACACACACACACACACACACACACACACACACACACACACACACACACACACACACACACACACACACACACACACACACACACACACACACACACACACACACACACACACACACACACACACACACACACACACACACACACACACACACACACACACACACACACACACACACACACACACACACACACACACCAGCGCCCATCGTTTTATCTATCTTTCTAATTTTGGAGCTTATGATTTCTCCCATCTCCTCCCTCCTCGGCAGTAATCTCCTATCCATCTGTCCACCCAGCAACCACTTTGCGCTTCATTGTCTCTCACAGCTTAAAAGAGGAATCATTTTGCTTTGTGTAAGACTTTGTGTAAGCCTAATGCTTCTCCTTAGTTCCTAGAAAATACAATCCAATTAATATGTATTGATGTATATAATATGTATACGTCTCTTCATCAATAATAAATGTACCAAAACCTGCACCAGAATTTTGAAAAGTGGTTTATTTCTAATTCATAGCAAACCCAAATTAACCTGAGGACAATTAAACCTGATCCAAAAGTTGTTGGCTAAACAATCCCTAATGGAGAGTGAACACCAACACTGGCAGCATGATTAATGATCAATTAATGAGCAGTCGCATTCAAAAACCGTTGCAACACGTGCCATTCTACTCTGTAATTGAGAGGCGCAGAGTTAAACATGTATTTGACCTTAGAACACATCACAGAGCTGGTTGAGAGTCTGCCAGGACCTAATTGGACATATTGACCGGCACAAGACAAATGTCATTTGTACCTGACGAGGCTCCGGTCCGGGACGGGTCCGGGATGCCATTTTTACGATCACCAGGTTGTCATCAATCAATCAATGTTTTATTTGTCATGTTCCTATTGATTGGTTGCTAAAGCTTATACGAGACTGTTGAAAACGCAAACGCTAGAAAGTTAATCCGCTGCAGCAAAGTGAGACCATGAGGTTCGACAACTTAAAAAAACATGAGCATTGGAGTATTCTGTTATTTATATGTTGCAGAACAAAGATATGGTAAACGGTGAACAGTCATTTGCATAACAGTGTACACTGGAAACACCAGCCAGATCAAGTTGAGCGACACTGTGCAAGAAGAGTGGAGCCCATCTGAGGTGGATTTTACTTCAGTATCCTTTCATTGGAGTAAGCAAGCAATTGACACTCTGAATAGAATATGGTGTGCCGTTAAGTAGCTAGCATAGCCACTAGGCAAGTGTTAACTTAATCCCTTCTCTATAACTTCCAATGCTATGAAATTGTGAATTGAGTGGACATGTGAAGACCACTCCATAAACGTTTCGATCTGTTTTTTTATGTAGTTTGTATTCCCAATGATTAATCTGATAGGGTTAGTATGAGTACCCTTAAAGAAGGAGTGGTGTGAAGTTGCACAACAATCTGAAATAAACAGCACATTTCAAGTTATACCTCAGTCTAGAAGAGGGTTACACATTTTACTCACAATAGTGGAAATAAAGAAATGCTAACATGCTTACAGTGATAATGCTATTAAGTTGATGCTTATCAGGTATGATGTTTACTTTGTTACTTTAGCTTGTTATCAAACTAACATGTTGTAATGATCACTGCACTCAAAGCCCCACTGAGGCTTATAGGAAAGTCACGAGTTTGCAAAGTATTTGGTCATTACAGAAAGTGAAAATACAATTGGGACCAGATAATGGTTCTGCTAGATGCAAGATCAACAAAGGATTAACAGTCATTATAATTCCCAACATATCAAAGCATACATCCAAACGTTTCAGAGAAGTTCTAATAAAAAGTCTGTAGGATTCATCCTCTGTGGACAATCCATCTACTGTATGAATCGTCCCTAAACAGCTAAAGAGATTTAGTGAAAAAACAAGTCAACAAAATTAATGGAATTTCAGAAACAGGCCTGAGCCCATGCAAAGGCTGGAATAATAAGCAGGTTTTGCCAAGAAGAATGCACCGGGGACAAAACTGAACTCCACCTATAAAATAAAGAGCATTCAACAAACCACTTTGGGGAGGACCCTTCTTGAAGATGTATCCAAGAAAAGAGAGATATTTCGTCGTTTCTCTCCAAAATGCCAATCTCCTGTTGGTGTGCATCTTTATTGGAAAATCCTCTAGCTTGCTCTTAAATAATACATGCACCCATGGCAACAGAGGTACCGGATTTGATGGAATGCATTAGTGTATGAAGTATTGCAGTGGGGGCATAGAGTAGGATAGGATGTCAGGCCAGTATGGGTTCAGGTCATCTCAGTGTGAAAAACCCAGCAAGTCCACACACACACACACACACACACACACACACACACACACACACACACACACACACACACACACACACACACACACACACACACACACACACACACACACCCACACACACACACACACACAACACACACACACACACACACACACACACACACACACACACACACACACACACACACACACACACACACACACACACACACACACACACACACACACACACACACACACACACACACACACACACACACACACACACACACACAATCCATCAGCGGGTATTTTTCAATAATGCTCTGGGGAGAGTTGAGTGATGTTGTCTATTGAAAATAGGTTTCCGTCTTTCAGAACGGCGGACTGCAGCAGGCTGTCTATAAAGACCAATCACTGGCAGGCATAATGTGTCAAGTCTGAATATGAAGTTCAAACACTTTATTTCAAGAAGATGCCATCAGCCAGAGCAGTCTGAAAAGAACAGTAAATAAACACCATTTGCCCTCAGGGGGGTTTCACGGGTGGTGCGAGGCAATTATCTGCATTTGAGCCCCCATTCACAGGGGAGAGGAATGAAATGTCGACAGGGGTGTAACATTTGACAGATACATTTTTATTTTGGTTTGCTTGTTGTTTGCTTGCTAGTCTGTAGTCAGCCCCATGTAGAGGATACACCACTGAACGTGTAATAACTGAGGAGAAGTGTGGGAGCCGAGTGTCGGTGTCAGAGGGGGGTGAAGACGGGCATTTTGCTATGGGTGTGCGTGTTTTGTTTGATGTGCTGCAGTGAGACAAGACGTGGATAACGAAAGAACAGCGGTGTTCAGAGAGAGAGGGCACAGAAGGAATTTATGTTATAGCAGCAGGAAGGGGGTTGAGTCAAGGTCACGCACGAACAATACTGAGGCTTCAGGCTGGGTAAAAAACATGACGCTTCTTTCCCTCTGCCTATTGACATATGGAAAAATAATTTTTATTATTTTGCATTTTCTCCTTAACATACTTCAGGGTTCATACACTTTTTCACCAATGATTTTCAATGACTTTTCCATGACTTCTCAATGACCTTTACCTCATTTCCCATGACCAAAAATAAATTACCACTGAAAATGGTTTATTTGAACATGGAACAGGAAAATAAGGTCTGCCTATGAAACATGTAGTGCCTATCTAAAACAAATCAAATAGTAGGCTTACTAGCTTCTACACGCTAAAGCAACTGTAGTCAGGGAGGCAAACTCATCAGGTATGAAAAAGGTGACAAGGATCCGATATATCCAAAATATATAAAAGCATTTATTTTAATTGTGTAGCAGTCAGTTTATAATTTTGGCAGCACTGTTGAGCATTTTGAAAATGTATTTCCATGCCTCTGTTCAAGGCTTAGTCTATCTATCTTTATAGCCACTGGTGTAAAGTAACTAAGTTCATAAACTCAACAAGTACTATACATGGGTACAATTTTGAGATACTTGTACTTTATTTAAGTATTTCAATGTTTTGCTACTTTGTACTTCTACTCCTCAATTCAGAGGTAAAAGGTGTAGCCTACTTCTACTCCACTACAGTTCAGAGGTACATGGTGTACTTCTACTCCACTACAGTTCAGAGGTACATGGTGTACTTCTACTCCACTACAGTTCAGAGGTACATGGTGTACTTCTACTCCACTACAGTTCAGAGGTACATGGTGTACTTCTACTCCTCTACAGTTCAGAGGTACATGGTGTACTTCTACTCCACTACAGTTCAGAGGTACATGGTGTACTTCTACTCCACTACAGTTCAGAGGTACATGGTGTACTTCTACTCCACTACAGTTCAGAGGTACATGGTGTACTTCTACTCCACTACAGTTCAGAGGTACATGGTGTACTTCTACTCCACTACAGTTCAGAGGTACATGGTGTACTTCTACTCCACTACAGTTCAGAGGTACATGGTGTACTTTTCCTCCACCTCCATGTATTTAATACCTTTAGTTACTCTACAGATGTGGAGGAATGATGTGAAATATAATCAAGTGTTAAATCAGACTTTAGTTCCACCTGGAGTAAAGTCACAAGCTACCCTGCAGTATAGATGAGAGTAACAAATGCGTCACTTCCGGGCAAAAATAACGTCTCCGCCCACTTTTGGGGGAAAACAACGCTGTCAGTTGAACGGCGGTCAATACAAATTCTGAAGTTTTTGCCAATCCGATCAGAAATTTAAGAAAACTGGAGATTTTTGGATCATCAAAGAGCCCGATTCCAATGGCCAGACAGGCAAACAATTGCATTAAGCCATTATAAATCGACGATCGGGCTCGATATATGGTTAAATATAGCAGTAGGCTATCGATTTTCATAGATGAGAGTAACATCGACATCACTTTACGGCCCCGCCCACTTTTGGGGGAAACAACGCTGTCATTTGAATGGCGATCGAGCCTGAAGCCACAGAGCTCTTCTTTTACTGTCCTTTCTTCTTAGAGGAAGTACAGAAACACTGAACTCTGGATTCTTTTTAATGTTTGAGGTGCAATAAACGACACGGCAGCTTGTTGGCATGATACAACTATTTTGTTCCGCCTCGCTCATGAGAGTAACAGCTGGAGAAATTACAGCCTCGCCTACTGATTTTAATTTAACCATATATCAAGACCGATTGTCGATTACCAATGATCAAATGTAATTGTTTGCCTGTCTGGCCATCGTAATCGAGCTCTTTGAAGATCCAAAAATCGACGGTTTTCAAAAAAATGTGATCGGATTGGCAAAAACTTCAGAATTTGTATTGACCGCCATTCAAATGACAGCGTTGCTTTCCCCCAAAAGTGGGCGGGGCCGTAATTTTTGCCCGGAAGTGACGTAGGTGTTACTCTCATCTATACAAAGTCATTCGAACTAGCTGCACCTTTACCAGCTTTGAGAACACTTTAATGATCAATCATTATAAAACATATCATATATATTATTCTGAAATGGACCAATCTGCACAACGACTACTTTTACTGTCGCTACTTTCACTATATTTTGATGATAATACTTTTCTACTTTTACTTGAGGAACATTTTGAATGCAGGACTTTTACTGTGACAGAGTATTCCTACACTCTGGTACTTCTACTTTTACTCAAGTACAAGATCTGAGTACTTCTACTTTTATTAAGTACAAGATCTGAGTACTTCTACTAAAGTACAAGATCTGAGTACTTCTACTTTTACTCTAGCTCAGGCATCCTCAAACTACGGACTCCGGTCCGGATCCGGACCGAACCACCACTGTCTCCGGACTCTGAGCAAATTATACTTTTCATATGTATGATCTCTCTGTATTATATGTGAGACATCGCCACAACGCATTCGCAACGAGTCAAAATGCTCCGCTATGTCCACTGCAAACAGCGCTCTGCATGTCTGACTGTTCCACTGTGTTCCACCTGTGTGTGTCAACGCTTTGGTCCAATCACATTCAGCATCCAGTCAGCGTTTTTTCCCCCCAAACAATCTGCGAATCAGAGGCACAGTAGGGCGGGTCTTCGCGGAATGCGGGTGGGAAAAATGTGTGTGTCTCTTTCAACCTGTCTAAGTCAGAGCGAGAATTAAAACAAAAACAAAAAAAATTCAGAGCGAGAGTTAACAGCTCATCTAGTTCCATCTGTACTGTAGCTAGTAGCCTAGTTTCACCTACCGGGGTGGCAACTGACACCCTAAAAATAGGCCTTGCCACCCCAGCTGCCACCCCAGTTGGCAGCTTTGTTTTGAAAGAAAAGTTGTGGCTCATCGGACATTTATGAGAGAAAGTCTCTAATGTCCGAGTGCAAGTGAATGCAGCACAAGATGCACGTCATGTAACCCCTCCCCCGGTCCTGGCGCGAGCGTGGACATACGATTTGGCGGCGATTTCATTTTTAACTGGACGGCGCAAAACGAGAAGCATTCGGACCCAAGCACTGAAGGAATGAGGTATTTGCGGTCTACAATGACAGAGAAGAGACTGTCAGTTTGGCTGCACTCAGCATTGAATCAAAATGCACTAAAGCTGTTGATCTTAATACGTTTGTGAGGCGTTTTGCTGAACAAAATGGTAATCGCCGCATTCAGCTGTAATAGACATGTCAACTTGATGCTCTGCTCACGGATGAGCATACAAAACTATTAAGATGATGACCTTACGTGTGTAAATATATTGTTTTCTTTGAGGGGGTCTGCCCCCAAAAAACTGTTTTAAGTCCTGAGAAAGTCAAATAAGACGGTGTTTAAAACTACACTGCCCAGCCAAAAAAAAGTAACCACTTTGATTGAACTAGGCCAGTAGGTAAGGACTTTCCACTGGATAATAACTGAGTATAAAAGAATGCATGACTGAAGTGATGGAGACCATGTTGAAGGCAAACACAAAGAGGAAATAACAGGTCAAATCAAGCCCCTCTCAGATTCCACAGCAACCAGAAGAACATAAATACTGGCTGGTGATTTGATTCATCAGCTTTGTGATGGAATAAAAAATGCACAGTGCATTTCCTTAGCTGTGGGTGAGTCCACTGACACCACTGACAATGCTCAGTTGCTGGTGTTTGTGAGTTTTTATGATGAGGCAAAGGGGGAGTTTGTTGAAGATGTGTTGGGCCTGACGAACCTCAGTGGACACACAAGGGGGAATACATTTATAAAGCAATAATGGGAATGCTGAATGAAAGAGGGTGCAGCTGCCTTTATTCATAACTGTGCAGCTCTTACACTGCGACTCTGAGGGGTCAAGCACAGACACAATAACAATGAAAACTGCTGCATACAGATTATTTTTGTTTTTGCAACCTCGTGTTAAGAATCTTGTTGCAATTGTTTAAAAGTTTGAATGACCGTAATAAACGGACCTTTGTCTTATTGAAACATTTATTTTGGACCTTTAAGATTTGTATTTGAGTACCCCTGCTCTAGCTGGCACAATATCTATACTTATACCACCTCCGTTTATAGCCTATGAAAAAAACTATTAGAAAATGAAGGCTAAAGCTAACGTTAGCAGATAGTGACCATGTATGCTAGCTAGCTAGCTAGCTCAACGATTCCTTAAATGATATTGCGACAGAAAAACTTTTCAGTTCACATCACGCTCTGCCGCTCTGCTCTGAACACCTGAACGGTCCGTTCTAACAGCTGTTCACCAGCGGTGCAGTCTGTGCCACAGTGACTCCGCACAGTTAACGCACCGTAGATAATGTAGCTGACCCTCATCCCGGAGCAGCAGAGTTCAGCCGGCAGGCAGGAAGACTCGAGCACACAGCTCGCGCTTCATATATTAAAAAATAACACCATGCGCGTCATGATGGCACATAACAGCTCGCGACCGCAGCTTATTTCGGCGATTATTTAAAAAGTAAATTATATTTGACGCAACTTTAGTTACATTTCCATGACTTTTCCAAAACTTTGGGAAACATATTGTTTTCCATAAGTTTTCCAGGGCCTGGAATTTGCATTTTGAATTTCCATGACTTTTCCAGGTTTTCAATGACCGTACGAACCCTGATACATTTTAGTACTTCCAAATGTGTACTACAGTGCTTGCTGCTGTTTTGCCCATTGGGAGGGGTGAGGGAGGTGGATGGGGAGGGAATCTAGTGTAAACAAAACATTCCAAGGTACCCAACCTAACCTTATTCAGACCAGTGGTCACTACCATGTCTAACAAGTGTGCAGTGGTGTCCCAAACCGGCAGTCTTTCTAATAGACAGTAGGGGGCAACAGCACTGGTTGCAAATATAATATGATTGTATAGAAGTAAAAATGACCCGTATACTTCTTAATTGTTGTATTATCGCAGTAAACCATTTTCTAATGAGTTTATGGTCTCACTCTCAATGGGGAATTTCAATAGACTATTACTATAATATACAGTATATAGTACTTCAACTTTCTCAAAAAAACTTAAAAACAAAGAAATTGTATTATCAATTGACCAAACAGCGAATGTTCTTGTGTCAATTTCAGCAGCGTGACTGTTGTGGAAATAATTATCATAAGACGCCAATTAGTAACATACAGGACAAACCTTGATGTCTGTTTACCTTCTTTAAGGACACAGGCGGCTTAGCCAATAATGTTATTGTTCCCATTCTGTGACCGGTCAATACTGGGATACAGATGGTCTGTGTTGTGGGTACACTGGGACACTTCCTTCTCTGTATTTGTGGACTCCAAGGTAAAATCTTCGAGGTCATAGGTGTCCGAGGCAAGTAGCTCTGTGTTCCCACACTGTTTAGGCTATCTCCTCAAAATATGTTGTTTACTCTCTGCGAAACCAGTTAGATGGGCTGGCAAGAGAGAGGCTCTCCAGAATTGACGTGGCAACTCTACCGTGAAGTCAGAACCTCTGACTCTTGGACTTGTGATGTGAATCCTCCGGCCGTTAACTCCAAATAAACCATCATGTGTTTGACATCAAAGCTACTGCTCTTCCCGTGTCTCCTTCCTGAGTCGGTGACTCCCACTGCATAGCGACACAGAAGTTTCCATTACAAATTGGCGTTGTCGGCAGGATGCCAACAGATCTTCAGATTGTGGTAAGTGTGATTTTCAAATCTACTTTGGACATTGCCTTACCAGAATCTGTGATTGACGGTATCCTAAAATTACCTGTGAAACTGATCGGCTGCGTTTCCTTTTGGTTAATGAACATTTGGGGATGATAAACCCAGGAGATCAGTGTCTGGGGACTCAGTCCTGGCTTATTTCCTCTGTGTGTGCTGCTCGGGACGGAAGTGCCATACAGGCATACACAGCTCATGTTTAGAGATACCTTAAAGAAAGGGCATCAGTGAAGTGGAGCTTCTGTGTGAATTGAAAGCAATGTAAAAGATTTGTATTGAACAAATCGCCGGATTTTGGGGGTCTTAGTGGCTAAGCACAGCAGTTGAAAATAAGCAGCCAAAGATATTTGCTGCTATCACCTCTCTGTAACAACACGGCTCCAGCTGCAGGCTTGTGTGTGTGTGTGTAAAAGAAACCTCACCGTGTGTGTGTGGGGCTGGAGCAGTGCAGGCTGAGAGGAAGAAAGTCACAGCTTATTGCCTATAGGTTTTAACTCACGGCACCACCGTCCTTCAAACGGGACGGTCTAAAAGCACTCGTTGTTTAGGACCGCTTTTCTCATGGTTAGACGGGCCAGCGCGAGGTGCGTGCATCACCCGATGTGCCACGGCTCTCTGGAGCAGGTGGCGGTCAGGAGTGCATACATACAATTATAGGCTAATTGATCAGAGGTGTGTAGTGGCAAGCAAGCATAGGCAAACTGTGTTTCACCTTGAGGTGAACTCGATGGCGAGTAGATATAGGCTGGTCGTACGGACTACAGTCAACTGAGCTGTTGTTTGGAGAGAAAGGGCAGGGAAAAGTCTGTGGGCTCCGATCGGGGGGGCACAGCGCCACTAGAAACAAATAGCCTAGTGGTTGTCGCAAGAGGATAAGCTAGTTATCGTTCTTGGACGGCTTTCAGGCACCGATAAATAACTTGTATACAAGGGTGAGGCGTGAGAAGACGCCGCACTGGAGAGAATTTCCACCCCCTCTAAGATCTCTCTAAAATCCGGACTAAATTGAGCTGAAGAGCTTTGCTGTCGCGCTGGTGTTTATTACGAGTTCATGTTTTGTTTGTCTGATTGTTTGTATGGGGGGGTCTATATTGGTTTGTCCCGCCGTCTTGTGTATGTTTTGTAACAATAATGAATCAGTCCATAGACAGGGTAAAATGAACTAAACTTTAGTTATCTCACCAAAAGTAAATGACCTGAGAA